>NC_141001.1:70392748-70940763 GCF_052327205.1 Somniosus microcephalus
TCCAACCAGTAAAGACCTGTTTGAGTTATACGGTTAAGTCTTTGTGTTAATTGTTCAATACAATACACATACTTAACACTGGCGACGAGTCAGGTTCTTACCCTGCGGCAGTTGAAGAGAGGTTTCAATCATCACCACCCCACTAGAAGCTACAGGCTTTAGGACTCTGAAGCCTCCATCAGCGACTGAGCACTGGAGTGCAGCAGCCATCCTGACAGCTTCCAGCGACTGACAGAAGTCTTTCTGCAGTTTCCTTGTTCAACCTAGGTGGTGGGGTAAGCCGTGCAGCGTCGGCTGCAAAGACAGGGCTGGGGAAGTTGGAGAAGATAAGGGCGATCGCAATCCCTGATAAGAGCCGCGGTGAAACGCGCGAGCGGGTGAGCCAGAGGCCGGGAGCCGCTTCAAGTGCGAGGCGCAGCGCGGGCCAGCGATCGGGACCAAAGATAAGGGCCGCACTCGGACTGAAAGGCGCGGCGGCTGCAGAAGCTCAAGGTGCGAGAGCCGCGGTGCACAGCGCGGGCTATCGATCGCGGCGAAGATAAGGGCCGCACTCGGGGGCTGAAGGGAGACGGCGTCGGGGGACGGGTGAAGACCGCCAAGCGCGGGAAAACCGCCATTTTGTGGGCGGAGGACGACGGCAAGAGCGGGAAGCCGCCATCTTTGATAACAAGTAAAGAAAATAAAATCTGAGAAATTGCAAATCTACAATGCCTAAACACGGGAATATTAGCACCTTTGATAGTGACCTCGAAGATTGGGCCATATATGTTGAAAGAGTAAAAAATTATTGTAAGGCCAATAAAATTCGTGACCAAGATAAAGTTCTAACATTATTAAATTTAATGGGTGCGAAGACATACGGGCAATTGAAACACCTGTTATCACCAGATGAACCGGCGGATAAGACGTTCGATGAGATTGTTACTGTCCTGAAAGATCATCTAAACCCCACGCCGCTGATGCTAGCGGAACGATTTAAATTTTACGACAGAAGGCAGCTGCAGCATGAAAGCAATGCTGAATATTTGCTGGAATTGCGTCAATTAGCGAAATATTGCCAGTTTGGAACGGGACTGACAGATGCACTACGAGACAAATTTGTGTGTGGTTTATTTAAACAGGATACACAAAAGCGACTGCTCGAGGAGAATGAGCTGACGCTTGAGAAGGCGGTCACTATGGCAGCAGCACACGAAGCCGCAGCGAGAGGCACGGCAGTAATGCAGCTACGGTCACCGGAGCTCAGTGCACACAAATTGGGTGTGAGTTCTGTTAAATGTTATCGTTGTGGAAAGACAACGCATGATCAGAACCAGTGTTGGTTTAAAAACCAAGAATGTAGAACTTGTGGTAGGCTTGGACATATAGCTAGAGTATGCAGGTCAGGGAAGAAGACCAGCAACAAGAAGTCACCGCAAGGAAAATACGCAAAGGTACACAAGGTGACCGAACAGGAGTCCGATTCAGACGCTAGCAGTAATGAACTGGCTAGCTTAAGCTGTAATGAACTGGCTAGCTTAAGAGTACTCAACGCTGGTAAGGGTGCAGACCTCCAGACAATTTGGGTCACTCTTCAGATAGAAGGAGTCCAAGTAAAACTGGAATTGGACACTGGATCGGCATTGACGGTCATAAATAAGAAAGATTACGGAAGGTTATTCCAACATATTCCCCTACAGGATACGGGGATTATATTGAAAACATACACGGGGCAAAGAGTGTACCCCATCGGGAAAATAGAGGTTGCAGTGGTCCACAAGGGCGAAGACAGTCAAATAATGGACTTATATGTGATATCTGAAGGAGGTTCTCCACTACTAGGACGGGAGTGGATTAGGAAAATGAATATGGACTGGCATTTCCTACAAACAATAACGAGTGAGAACTCGGTGAAGATAGTCGGCCCAGACTCTGGAACGGATGATGGTAAGCCCAACTCAGGTGCAAAAGACAAAGGCCTAGAAATTGAGTTTGCGCTGCGCCAGGGCTTTAGCGCCGGAAGTTAGCGCCGGCGCTAAGTCCCTTTGCGCGCGCCAAAAATTCAGTAGCGCCGCGCCCAAACGGCTGCCGGCGCTACTGAAGGGTTTTAGCGCCTGAAAACTGGCACAACGCGCCGCATTGCGGCGCTATTCCGGCGCTGCGGCGCCCGCTGCGGTGCGGCAGGCTCGGGAAGTGCAGGCCTCCTCCTTCCGTTAAGGAGGAGCTGCCTGCACCCGGCCGCGGCCCGCGCAAATCTCTGAAAAAATGAGCCCGGCACCTCGGACAAGTGCCGGGCTTGCATCTGTTCCGGGGGGGGCGGGGGGGAGAAGTCCGGGGAGGGAGCTGCGGGCAGGCGGCCGGCGGGAAAGCGGCCGGCTGCCGCGCCTCCTTAAAGCGCCGGCGCAGACTCCGGCAACACTCGTTTGCTGGAGTCTTAGTTGCGGCTGCCACTGGCGAGGCGGCCGCAACTGAATTTCGGCTTGGGGCCGGGTTACCACGGCAACCGGGACGCTGCGCACACCGATGACGTCATCGGTGCCGGCGCAGCGCTACCGGTCTACCGCCGCGGAAGGGCCCCAGGCAATTTAGGAACCGGCGCCAATTGCAGCGCTAGGCCCTCTAGCGCCGCAAAATCGGTGCTAAGGGCACTGAATTTCTAGGCCAAAGTTTCAGCACAGAATTCCACTGAGCAACAACAACATAGTTTAACTGTGGATTCTGAGTCTGGCAAGTCTACTGATGTGCCCATTTCTGAGGGACACCGGGCTCGAACTCAACTCCATTTCAAACTACAACAGCAATTAGAACAAATGCTTCGCTGTTTTGAGCAAGAGTTGAATGCAACGAAAGAGTTCTTTGATATAGAGTTGGAGAATCTGGAAAGACAACAGAAGCAGCTGATGGAGAAAATGGAGCAGGAGCACACAAAACGTCTGATGTCAGAGGAGTTAACGGTCGGCCAACTCCTGCATATGCTGAAGGACAGGACTCTGAAATGGGAAAAACTTGAACACGAACTTCAATATTCAAACGAAAGGGGTTCGGAGCTCTCAAAGGTTATTGGAAGAGCTGAGGTGGCAACACAGACTGAGATGACTGCAACAGAGCAACCCTTGGATGCCAAAAGTACGCTGACTCACGTCAACGTAGAACAACAGACCGCTGAAACAGCTGCTCCGGTAGAGGGATTGAATAGTCCGATCAATCAATCTCCAAAAGAAGTTGAAGTAGTAAAATCTCAAATGAGGTCATTAGTAAACGACTTGCTGAAAGCCCAGAAAAAGCTGGATGAAGAGGTACGCATGAAGAAGTCTCTTCAGGAAAGATGTCTGGACTTGGAACAAAAGCTGGCTAACGCCCAGCTGGGTATGGAGGAAATAGAAGACCCTCTCGCTGGCCTAGATCAGGACGACACCGAATATTACTATGTCCTGTCCTGCCCAACTTGTAACTTCGACTCCCACCATACAGAAATCATGGAGGAGCACCGAAAGTCTACGGAACATCGGGAGAAGGTGGCTCTACTACGGAAAAAGGAGGAAGAGAAGGAGGAACTGCGCATGCAGCTGGCAGCTGACAGTGGAGCCCAGAGAGTCTCCAAGAAGCAGAAAAGGAAAAGTCGAAACAGAAGATGACCCATCTGAACCATTATTACCTCTACCAGATCACGCACGTGGTCCCTCCGAACGGAGCCAATTCAGTTCGGAAGTTCAAACTGTTAAATCCATGGAAGGACTATTGAATGAGTCACTCCAGCAACGTGAACCGACTACACCACAGAGATTGAATCTGTGAACTGTTTTCCGCAGAGACTGAATCTGTGATCTGTTTTGACATGAAGTTATCTATGTATCTATGTTATTCTGTTATGTAAACCTGAAGTTATATATGTATATATGTTATTACGTTATGTTAAATGGGGAGATGACTGTAAAGCTAGGAAGGGAGGAATGTTGTGTATGTAATATGTGTGCTACTTTGAACCTATGGACAGGACTGCACTACTTGTAGGGCGTAGTGATACGCAGTACCACTCCTGGCCATAGGGGTATAAATAGTACTGTGGGTACTGATCTCCCCTCAGTTCCCGCCTGTGGGCATGAAGTAAAGACCTACGTATAGTCCCTACCTCCAACCAGTAAAGACCTGTTTGAGTTATACGTTTAAGTCTTTGTGTTAATTGTTCAATACAATACACATACTTAACACTAACCACTCTGCCACCGTGCTGAATCGGCAGCTCATTTTACATCTCTCCTGACTTTGAATTAATGGAAATAAAGATCAGGAGAGATGTAAAACGGGCTGCTGATTTACTATCACCCATTTTACACTATCGCACAAAGTCAAAATTACCCCCAGTGTATCTAGGCCAAGAAGGAATCATCCTGGCTTTCTGCTCCTGATTGCTGTTTAATGACCCTAGCTGGAAAGAGCATATGTGGCTGGCAGGTCAGGACAGGATCCAGCTCCACTGTGATGTTCTCCAGCCCATTTGCCAAATAGCCTGCCAGCACTCACAAGGCTCTAATATTAAGAATGGGTGAGGTATCAGAGGACTGATGACACTCATGAAAAGGCATCTAAGAATTAGACAACACCTTCATGAGGAGGAGGGAGAAAATTAGTTGCACAAATGGGGGGGGGGGGCATCTACTTCTGAAAAACAAAATGCTGTGCATAAACGGGACTCTGTCAAGTGTTCTGAAGTGTGACTTTGCACCATTTGTTGCTTCTCGGAAAAAAGACAAAAATGTCAAAGTGCAGTACACATCATTACTGTACATTTGAAACAAGCATTCCATAACAGGTCAAATTCTTTCCCCTGGCCACCAATGTGTCAATGTGTTTTCAGAGTTTTTTTTAATGGTTCTGTTTCTCTTCTCTTTCGCATTTCCATCCTTGCTCTTTGCTGGCAATTTGTATTATAGGAGTTGTAAAACCAGGAATTGAAGCTAAGTTTAATTTAGTATGCACATTCTAATTTTTAATATAAAACCTGTATGAATAGTTAAATAATGAGTAATTAATTAGATCTAAGGGTATAAAATAAACTAAGTAAAAGATACCAATATTAAAGGGATCTGAATAACATTAAATAAATATCTGGTGTACACAAATAATAAATAGGAAATAATCAGAATAATTACAAATTAATTTGATATCAATCTAATCCATCAACTAATTAATATTAGACCTCAAGCATTTTTATTAGCTCTGGAGATAAATTGCTGCTAACAATAAACAAATAAATAAAGATTAGATATGACAGCACAGGCAGTGTGTCGGGACTGCAGTATGTGATCATTTGTGGACAGCGAGACTGTCACATCTGCAGGAAATGTCTCTGCCTTGAGACACTCCAGCTCAGTCATTGGCTGGAATTTTGCCTACTTGGGCGGGTCCGGTACGGGCGGTGGCCATGGCGGGTCGCAACCCTGCTGCTGAGTGCGCACCATCACCAGACATAAGCGCACCCAGTACCAATGCAGATACACACACCTCAGTGGGTGCCACGCGAGATAGAATAGTGTTGTCACCTGGTGTCTCACAACTCACAAGTGACCAAGAACAGATGGTGGAGACAGGGACAGCAGTGGAGAGTCCTCACTGGAGGGCGCAGGACGCTCCTAGCTCTGCTCAGCTGCATGCAAACGCTGAGCCTCGGGGACCATCCAGAAAGAGGGCGATCCCGGAGGTGCAGGAAGTAGTACAGGGGGCTCTGACAAATTTTGTGAGCGCGATGTCTGCAAATGTTCAGAGAATGGAGCAGTCCATCTCCAACACGAGCAGCACTGTGTCACAGGTGCTGGCGCCTGTAGGCTCCTCCATGGATAGGATGTCCACCTACATGGAACAGCTAATGCGCCACTCACAGGAGCACATCGTCGCTATGGAGAATAATGGCTATATATGGAGGACAGATGGCTATGTATGGAGAATAGATGGCAGAGGCTTATAGACCTCTCTAGGAGGGATGTCAGCATAGACGTGGGTCCTCATGGCCCCACTGATGTGCAGCAAGGTGCTCTCCAGCTCCTTGGCAGCAGGGAACTGAGCTGAGGCCACAGGGCTAGCACCTCGTAGAAGCACGCGGAAGAGAAAGATGACACACAAGTAGATTCACAAGGGTAGCCACTTGGGTGTTTTATCCAATGTTTCCGTTAGTGTGCTGTCAAACATAAAAATCTTTATTTTCAACACTTTCCGGTCTTGGACAGATTTGTGTGCACCTTTGTAAGTGGCTTAGTGAGTTGCAGTGAATGGTGAGACATAACGGTATCTCCAGCAATGGTGGTGAGTGTGAAAGGAATGGCTTGGTCATTGCAGGGATGCTTATGGTGTTGCTGTGTGGTGGTGCCAACCTAGCGCATCATGTGGCAACCATGTGGGTATACTGCATCAAGTGAAGTAAATCTGGCTATGATGAGACCATCCCTGGCCTCCCGGGCAGCAATGTGCTCGGGTGCTGATGCCCTCTGTCCTGTGCAGCATCAGGTGATTGCGGAGAAGTTTTGTGTTGTTGTTGGTGCTGCTAGTGTACCTGGTGCTGCTGGTGTTGGGGCTGATCGTGGTCAGATCCTGAGGACCAAGGTGAGACAGTATAAACGGAATCCATGCAGATGGAATAGATGGCAGGTGAAGTACAGATGACAGAAGCAATCTGTGAATGGTGAGAGAGGTTCTTCCACTGAGGTGACACTGGATGGAGACTTTGCTGGAAATACTGCAGCCTGCAGAATCTGTGCTGGGAATGCAGTGAGAAACAGCTTCTGCTGAGGAAAGTGATTATCTGTCAGGTGGGAGCTTTTATAGTACATTTGATGCTGTCAACTAATCAGCTGGAGCAATGGCCACTCAACTCCCGCCTCAGGTTGACAGACGTGGTTCCCGAGCACGTGGCCCCCGAGCACGTGGCCATCCAGTTAAATTTAAAAGGTAAGGTTAAAACCACTCTTAATGGTCTGACAACTACCTAGCTACTAATAATTTAAATTGGGTCGCCAGCCTCTGCTGGTCGGGTTGGGTCCGCGCTGACAGACGCACCTGGGGGAAAGGCGCCTGGGAGCAGGATGACAGTGGGTTCCCGACCCGCTCCCAAAAATAACAACTTTCCCACCCGACCCACATCCAATTGTGCCCGCTGCCACCCTGGAAAATTCTGGCCATTCCGGCCATTGAGCTCAAGTGCGAGTTAGAGACACTCCATCACATAAGGGAGTCGGTAGAATTTCTGGGTTGTATTCTCCAGAGTACAGAGTACAGTCACACCTCAGAGGAAAACACAAGTTCAGAAAGGGTAGAGTGTGACTGTCAGTCAGCAGGATACGGGAAACCTAGAGGAGCTAGAAAAGGAGGTCCTGCAGACATTGGGCCTATCCAACAGGTACAATGCACTTGCTACCTGTGAGAATAAGGATGAAGGTTGCAAGGAGGATGGCCAGAATGCGAACCATGGCATCGTAGAGTAGGAGGCAGTGAAAAGATGTTGGGGGGGCGGGGGGGGGGTGGGAAGAAGCAGAATAGAAAGGGTGTAGTCATAGGGGATTCGATAATTAGGGGTATAGGTACTGTCCTCTGAAGTCGCGACCGAGAACAAAATTAAAAAGCATGATCTCACAAGTGGTAATCTCGGAATTACTACCCGAGCCATGTGCTAATTGGCATAGGGTTAAGCAGATCAGGACGGTGACTGCGTGGCTGAAGGAGTGGTGTGGAAAGGAGGGGTTCCATTTTATGGGACACTGGCACTAGTACTGGGATAAGGTGGAACCGTACCACTGGGACAGGCTCCACCTGAACCGGAATGCGACCAAGGTCCTAGCAGAAAGGATAAATAGGGCGGTGGATGTGGCTTTAAACTCGGAAGATGGTGGGAGGGGTCTGGTAGAAATAACATGAGCCTAATGATAAAAGAAACAGGAGAGGAGAGTAAAGTAAAGGCAAAGGACAAAGATAACATAAACAGTCAGGGAACAAATACAGTTATAGAACAGAAGTATAAAAAGACTGTTAAAAATAAAGTGAGAGGAACAACTAATAAAAAACAAATTAAATTGCCTGTACAGCAATGTACACAGCGTCTGAAATAAAATGGGGGAACTGGGGGCAATAATTCGTAGCGAGGAGTCAGATGTAGTCAGGATAACTGAAACATGGGACTGGCAATTAAATATTGCAGTTATAATATATCTACAAAGGATAGGGAAGGAAGAAGGGGAGGTGGGGTAGCTGTACCAATTAGAGATAACATAATAGCAGTAGAAAAAAAGAGACATAACTAACAGTAAGATAGAAACAGAAGGCATATGGATTGAGATAAAAGTTAAGAAGGGATTTATCATGTTAATAGGGATATTCTACAGACCACCTAATAGTGGAAGGGATGTGGATGAAGAAATATGTAAGGAAAACTATGAAATTAGTAAAAGATATATAATAATCATGGGAGATTTCAACTACCCCCAAATAAACTGCCAAGAAGAGGCAGCTAAAGTGGAAAAAGGAATGGAGTTTTTACAGTATGTACAGGACTCCTTTGTTACCCACCATGTGAAAAGCCCAACAAGAGTGGAATTGCTGCTGGATCTAGTAATGGGAAATGAATCAAAGCAGATAAGGGAAGTAACAGTAGGGGAACATCTAGGTAATAGCGATCACAACATATTGGGCCTGAATTTGCTGTCGGAGGCTTCCCGCGGGGAAATTCCTCCGATTCGCAAATAAAATCTGCGCCTACCTTCTGCCTTGGGATCCACGGAGACTCGCGTTCCTGGGCCTCTACACGTAGACATGCGTAAAGGCCCACGTATTCCAGGGGCGCAGGCGGTTCGCAAGCGCCCCTGGGATCATGTGGAACAGCCCAACCAATGAAAGAAGGGTGATTCCCATTCATGCTTATGGGGATTCCATACGTACGGAATCCCCATAAGCATGAATGGGGAATCACATAACAAACACATTTACATACCAAATAAATAAAAATTACATATTTAAACTAATTTAATTAACCATTTAAAATAAAAATTAAATTTTTTGAAAAATAAATTTAAACATTTTAAAGGGGCTAAAAATAACCGTAACTTATATTACAGATGTTTTAATGTTTAAATAATTGAATTTTTTTTTTAATATTCATTTAAACTCTTAAGCAAATATTAGCTGTACATTACAATATGGCCCAGAAATTCGGGTCTCCATGGGTGAGTACGCACGGGGTACTCACCCGTAGGCCCAAGGGAAGTGCCCGTTTCCTGCATGCGCGGGAAACCGGCACTTCCGTTCCTCTGAACGAAGGGGTTCAGAGGTCGAACGCGTGTGTGGGGGAGGCTGCGCGTGCGCATCGAACTTCGGTCTTTTTTACAGGTTTTCCCGGGAACGTAAGCCTGCAGAATTTAGAAATGTAAAAAGCAGGCGTAAGGCCTGCTTTTTACAAGGTAAGTGGTGAATTAATTAAAATTAAAACATTTTTTCCACAGGTTTATTATTTTAAAATACTTTAAAGCAAAGTAAGTTTATTTTTAGCCCCGTTAGAAAATAAAATTATTATTTTTTAAATTTAAATTATTGTTTAAAAGTTATTTCATGTAATTTATAGTTTATTTAAAAAATGTGATTTAAAAAAAAAATTATTTGAAAATTTAGTGCTATTTTGGGGCCGTAGTATTTATAAGTCTTGACAGCACTTCCTGTCAGACTTATGAATGGAGCATTCCCTGCTCCGTTTGGCTCCCCATGGCCCACGTGATCCCAGGGGACGCATCGAACTAACTGCGCCCCTGGGATACGCAAGCACTGCGTGCCGGCAGCTGGACCAGGCCCCGGATCGGAATTCCACGGGGGCTCACAGCTCAACGGCTGGCGCGTAAAGTAAGTGCAGGTCGGGGGCTTGCACCCACGGGAAGCCCCCGACCCGAATTTCTGGGCCTATATGTTTAAGGCCCAGAAATATATATTTTAGCTAAAAAAAGAGCTAAACACTAATTCTAAACCTTTCCATTCCTATTTCCCTTTTTTAAAACTTAAATGACGTTTTACTTGCTTTGAAAGCTACCTTTTTAGCCAATTAAAATTGCAGGGCCTGGAGGCTATCTGCTGACATGAAGTAGGTGGTGGGATCGGAGTGTCTTGTGGGTCTCACGTTCGGGAAGTGGGGAGTGCAGGGCAGGGGAGACCTAACCTTTCTTACATTGACTCCTAGTCTACCACACCTCAATTTAAAAATTCTTATTCTTGTTTTAAAATTCCTCCATGGCCAAAATATCATGGTTCCACAGGCTAAGCCAAAGTAAAAAACAGATTTGCCCATAGGTGCTGCTGTTATGCTTCTGCAGCAAAACTGTAAAAAAAGACAAGAGTACACCTTTGGGGTTTAGTCCAATAGCAAAAGCATCTTTAACAAATGTTGGGGGCAAAATTGGATAGCCCCCAAAAATGGGCGCGGGGATCGCGATGAGTGATTAAGCCGTGCCTGTTGTTTGAAATGCAGGCTGCACGCCATCTTCGTGCTGACTGCTCATTATCATGATTTCTGCATGCAGCCAGCACTAACCACGCTGTTCATTGGCTGCACGCATCAGCAGGGGGCCTAAAATCGTAACTTCCTAGCACTACTTAAAGCTAGCCCGCAACTCTTAAAGGGGATGTGCATTGTGGCTGGAATAGGTGCTGGGAGTCGTGCAGAAAGTGAATCTGACCTGGGAAAAGGTGAAGAATGGCACAACATAGGAGAGAGCGGGCGCTAAGATTTTCCGACGCTGCACTAGAGGTCCTGGTGGAGGAGATGGAAAGGAGGAGACATGTCCTATATCCTCGGGGTCAGGAGGTCCTCCAGACACATGGTCAAATGGCATTGGGAGCAGATAGCCATGGAGGTGAATGCCAGGAGTCTAACCCCGAGAACCTGGATGCAGTGTCACAAGAAGTTCAATGACCTCAAAGGAGTGGTCAAGGTCATCTTCGAATGCCATATCCTACCAACTACACCACTAGCCTCAGCCACTGTTCAATTCAACACACTCCCATCACTCAGCTACCAACAATCTCTATCAATCAGCACTCATACCTAGCATTCATATGCTCCACCGCACCTTCACACACTTTGCACTGCTGCAAGCCTCACACCCACATCTCACAGCTTGCGCACATTGCCAGCTATTTAACCATGACAGGCACATCAATCAAACAGACTGCATGACACTCACTGACACACTTCCCTCTCTCTTGTAGGAGAAGGTGGCGCACAACCGGAGGCTGCAGGAACTAAACGGAGGGGGACAGGCACGCCTGCATGTCCTAACCCCCATGGAGGAGACGGAGCTGACCACTATTGGAACGGAGCAGCAGGGCTGAAACCATTGAAGATGACGGTATCCTCATACCTAATCCTCCTTATCACATCCCACTTCCCTCTCATCCCACAATCTCTTCTGACTTACAAGGTGTAAGCATGCACCTCTTACTTTCCCCCACTCCCCTCACCACAACCTTACCCTTGTGCCTTTTACCTTTCAGATACCCAAGAGCTGCAATCTGGCCAGGCAATGGAGGAACACCAAGGAGACAGTGATGTTGAAGACACACTGTCAGTTGATTTCACACTTGCTGCCATCAGCTCAGATACCGACACTGCGCGTATCTTAGAGAATAGCATAGAGGCAAGATCTGCATTTGGTGAGACACCGGGTACGAGTGCCCTGCAGCCAGGGCAGGGGGCAAGGATAGCGCAGGTGTCAACTCGCCGGAGAGCGAGGTGCAACACGAGTTCTGCTGCAGAGAATTCAGATGAGGACTTTGATGGGGCAGGCTACAGAAGAAGGCTGATGGGCATACACAACAAAATGCTTGGTGCATTGGGAAGTCTGCCAGAAAGCCTGCGTTCAATGTCAAGAAGCATGGAGAAGTCCAGCACCAACTTGGCACTGGGCTTTGCGCATAGATTGGTGGCTAACTCCATGAGCACACTTGTGGACCCAAACATGATACAGTGTCTGATGGCCGATATCTCAACTTCCACTGCAGCACAAGCAGCTTCCTCTAAAAGTCTGAGTGCTGCAGTGGAAGCTCAGACTGAAGTCATGCCAGGTCAGACTGGTGCCATCATGGCTGCAGGTACCAGTGTTCAAAGGGGCTTGCAGGGTGTCACAGCAGTCCAGAAATTTGTCCTCCAACAAATTACTAGGGTTGCTGAGGCGCTACCCTGGGGGAGTGGCAGTGGCTCCATGGATGACAGCGTTCGTGTTTTCCACTCCTGTCACTGTGCCAGTGCCCTTGCTTTTCCTGTCAGCCAGCCAGCCAGCCCAGATTGCTGCCGCCCATACTGGGATGGTGCAGTCTGAAGCTGGGCCTTCTAGGTCCAGAGCTGCTCGAGGTCGTCCTCCAAGGCCATCTATAGTCTCCTCCACTGAAAGTCAGCTGCCTTCTACAGCCACCGGGGTAGCACTTCGTAGGAGCACTAGAACAGGCAAAGGCACACGGAAGACAGGCACTAAGGGAATGCACATGGTTGATTAGTTTAACTGTGTATAGAATATGGCATGATTTCATTTATAAATTTTGTTTGCACTGTTTATTTTGTGGTGGCTTTTATTTTTGCATTGTGGCCAAGAGGATGATGCACTGGTCGGTGACAGAGGGAAGGAAGGAGTGTAGGACTGTTGGTGAATGAGGAGATGAGGTTGTGGTTACTGGTATCGCACTTGAATTAGTTCTTCATGGACAGCCCGGCCAGAAAGGGGCTGTCTAGGTTGGCACCTCCCTTCCTCTTCCTCCTCATCTTCCTCCTGCCCCTCAGCTGCTCACCTGATAGCTGGTGGCAAGGGCGGTCCCCTCATGATGGAAATGTTGTGCAGCATGTAGCAGACCACCATGAATCTTGAGACCTGCTCAGCAGAGTACTGCAGGGCTCCTCCAGAGCGGTCCAGGCAGCGGAATTGTTGTTATAGCATGCCAATGGTCTGCTCTATCACATTTCTTGCGGCAGCATGGCTCTCATTGTACGCATGCTGCGCACATATGCGTGGTTACGAACCTGAGTCATGAGCCATGTCGTCAGCAGATAGCCCTCGTCACCCAGTAGCCACCCTTTGGTTTGCCATGGTGGCTGAAATACAGCTGGCACAGTGGACTGCTGAAGAATGAAGGCATCATGACTGCTGTCAGGATACCGGACATTGACCTGCATGATGCGCTGCCTATGGTCACACACCAGACGGACATTGAGGCACTGGCATCCCTTTCGGTTCCGGTACATGACAGAGTTGACATGCATCCTCTGGAAAGCGATGTGTGTGTAGTCAATGGCACCCTACACCATGGGGAAGCCTGCAATCCTAGCAAACCCTTGTCTTCGTTCCGCCTGCTTGTCTCTGGTAAGAGAGAATGAAATGTAGTTAGCTCTCTTTGAACAGAGAGCCTCAGTGACCTCCTTAATGCAACAGTGGAGGGCAAACTGCGAGATATTGCTAGTATCTTCAGCTCCAGCCTGGAAGCAGACAGACATAAAACTTCATCGCCACGGTCACCTTCACAGCCACTGGCAATACGGTCCTTGCCCTGTTCTGAGCTTGGAATTGCAGCTGCAGCAGTTGACAGATTTCAGTGAGAACGTCATTATTGAAGGGCAGACGTCTCACACATTGTTCCTTGCTGAGGTTCAGGTAGGAGAATTGCTCCCTGAACACCCTGGGCAGATATGGCCTCCTGCTAAGCGCCCTGTTCCCTCTTCTAGCAGCTTGCGCTGCTCTGCGTGGCCTCTGTTCATTCTCCAAGTCATGCTGTATTCCAAGGGGAATTCCTACTAGTGCACCCATGTCTGGCAGCAAGTGGTTTGTGCAGAAGCCTTGAAGTCAGCAAAATGTCCTTCAGCACCTGCCACACCACTCCCTGTAGACTTTTGCAATGTGAAACAACTGTGGAAAGCACCAAACAGTTGTAGAATTGTAGCAACAGTCAGAAGAAATCAACCAGCAATTAACCTGTGCTCGCTGACCTACATTGGCTCCCGGTTAAGCAGTGCCTTGATTTCAAAATTCTCATCCTTGTTCTCAAATCCCTCCATGGCCTCGCCCCTTCCTAGCTCTGTAATCTTCTTCAGCCCCACAAACCCACCCCCCGCCCCGAGATATCTGCGCTCCTCTAATTCTGCCATCTCGAGCATCCCTGATTACAATCGCTCAACTTTTGGTGGCCGTGCCTTCTGTTGCCTAGGCCCTAAGCTCTGGAATTCCCTCCCTAAACCTCTCCACCTCTCTACCTCTCTTTCCTTCAAGATGCTCCTTAAAACCTACCTCTTTGACCAAGCTTTTGGTCACCTGCCCTAATTTATCCTTATGTGGATCGGTGTCAAATTTGTTATCTTAAAATACTCCTGTGCAGTGCCTTGGGACACCTTACTACATTAAAGACACTATATAAATACAAATTGTTGTTGTTGTTGTAAGTAGTTGATGATCCCTTTAAATAGCGCGTGTGGGGGGTCCTTCAAGCTGTTTAACGGCGTTCAGCTGTGCGAGGTTAATAGAGGGCGTCGGCTGCAGCATGGAGCTCCAAAATGGCAGCGCTGCTGTGAAATCAGCGTTGCATGCTGATAGACGTCATGATCTGCCTGCTCTACATACTTCCGGTGGACATTAGCTGCGCGTGCGCTAATGCCTTCACCAATATGGGGTCCGGCGGGATTCATACTAGAAGTGCACGCGCAGCGGATGCTATTTTGGTCCTCAAATGGCACCCATAGCGCCCAAACAACGGACACTATTTTGATCCTCAAATGGCACCCATAGCGCCCAAACAACGGACGCTATTTTGGTCCTCAAATGGCACCCATAGCGCCCAAACAACAGGCGCTGCCAAGCCCAATTTCACGTCCATTATGTTTTGCTGGTAAACTAATTCTTTCAGCTACTATTGCAACAGAAAATATTATGCATTTGAAAGTTGAAAGTTTAAAACTGGATTTTGTAGTGTACAGATCAAAGAAGTGTTAAGTTGTACTAATGTACCACAGCACCAGTACAAAATAAACACAGGCTTTGTCACTTTCAGGATGTATGGTTGCAATACAATTACTTAGAGCACACTTAAGATCTCTTAAACAAAATATCTCTTGTCTACATAATAGTCATTGCACCTAAAAGATAGATAATCCATTCTGCGAAGCGCTTTGAGATGTTCTGCAACATGATGAGGTGCTATATAAATTTATTTCTTTAAAAACTAAACTCATTCAAAATGCCCACTCAGCACAGCAACCCAGCCAGTGGTCATGAAGGGCAACGATCCCAACTGACATGACCATTAGTGTGCAGGAAACCCCTAGGAACAGGAGGTGGCCATTTAGCCCCTCGAGCCTGTTCCGCCATTCAATTAGATCATGGCTGATCTGTGACTTAACTCCATATACCCGCCTTTGCCCCATATCCCTTAATACCTTTCATCAACAAAAATCTATCAATCTCAGATTTAAAATTAACAATTGATCTAACATCAATTGTCGTTTGCAGAAGAGAGTTCCAAACTTCTACAACCCTTTGCGTGTAGACGAGTTTCCTAACTTCACTCCTGAAAGGACTGGCTCTAATTTTTAGACAATGCCCCCTAGTCCTAGACTCCCCAAACTGCAGAAATAGTTTCTCTCTATCTACCCTATCAGTTCCCCTTAATATCTTGAAAACTTCGATCAAATCATCCCTTAACCTTCTAAATTCCAGGGAATACAACCCTAGTTTGTGTAATCTCTCCTCATAATTCAACCCTTGGAGTCCAGGTACCATTCTGGTAAATCTACACTGCACTCCCTCCAAGGCCAATATATCCTTCCTCAGGTGTGGTGCCCAGAACTGCTCACACTGTTCCAGGTGTGATCTAATCAGGGCTTTGTGTAGCTGTAGCAAAACTTCTACCCCCTTGTATTCTAGTCCTCTAGATATAAAGGCCAGCATTCCATTAGCCTTTTTGATTATTTTCTGTACATGGCCATGACATTTTAATGATCTATGTAAATGGACCCCCAAGTCTCTTTGGACCTCCACTGATATCTTGCGAAATAACAACAGAAAATGCTGGAAAAACTCAGCAGGCCAGGCAACATCCGTGGAGAGAAATTAGAGTCGACGTTTCGGGTGAACCCTTTTTCAAAACTGGAAAGGAAATGAAATAGATCGAAGGCAGGGCTGCGATAGAACAAAAGAAGTAAAGAGACATTAAGAGGTATTCAAAACCAGACGAGATGGTAATAGGACAGTGGAGACAAAAGACGGCTCAGATTAGGTGTGAAGTGTACTGGCAGGATAAGACAGCTGCCATGTGGGAGAGAGAAAAAAAAAGTGGGGGGAAGGGAAAACTCAAAACAAAGGGGTGGAAAAAAAATATAAGTAAAAATGTAATAGGAGCAGAGGTTATGATCTGAAATTGTTGAACTCGATATTGAGTCCGGAAGGCTGCAAAGTGCCTAATCGGAAGATGAGGTGCTGTTCCTCGAGTTTACGTTGAGCTTCCGTGGAACAATGCAAGAGGCCAAGGACGGTGAGGTATCCACTGTCCTATTACCATCTCGTCTGGTTTTGAATACCTCTTAATGTCTCTTTACTTCTTTTGTTCTATCGCAGCCCTGCCTTCGATCTATTTCATTTCCTTTCCAGTTTTGAAAAAGGGTTCACCCGAAACGTCGACTCTAATTTCTCTCCACGGATGTTGCCTGGCCTGCTGAGTTTTTCCAGCATTTTCTGTTGTTATTTCGGATTTCCAGCATCTGCAGTATTTTGCTATCGTACTGATATCTTGCGACCTGCTTGTACTTCATAGGTCATTGCGTCATCTATTCTCTTTCTACATCTTAGGAACAGTCAATTATGGATGAATGGGCAACAAGGGAAAAAGCAAATTTGCTGGAAAGAGCAAACCAAAACTCTGGGTCATTAGTACAGGATACAGGCGAACATAGTTTTATGCTCCAGGGATAACTCAATAGCAATGACCAACTTTCTTTTCTGCATATTTTAATTCTCAATCATGGAGTGTCTGCTTATTTTTCCCAAAGTAATTAAGATAAAATTAGTTTTAAAATGGTATTAATACTTTTCCTTTAATCTTTCATAGATTTCAAAATCTGTGCAAAATAGTGAATTCTCTTTTAAATCTACTGTTAAAAATAGCCTGATAATACTGTAATTTCCATCAGGTGATTTATCCTCAGATCCTACATCATAAAAATCAGTAAGATTCTTTGTGCCGTTACTGTCCTCTTCAAATAACATAAGAAATAGGAGCAGGAGTAGGCCATTCAGCCCCTCGAGCCTGCTCCACCATTCAATAAGGTCATGGCTGATCTTCCACATCAGCTCCACTTTCCTGCACTATCCCCATATCCCTTGATTCTCTTAATATCCAAAAATCTATCTATCTCTGTCTTGAATATGCTCAATGACTGAGTCTCCACAGCCTTCTGGGGTAGAGAATTTGAAAGATTCACCACCCTCTGAGTGAAGAAATTTCTCCTCATCTCAGTCCTAAATGGCTGACCCCTTATTCTGAGACTGTGACCCCTCGTTCTAGACTCCCCAGCAAGGGGAAACATCCTCCCTGCATCTACCCTGTCAAGCCCTGTAAGAATTTTGTATGTTTCAATGAGATCACCTCTCATTCTTCTAAACTCCAAAAAATATAGGCCTAGTCTACTCAATCTCTCCTCATAGGACAATCCCCCCATTCCAGGAATCAGTCTGGTGAACCTTTGTTGCACTCCCTCTGTGGCAAATATATCCTTCCTTAGGTAAGGAGACCAACACTGTACACAATACTCCAGGTGTGGTCTCACTAGGGCCCTATCTAATTGCAGTAAGACATCTTTACTCTTATACTCAAATCCTCTTGTAATAAAGGCCAACATACCATTTGCTTTCTTAATTGCTTGCTGGAAAGGAAATCTCCACATCAAACAGGCTGCATCACTAAGAATGCCCTCATTTATCCTTATGTGGCTCAGTGTCGAATTATTTGTCTCTGCAGCGCCGTGGGACGTTTTACTATGTTAAAGGCGCTATATAAATACAAGTTGTTGTTGTTGAAACCAACTTCCAAGGCAACTTGCAATCTTACTGTAAAATATAATTCTTGGTGAATTTAAAGGACTAATCCAATCTAGTTTTTGAGATTGGATAATGACACTGTTTATGAATTCACACAGAGGTGAGCTGCATTATGAAGCAGTACTGGAGAGAAACCAGGAATTTCCTCCCATTCAGAAAGGGGGAAAATAATCAGTCATGTGACTAGGGGTCACAGGGGACACTCTTTTACACAACCGAGAGGACCGATCAGAGTCTAGCAGCAGCGTTCCTCTAAGCTGGGGAATAGTGTATGAAGCAGGAATCAAGAATTTTGGGGTTCAGTTGAAGTCAATAAACTTATTTGCCTACTGGATTATTTCCTTCTAATTCATTTTGAAAAGACATCAATTTGTACAATACATCATCAAGCCCCAGAAGTCTGGTTTTATTCTAGTTATTTTTATTTTGTCTCTTTCCTTAAATTTTCATTCCATTAACACATTCTTTTTCTATACAAGAGAAAGTGCACAAAGATCATAAATTGGTTGAGTTCGATCGCTATCAACCTGAAGTAGATACATAGCTTATAAGGTAAAGTGGTAATGCAGTCTAGGTAAGTAACACTGAGAGCCTATTTTAAGTTTGCTTGATTATCTTTGGGAACTGGGGAGCCTTTATGCAGATTATTTCCTCAAGAGATTAATTTGGAGGGGCAGAGGATTGATGCCGCCTTCTTGAACCGCTGCAGTCTGTGAGGTGAAGGTACTCCCACAGTGCTGACTTTGTTGTAGCGGTTTGGTACAACTGACTGGTTTGCTAGGCCATTTCAGAGAGGCAGTTAAAGAGTCAACCACATTGCTGTGGGTCTGGAGTCACATATAGGCCACACCGGGTAATGATAGCAGATTTCCTTCCCTAATGGGACATTAGTGAACCAGTTGGGTTTTTCCAACAATCCGGTAGTTTCATGGTCACCATTACGGATACAGGTGGAGCGTCCCAAATCCGGAGTTCCGGAATCCGGGACGATTGGTGGCAGGGGTCCGGAATCTGTAAAATGTTCCGGAATCCAGACACCGAGGGAGGCTTACCAAAAAACGGAAATAGCGTAACCTGGACCCGGCACGTGTTTCTGGTGTCCGAAGTCCGGAAATAACGCAGCCTGGGCTCGGGCGTTTCCGGACTTCGGACATCAGAAACACGTTCCGAAGTCCGGAAAAACCCAAAAACCATCTTGGCCTCAGTCCCGAGGTTGCCGGATTCGGGACGTTCTACTTGTACTAGCTTTTTAAAATTCCAGATTTATTTAATTCTTGGATGCCCTGATATCCACCGTGGTTAAAATGAAAACAGGCATGTGCGCAGCAGGTTGGGGTCGGATTTTGTGAATTTGACGATTTAACCACCCCGACCCTCTCCCACCTGTAGTGGGGGGATTAAAATTCCCCCCATTGTTTCATTCTATGGTTTTTTTCTGTCCTTATTAAAGTTTTAATATACATATTTGCCTATGAGGCCATGCATGATTTTTATTCTCCCCGCCCCAAGAATTTTCTGTTTGCCTGTCCCCTCTGGGTCACCAACTTCTGCATCCAATAAGGGTGGGCAGGCAGCTGGCTCTCAAGCAACCACCAATGATGCAGTTAGTAGGTCACCAGCAAACAGTAGCTTGTGAAGGTTTCAAAATCTAATTTCCCACGCAACTGCAGGAGATGTATCTGGCATTTGCTCAGCATCTTCCCACAGCATAACAGTACAGCTCAGAACTTTCCAAGTTAAAAAAAAACATTGGGGTTGAAAATCCATAAATCTGATGGGAGAGCACTGGAAATTAGGCAGGGGACCAAATGCATGTGTCCCAGAATTACTGGGGGATTTCACAAGGCCTTGTAAGGGGCATGGCTTCCTTTCAAGGTCGGCGGCACAGAAAGAGGCAGGACCATGGACGGAGGCTCCCAATACTGCGAGTTTCCTCACTGGGATCTGATCCACCATCAGCAGAGGTATTCTTGGTGAGACCCGCCAAAGCAGGCTGCCGATTGGCAGTTGTGGAGCCCACCTGGGAGGAGGGGAACCCACCACTAGAACAGTCAACTTGTGCTGCATTACACAGAATTACATAGAATGTACAGAACAGAAACAGGCCATTTGGCACAATTGGTCCATGCCGGTGTTTATGCTCGACATGAGCCTCCTCCCATCCTTTAGAACAAAGCAGGTGCCTTAGATGCACCCTTGCGCTGCTGACATCTGCCATTCATATATTAATTAAGGGTCATCCCCTTGACCCCACAAACTATGTGGGGTCAGCGGTGGAAGCCCCAGGCAGGTACTGTATATCCTGGACCTTAGGCTGGAATGCCCCATCCGCTGTGAAATTTCAGCCTTATACTGTTTTTATCGTAAATCTGAGAAAAGAGTTTTGTGGAACATACCAAGGTCAATGATAAAACAGAATTGGAGAATTGTATGGAAGCAGAGAATCACTTGGTTACCAGCACTCTTGGCATACACTAAAACAATGTAATTGCATTGTGTTTTCGATTCTGTGTAGAAATGTTATTCTCAAGGGGTTAACCACCTGTGCTCATTATCCCCATGAAAATAGTGCAGCTATCCCTGATGTCATTGGAATGCTTGTTATGTTGTTATGTTGGTCTGGTGTCTGGGTATCAAGGGACCCGTAGCAGCCAACCCTATTCTTCTGTCAATACCAGCTGAAGTCAATTTTGTTGCTGACTTCTTAGTGTTATTAAAAATTAAAACATTGCTGAATTTCACGTTAAGAAAATCATACTTTGGTTCTAATTTGTTGACTTCAGTGCAATTGTTCAGGCAGTCTAATATGAGCTACTGAAAGTGATCAACAGGCAGCAGCCAAATTTAATCAGAAAATCTAGTGTACTTGTATTGTATATATCAGTTTTGCTAATTGCAACAGGTTATTGATGACATTACCCAGATTTATTATTCTTTGCAGCCAGGGTTAATGTTGATAAATCAATTTAGAGATGATTTCAAAAACTACTGTACAAACGTTTTGATGATTGTGGACCTTCAATTGCTGATTGGGCAGAGGGTCAAGGGGAAAAATCATTGCAATAATTCTTTGCATTAACCTAGAGCAATTCCACTGCTGCATAGAACAAGACTGCAGAAGTCACTGGTGGGAGCAGTCTACAGGCCCCCTAACAGTAGCTACATAGAAACATAGAAGATAGGAGCAGGAGTAGGCCATTCGGCCCCTCGAGCCTGTTCTGCTTTTAATGAGATCATGGCTGATCATCCAAATTCAGTACCCTGTCCCTGCTTTCTCCCCATATCCCTTGATTCCTTTAGCCTTAAGAAATATATCTAACTCCTTCTTGAATATATTTAATAAGTTGGCCTCAACTGCCTTCTGTGGTAGAGAATTCCACAGGTTCACCACTCTCGGTGAAGAAATTCCTCCTCATCTCAGTCCTAAATGGCATATCCCTTATCCTTAGACTGTGACCCCTGGTTCTGGACTCCCCCGCCATCGGGAACATCCTTCCTGCATCTAGTCTGTCTAGTCCTGTTAGAATTTTATAAGTTTCAATGAGATCCCCTCTCATTCTTCTAAACTCCAGCGAATATAAGCCCAATCGACCCAATCTCTCCTCATACGTCATTCCTGCCATCCCAGGTATCAGTCTGGTGAATCTTCGCTGCACTCCCTCCATAGCAAGAACATCCTTCCTCAGATAAGGCGACCAAAACTGCACACAATACTCAAGGTGTAGTCTCACCAAGGCCCTGTACAACTGCAGCAAGACATTCTTGCTCCTGTACTCAAATCCTCTTGCTATGAAGGCCAACATACCATTTGCCTTCTTAACCGCCTGCTGCACCTGCATGCTTACCTTCAGCGACTGGTGCACAAGGACACCCAGGTCTCGTTGCACTTCCCCTTTTCCCAATCTATTGCTGTTCAGATAATAATCTGTCTTCCTGTTTTTGCCACCAAAGTGGATAACTTCGCATTTATCCACATTATACTGCATCTGCCCAATCACCCAACCTGTACAAATCATACTGGAGTTTCTCTGCATCCTCCTCACAGCACACACGCCCACCCAGCTTTGTGTCGTCTGCAAACTTGGAGATATTACATCTAGTTCCCTTGTCTAGATCATTAATATATATTGTGAATAGCTGGGGCCCTAGCACTGATCCATGCAGTACCCCACTAGTCACTGCCTGCCACTCGGAAAAAGACCCGTTTATTCCAACTCTTTGCGTCCTGTCTGCCAACCAGTTCTCTATCCAAGTCAATACTTTACCCCCAATCCCATGTGCTTTAACTTTGCATGCCAATCTCTTATGCAGGACCTTATCGAAAGCCTTCTGAAAGTCCAAATACACCACATCCACTGGTTCTCCCTTATCTATTCTACCAGTTACATCCTCAAAAAATTCCAGTAGATTAGTCAAGCATGATTTACCTTTTGTAAATCCATGTTGACTTTGTCCGATCCTGTCACTGTTTTCCAAGTGCTCTGCTATTACATCTTTTATAATGGACTCTAGCATTTTCCCCACTACTGATGTCAGGCTTACTGGTCTATAATTCCCCGTTTTCTCTCTACCACCTTTTTTAAACAGTGGGGTTACATTAGCTACCCTCCAATCCATGGGAACTATTCCAGAGTCTATAGGATTTTGGAAGATGACCAGCAATGCATCTACTATTTCTAGGGCCACTTCCTTAAGTACCCTAGGATGTAGATTATCAGGCCCTGCGGATTTATCGGCCTTCAATGTAGAACATAGTATAAATCAAGAAATAAGGGAGCTTGTAAGTAAGGTACTGCAATAATCATGGGCGATTTGAATCTTCATATAGATTGGACAAATCAAATTGGCAAGGGTAGCCTTGAGGAGGAGTTCATAGTGTGTATTCGGGATGGTTTCTTAGAACAATACATTGTGGAACCAACCAGGGAGCATGCCATTTTAAATCTGGAAATGTGTAATGAGACAGGATTAATTAAAGATCTCATCGTAAAGGATCCTCCAGGGAAGAGTGATCATAACATGATAGAATTTCAAATTCAGTTTGAGAGTGAGAAACTTGGGTCTGAAACTAGTGTGCTAAACTTAAATAAAGGCAATTACAAAGGTATGAAGACAGTGTTGGCTAAAGTGGACTGGGAAAATAGGTTAATGGGTAAGACGGCAGACGGTAAATAAGCTGCGGCAGACATTTAAGGAGATATTTCATAACTCTCAGCAAAGGTTTATTCCAGTGGGAAAGAAAGACTATGAGAAGGATGAACCATCCGTGGCTAACTAAGGAAGTTAAGGAGGGTATCAAAGAACATAAGAAATAGGAGCAGGAGTAGGCCAATCGGCCCCTCAAGCCTGCTCCGCCATTTAATAAGATCATGGCTGATCTGATCCTAACCGCCAATCTACTATCACAGAACCATCTCCTGAATCTAACAGAATTAGACACACGAAATAGCAGCAGGATCAGGCTACACGGCCCCTGGGCCTGCTCCGCTACCCACAGGGCCATGTCCGATCCGAACCTAGACTCATGTCCAAATTCCTGCCCGCTCCCCGTAACCCTTTATTCCCTTTACTTCTAGGAAACTGTCTATTTCTGTTTTAAATTTATGTAATGATGTAGCTTCTACAGCTTTTTGGGGCAGCATATTCCATGGACCTACCACCCTCTGAGTGAAGTAGTTCCTACTCATCTCAGTTTTGAAAGAGCAGCCCCTTATTCTAAGACTATGCCCCTTAGTTCTAGTTTCACCCATCATCGGGAACATCCTCCCCGCATCCACCCGATCCAACCCCTTCACAATCTTATATGTTTCAATAAGATCGCCTCTCATTCTTCTGAACTCCAATGAGTAGAGTCCCAATCTACTCAACCTCTCCTCATATGTCCATCCCCTCATCCCCGGGATTAACCGAGTGAACCTTCTTTGTACTGACTCGAGAGCAAGTATGTCTTTTCTTAAGTATGGACACCAAAACTGTATGCAGTATTCCAGGTGCGGTCTCACCAATACCTTGTACAACTGAAGCAATACCTCCCTATTTTTATATTCTATCCCCCTAGCAATGAAAGCCAACATTCCATTGGCCTTCTTAATCACTTGCTGCACCTGCATACTAACCTTTTGAGTTTCGTGCACCAGGACCCCCAGATCCCTTTGTACTTCAGTACTTTCCAGTTTCTTGCCATTAAGATAATAGCTTGCTCTAAGATTTTTCCTGCCAAAGTGCATAACCTCACACTTTCCAGTATTGTATTCCATCTGCCAAATCTCTGC
Organism: Somniosus microcephalus; assembly: GCF_052327205.1. NCBI lineage: Eukaryota > Metazoa > Chordata > Chondrichthyes > Squaliformes > Somniosidae > Somniosus > Somniosus microcephalus. Next base: position 70,417,086 of record NC_141001.1, read on the forward strand.
CCACTTACTTAGCCTGTCTATGTCACTTTGCAGGTTTTTTATGTCCTCCTCACTCACTACTTTCCCTCCCATCTTAGTATCATCTGCAAACTTTGATATGTTACACTTGGTCCCCTCCTCCAAATCGTTAATATAGATTGTAAAGAGTTGGGGACCCAGCACCGACCCCTGCGGAACACCACTAGTTACGGATTGCCATTCTGAGAATGAACCATTTATCCCAACTCTCTGCCTTCTGTTAGATAGCCAATCCTCTATCCATGCCAGAATATTACCCCCAATCCCGTGATTTTTTATCTAAAGCAATAATCTTTTGTGTGGCACCTTGTCAAATGCCTTTTGGAAGTCTAAATACACTAATATAATATAATAATAATTCAACTTTATTGTCATTGTACAATGCACAAGTACATGAACAACAAAATGTGATCTTGCAAGCTCCCATGAGTCCAGTACAAATAACATTAACATTAAACGTAAATAGCACCGTCCTGGGAGAAGCAAAGCTGCTGCGTCTGTGCGCGCCGCCATTCCATTTCCACCATTCCTCCTGTCCGACAATCTTCAGCCCAACGCCCGGGCCTGCTCACCAGCCGCCCCTCCCGGGGCTCCTTCCGTGACCTTCTCACCAACCGCCCCTCCTCGGGGCTCCTTCCGTGACCTTCTGCGCCTGGTCTTCCCTGATGGTCACCCCTCCAGATACTAACCAGGCCTGGCTCTGCTTAGCTTCCAAACCTTGCCAGTGACCCTGTCCCTAGTCCCAGGAACGTCCACTGGTTCCCCTTTATCCACCCTATATGTTACTTCCTCAAAGAACTCCAGCAAATTTGTCAAACATGACTCCCCCTTCATAAAACCATGCTGACTTTGTCCTATTAAATGATGATTATCCAAATGTCCTGTTACTGTCTCCTTAATAATGGACTCCAAAATTTTACCTACCACAGATGTTAGGCTAACCGGTCTATAGTTTCCAGCCTTCTGTCTACTGCCCTTTTTAAATAAGGGTGTTACATTTGCAGTTTTCCAGTCTGCCGGGACCTTTGCTGAGTCCAGGGAGTTTTGGAAAATTATTACCAATGCATCCACAATCCCTACCGCCACTTCCCTCAAGACCCTAGGATGTAAGCCATCAGGTCCAGGTGATTTATCCGCCTTGAGTCCCATTATTTTACCGAGTACCACTTCCTTAGTGATTTTGATCGTGTTTAGCTCCTCCCCGCCTATTTGTTTGTCCAGTGTTGGGATATTCTTAGTGTCTTCTACTGTAAAGACTGATACAAAATATTCAGTGTTTTTGCCATCTCCATATTTCCCACCATTAATTTCCCGGTCTCATCCTCTAAGGGACCAACATTTACTTTAGCCACCCTTTTTCTTTTTATATAACTATAAAAACTCTTACTATCTGTTTTTATATTTTTTGCTAATTTACTTTCATAATCTATCTTCCCTTTCTTAATCAATCTTTTTGTTATTTTTTGCTGTCTTTTAAAGTTTTCCCAATCCTCTATCCTCCCACTAGATTTGGCTACCTTATATGCCCTTGTTTTTAGTCGAATACTATCCTTAATTTCTTTACTTAGCCACGGATGGCTGTCTTTTCTTTTACACCCTTTTCTTCTCAGTGGAATATATATTTTTTGGAAGTTGTAAAATAACTCCTTAAATGTACACCACTGATCATGTATCGTCTTACCCTTTAATCTATTTTCCCAATCCACTCTACTCAATTCCGCTCTCATACCTTCATAGTCTCCTTTATTCAAGCTCAGCACGCTTGTTTGAGATCCAACCTTCTCACCCTCTACTTGAATATGGAATTCAACCATGTTATGGTCACTCATTCCAAGGGGATCCTTTACTAGGACATTTTTAATTAATCCTGTCTCGTTACACAGGACCAGATCTAAGGTTGCTTGCCCCCTGGTCGGTTCAGTTACATACTGCTCAAGAAACCCATCCCTAATACACTCAATGAACTCATCCTCAAGGCAGCCCTGCCCAATTTGATTTGTCCAATTAATATGATAGTTAAAATCCCCCATAATTATAGATGTTCCCTTATTACAAGCCTCAACTATTTCCTGATTGATACTCCGTCCAACAGAGTTGCCACTGTTCGGAGGCCTATAGACTACGCCCACTAGTGTTTTTTTCCCCTTATTATTCCTTACCTCCACCCAAACTGTTTCATTATCCTGATCTTTTGACCCAATATCATTTCTCTGTATTACAGTGATTCCTTCCTTTATTAACATAGCCACCCCACCTCCCCTTCCTTCCTGCCTGTCCTTCCTGATCGTTAAATAACCTGGTATGTTTAATTCCCAGGCAGTCACCCTGCAGCCATGTTTCTGTAATGGCCACAAGATCATACCCATATGTAGTTATTTGTGCCATTAACTCGTCTATTTTGTTACGAATGCTACGTGCATTCAGATAGAGAACTTTCAAATATGTTTTGTGACACTTAGTTCCTGCTTTTGCCCTTTTTATTACTTTACCTTTTACTCCATACCTTCTGCCCCTTCCTTACACGCTCTGGTTTTTAATTTCCCCACTGCTACCTAAGTCTATGACCTTCTCTGTTGTCATTTTTATTATTTGCTCTCTAGGAACCTCCCCCCCACTAGTTAGTTTAAAGCCCTCTCTACAGCCCTAGTTATATGATCCGCCAGGACTCTAGTCCCAGCACTGGCCAAGTGAAGCCCGTCCCAACGGAACAGCTCCCTCCTGCCCCAGTACTGGTGCCAGTGTCCCAGGAAGCAAAACCCATTTCTCCTACACCAGTCTTTGAGCCACGCATTTAACTCTCTAATTTTATTTGTCCTAGCCAAATTTGCTCGTGGCTCAGGTAATAACCCTTGAGGTTCTGTTTTTAAATTTGACCCCTAGCTGCTCATACTCCTTTAACAGAACCGGCTTCGTAGTCCTATCTACGTCGTTTGTACCAACATGGACCACGACAACTGGATCCACCCCCTCCCACTGCAAGTTTCTTTCCAGCCCAGAGGAGACGTCCTTAACCCTGGCACCGGGTAGGCAACACAGCCTTCGGGACTCTCGCTCTCGGCTGCAGAGAACTCTATCTATCCCCCTAATAATACTATCCCCTACCACTACAACATTTCTAGTTACTCCCCCCTCTTGAATGGCCCCCCGTTCCACGGTGCTGTGGCCAGGTTGCCCATCCTCCCTGAAGTCCCTGCTCCCGTCCCCACAGGGAACAAATTGAAAGAAAAGGCATACAATGTAGCCAAGATTAGTGGTAGGCCAGAGGATTGGGAAATTTTTAGAAAGCAGCAAAGGATGACTAAAAAAATAATAAAGAGGGAGAAGATAGATTATGAGAGTAAACTAGCAAAAAATATTAAAAACAGACAGTAAGAGCGTCTACAGGTATATACAAAGGAAGAGAGTAGCTAAAGTAAACATTGGTCCTTAAGAGGATGAGACTGGGGTATTAATAATGTGAAACAGGGAAATGGCACAGACTTTGAACAAATATTTTGCATCGGTCTTCACGGTAGAAGACACTAAAAGCATCCCAATAATAATTGATAATCAAGGGGTTATAGGGAGGGAGGAACTTAAAACAATCACTATCACTAGAGAAAAAGTACTAGGCAAACTAATGGGACTAAAGGCTGACAAGTCCCCTGGACCTGATGGCCTGCATCCTAGGGTCTTAAAAGAAATGGCTGCAGAGATATTGGATGCGTTGATTGTAATCTACCAAAATTTCCTGGATTCTGGAGAGGTCCCAGCGCAAATCTAACGCCCCTATTCAAGAAAGGAGGGAGACAGAAAGCAGGAAACTATAGGCTAGTTAGCCTAACATCTGTCATTGGGAAAATGCTAAAATCCATTATTAAGGAAGTAATAGCAGGACATTTAGAAAATCATAATACAATCAAGCAGAGTCAACATGGTTTTATGAAAGGGAAATCGTGTTTGACAAATTTACTAGAGTTCTTTGAGGGTGTAATGAGCAGGGTGGATAACAGGGAACCAGTAGGTGTAGTGTATTTGAATTTCCAGAGGCATTTGATAAGGTGCCACATAAAAGTTTACTGCACAAGATAAGAGCTCATGGGTTTGGGGGTAATATATTAGCATGGATAGAGGATTGGCTAACTAACAGAAAACAGAGAGTCGGGATAAATAGGTAATTTTCAGGTTGGCAAACTGTAACTGGTGGGGTGCCACAGGGATGAGTGCTGGGGCCTCAACTATTTACAATCTATTTAATGACTTGGATGAAGGGACTGAGTATATTGTAGCCAAATTTGCTGATGATACAAAGATAGGTGGGAAAGCAAGTTGTGAAGAGGACACAAAGGGCTGGATTTTCATTGAGGCAGGTAGGTAGGAGGCGGGACTGCAACTTTTGGGGTTGTAGTCCCGCCTCCATCGAGTTCTAGCCAACCCACGCGATTTTGACTTGATTGACCTTGTTGAGCCCGCCCAGCGAGCTCAGCAGGCCAATTAAGGACCACCCGGCAACAGGTGACATCACAGATTGAAATTTCATCTGTCAAGACCTTTTGACAGATGAAATATCAGCGTTTGACAGCTGTTTGAAGCTGTCAAACACTGACAATCTGTACTCCAGGTTAATTCCTTCCTATCAGGATAATTTAGAGATCTCCCCGGAACAGAAAGCAGAGGCTGCAGATTTTGACAGCTGGCGGCCATTCTGCTTTCTGTGCCGGGGAGATGAGGGACTCCCGAGACCTGAAGGAAGGGAGGCTGCAAAGGTAAGTAAAGGTTAGTAGAACTTCTTTAAACACTTTACACAGACCAAACACACTTACCTCTGCACTCATGCACCTAGCACTCACCTGAACACCGGACATCTCAACCCCTCCATCCCGATGGCCCACCTCGCTAACTTGGCGTGGTTTGGAGCCGTCGGGAATCCCACATTTCAACAATGAAAATAGGGATTAGGCTAAAAACTGCCTGTTAACTACCTGTTAACAGGCAGTTAATTGGCACTAATCCCCTTCCTGCCTCGGGGAGGCGGGTCCCAGTGCGGGGTGGGTACCCGCCTCCTTTGAAACTGGCATGGAGGCGGGTTGGGGCGGGATAGGGTCGGGATCCCCGATTTCAGGATTTTAAACCCCCACATGCCTCCAATCCCGACACCACGGCCCAATGAAAATCCAGCCCAAAGAGTCTGCAAAGGGATATAGATAGGTTAAGTGAGTGGCCAAAAATTTGGCAGATGGAGTATAATGTGGGAAAATGTGAGGTTATCCACTTTAGTAGGAAGAATAAAAGTAAATTATTATTTAAATGGAGAGACTACGAAATGCTGCGGTACAGAGGGATCTGGGGGGGGGGGGGTCTTCTTACATGAAACACAAAAAGTTAGCATGCAGGTACAGCAAGTAATTAGGAAGGCAAATGGAATGTTGGCCTTTATTGCAAGGAGAATGGAGTAGAAAAGTAGGGAAGTCTTGCTATAACTGTACAGGGCGCTGGTGAGACCACATTTGGAGTATTACATGCAGTTTTGGTCTGCTTATTTAAGGAGGGATACACTTGCATTGGGTGCAGTTCAGAGAAGGTTCACGAGGTTGATTCCCGAGTTGTCTTATGAAGAAAGGGTGAGCAGGTTGGGCCTATATTCATTGGAGTTTAGAAGAATGAGAGGTGATCTTATTGAAACATAAAAGATTCTGAGGGGTTAGATGCAGGGAAGATGTTTCCCCTCGTGGGGGAATCTAGAACTAGGGGGCATAGCTTCAGATTAAGGGGTCGCCCATTTAAAACGGAGATGAGGAGGAATTTCTTCTCTCTGAGGGTCGTGAATCTTTGGAATTCTCTACTCTAGAGAGCTGTGGAGGCAGAGTCATTGCAGAGCCCTGCAGCGGGTAGTCAAAACTGCCCAACGTATTACCGGCACCCGGCTACCGACCATAGAGCACATATACCAGAAACGCTGTTTACGGAGGTCACGGTCCATCATCGCCCTCCTGCCATCTGGGAGACGCTACAGATGCATTCGCACCCGTACGACCAGATTTAGGAACAGCTTCTTTCCCAGGGCTGTCATCCTACTGAACTCCACAAATAAACTCTAAAGCCTGCACATCTGCCAATGCACTTTATTATGGTTATGTTTATGTTAACGTATTACAAGCCAAATGTATGTTGAATGTTTAAATGTCTTAATCTAAATGTACACTCTCGGGAGCCGCAAGCCTACATTTTGTTGTACTGCACTTGTGCACTAACAATGACAATAAAAAGTTGATTTGATTTGATTTGATCAAGGCAGAGATAGATAGATATTTGAGCTACAGGGGAGTCAAGGGTTATGGAGAGTGGGCGGGAAAGTTGAGTTGAGGCCAAGATCAGCTCAGCCATGATCTTATTGAATGGCGGAGCAGGCACGAGGGGCCAAATGGCCTACACCTGCTCCTATTTCTTATGTTCTTATACAGTGGTCTTAACTGCAGATATTTGAAGATTGATTTTTATCTGTATGGGGTTAGTGATTAATGAAATTCAGGAATGCAGACTAAAATAGCTCTGGTGAATGCACAATTTAAACAAACCTCATGATTATGCACTATATTGTAATAATCTTTTATTATTCCTGAATAGAAAAAAAAACCAAATAGTGATGGAAATGTGAAATAAAAGCAAAAAATGCTGACAACACACAGCAGGTCCATCAGCATTGTAATGAAAGGTTAATGTTTCTGGTGGAATGACAGAGTTCTGGGGTTCACTTCTCTCCTGAGGCTTTTAAACTAATGTAGAACACCAAAAACTGAAGTATCAGTAAAAACTGCCATTGCAGGCAGAAGTTGGACCTCTGCATTGAATCCAAGCTGGAACTAAAAGCTGTAATAGTTTTCTTTGCCAGTATTAAGATTGTTAAGGCCACTTGAGACCTGTTTGTTGCATTGCCTTCATCTGCAATAAGCAGACTGATGGCAAGATCACAATGTGTATCAGGACACACAGATTGTACCGTACATATCATAGAATCCTAGAAAAGGAGGCCATTCGGCCAGTGTACCTGTGCTAGCTCATTGAAACAGCAGTCGTGCTTAGTCCCACAATCCCACTTTTTGTCCGTAACCCTGTAAATTCCTCATCCTCATGTACCTGTTAACTCCCTTTTAAAATTATTCATGGAATCAGCTTCCACCACCTTTTCAGGTAGAGTGCTTCAGATCCTGACAACGCTCAGTGAAAATATTTCTCTTCATCGCCCCTCTAGATCTTTTGCCAATGATTTTAAATCTATGACCTCCCGTTATTGACCCATGTGCCAGAAGCAATGATTTTTCTCTATCTACTCTATCAAAACCTCTCATCATCGTGAATACCTCTATTAGGTCACCTCTTAACCTTCTCTGTTCCAAGGAGAACAGTCCTAACTTTTCCAACCTCTCCTTGTAACTGAAGTCCCTCATCCCGGTTTACATCCTGGTAAACCTCCTCTGTACCCTTTCTAAGGCCTTTACATCTTTCCTGGTGCGGTGCCCAGAATTGTCCACAACACTCCAGCCGAGGCCTAACCAGTGATTTATAAAGTTCTAGCATGATCTCTTTGCTTTTATATTCTATGCCTCGATTTATAAACCCAAATAACCTATATGCTTTTTTAACCACCATATCAACTTGCCCTGCCACCTTTAAGGATTTGTGTATATGGACATCTACACTTTTCAAAATCATGCCATTTATAGCATATACTGTCTTTCCATATTAGTCCTCCCAAAGTGCATCACTTCACACTTCTCCACATTAAACTCCACCTGCCATGCTTTTGCCCATTTCACCATCCTGTCTATGTCATCCTGAAGTCTACAAGTATCCTCATCACTATCTACTATGTTACCAAGTTTCGTATCTTCTGAAAACTTTATAATGCTGCTCCATACACCCGAGTCTAGGTCGTTTATAAAAATTGAAGAGTAATAAACCCAAAACTGACCTTTGGGGAACAGCACTACAAATCAACTCCCAGTCTGAAAAACATTAATCAACCACTACCCTCTGCTTCCCGTCACTGAGCCAATTCCATATCCATACCGCCACTTTCCCCTTAATTCCATGGGCTTCCAGCTTCTTAACAAGCCTCCTGTGCAGCACTTTATCAAATGCCTTCCGAAAGTCGATATATACATCTACTGCACTACCTTGATCAACCTTCTCGGTTACCTCATCAAAGAATTCAATCAAGTTAGTCAGACACGATTTGCCTTTAACAATTCCATGCTGGCGCTCCTTGATTAACCCATGCCTTTCCAAATGAAAGTTTATTTTGTCCCTGATGATCGTTTCCAATAACTTCCCCACCACTGATGTTAGGCTGACTGACCTGTAGTTTCCTGGTTTATCCCTCTTCTGCTTCTTGAATAGTGGTATAACATTAACAACCCTCCAGTCCTCCGGCACTACTCCTGTATCCAATCCCTTGGCCAAAATAACTCCCCAAATGTTTATAAAATGTTTTAGGATTCAATTTAACGTTGCCTGCTAATCTTTTCTCGTAACCTCTCTTTGCCTCCCATATTAACTTTTTCAATTCCCTCCTGTACTTTCCATAATCTTCCTGGTTATTAACTGAATCTTATTCCTGACATTTGTCATAAGACTCCTTTTTCTGTTTTATTTTAACTTTTATTTCCTGTCATCCAGGGCATATTAGCTTTGGATGTTCTACCTTTTCCCTTCAAATGTAGATGCCTAGTTTGTACCTGAACTATCACTTCCCTGAATGCCTTCCATTGCTCCATTACTGCTTTACCCTGCAATCGCTTTTCCAATCTACCTGTGCTAGGTCCCTTTTTAAAATAATTGAAATTAGCTCTTCCCCAGTTGAGCATTTTTACCTTTGATATTTTCTGGTCTCTTTCCATAATTACTCTAAACCGAATTATGTTGTGGTCACTGTTAGCTAGATGATCTCGTACTGTAACACACTTCACTTGTCCTATTTAATTTCCCAGAACCAGATCTAACACTGCTTTCTTCCTTGTTGGATTGGAGACATATTGATCAAGACAGTCTCTTGTACACATATCAGAAATGCTTCTCCTTCCCTATCCTTAGCACTGTGTTTTTCCCCAGTCTATATTAGGATATAATTGAAGTCTCCTAATATTACTACACTATTTTTGATATATGCCTTTGAAATTTGCCAACGAAGTTGCTAATCTATCTCCTTCTCACCGTTTGGAGCTCCATAAAAAAAACTCCCAGCAATGTAACAGTTCCCTCTCTGTTCCTTAACTCAGGGTATAACATGTTTAGAAAAGATAGAGAGAGAAAGAGGAGGTGGAGTGGCTGTACTTACTAGGGATAACACAATGGCAGTAGAAAAAAAGTGATGTAGCTATCAGCAAGACAAAAATAGAATCCATGAGGATAGAGATAAAAGATAACAAAGGATCAATCACACTAATGGGTTAGTTTACAAACCACCTAATAGTGGAAGGGAGGTGGAGGAAAAATATGCAAACAAATTAGGGAAATGAGTAAAAAACATAGAATAATCATCATGGGGAATTTCAACTACCCCGATATTAATTGAAGAGATAGATAAAGGGGATAAGGGAATGAAGTTCCTACAATGTGTACAGGACTCCTTTCTAACCCAGTATGTAAAAAGCCCAACAAGGGAAGATTCGTGATTGGATCTAGTAATGGGGAATGAACCAGAGCAGATAAAAGAAGTAAAAGTAGGCGAACATCTAGGCAATAGTGACCATAATATAATACGCTTTAAGATAATAATTGAGAAGCACGTAAGTATGACGAAGACCAGGGTAATAGATTGGAGAAAAGCCGATTTTGAGGGGCTGAGAATAGAACGTGGGTAAATAAAATGGACAACAATATTGGCAAATAATGATGCAGAACAGCAGTGGGAAATATTTTAAAGTGTTCAAATATATTCCGCTAAAAAACAAGAACAAGCTAAGCACTAATGAGACACCATGGATGAATAAAGGCATAAGGGAAAAATTGAGGGTAAGGAAAGAGGCATACACTAAGTAAATGGACAGCAGAGGCGAGCATGACAAGAGAGAATACGAAGAGCTTAGAAGAGAAGTCAAAAAAAAATTAGAAAGGCGAAAAAGAACTATGAAATTAAATTATCAAGGAACATAAAACAAAATAGTAAAATATTTTACAGGTACATAATTAAAAAAGGAAAGTCAGAATGGGAATAGGGCCACTAAGGGATGGACAGGATAATATCACAGGCAGCAATAGAGAGATGGCAGAAATATTAAATAATTACTTTGCTTCAGTATTTACAGGGAGACAGAACAGGTGGACAACTCATCCGCACATTTTAAAAGAATTTAGGGAAGGGATAGTAAAGGCATTACTACACATGTTTAATAATTCATTAGAACAAGGTGTAGTGCCAGAGGACTGGCGGATCGCTAACGTAATACCAATATTTAAGAAGGGAGATAGAACATGTCCAGGGAACTATAGAACAATCAGCTTAACATCAGTGGTAGGAAAAATAATAATGGAATCCCTACTAAAGAAAAAAATAGAAGAACATCTAGAAACCAAAAATATAATGAATGGATTTTAAAAGGGAAAGTCTTGCTTGACCAACCTCATTAATTTTTTGAAGAGATAACAGTTAGAGTAGACAAGGGTAATGTAGTAGATGTAATTTATCTAGATTTTCAAAAGGCATTCAATAAAGTACCACATAATAGACGAATGAAAAAGGCCAGAGAATGCAGACTCGGGACAAGTAGCAGAATGGATAACTAGCTGGCTTCAAGACAGAAAGCAGAGAGTAGGGGTAAAGGGTAGCTATTCAGAGTGGCAGAAGGTGGGAAGTGCAGTTCCACATGGATCAGTGCTGGGAGCACTGCTATTCACAATTTATATTAACGATTTAGAGTTTGGACTCAAAAACACAATTTCTAAATTTGCAGATTACACCGAATTGCGGCGGGGGGGGGGGGTGGGGGGGCGTGGTTAATAGTCAATACTGAGGAGGACTGCAACAAATTACAAGAAGACATTAATAAACTTGCAGAATGGGCATATAATTGGCAAATGAAATTCAACACAGATCAATGTGAGGTATTACATTTTGGTAAGAAAAATAGGGAGGTCTCATATTACTTGGAAAATACGGATCTGAATGGGGTAGAAGAGCAAAGGAAATCTCGGAGTACAAATACACAAATTACTAAAAGTAGGGACACAGGTTGACAAGGCCATTAAAAAGCAAACTAAGCACTAGGTTTTATTTCTAGAGGGAATGAATTGAAAAGTAGAGAAGTTATGTTAAACCTGTATTGAACCTTGGTTAGACCACATTTGGAGTATTGCGTACAATTCTGGTCGCCATATTATAAAAAGGATATAGAGGCACTGGAGAGAGTTCAGGAAAGATTTACAAGGATGATACCAGAAATGTGAGGTATACCTAACAGGCTGAGTCTCTTTTCTCTTGAAAAGAGAAGGCTGAGGGGTGACCTAATAGAGGTCTTTAAAACTATGAAATGTTTTGATGGAGTGGATACAGAGAGGGTGTTTCCACTTGTGGGGAAGAGCAAAACTAGGGGCTATCAATATAAGACAGTCACCAAGAAATCAAATAGGGAATTCAGAAGAAACTTCTTTACCCAGAGAGTGGCGAGAATGTGGAATTCGCTACCTCAGGAAATGGTTGAAGCGAATAGTATAGATGCATTTAAGGGGAGCCTTATAAGCATGAGGGAGAAAGGAATATGCGGATAGAGTTAGATGAGGAAAGATGGGAGGAGGCTCAAGTGGAGCATAAACGTCGACATGGATTGGTTGGGTCGAATGGCCTGTTTCTGCACTGTATATCCTATGTAAGCCAAATAGATTCAGTTCCAGAACCATCTAGTATATCCTTTCTATTTAAAAATGTAACATCATCCTTAATCAATACTGTCATAACCCCTCTACTTTTTCCTTCTTTATCATTCCTGAATACTTGGTAACCAGGAATATTAAGAACCCATTCCTGGCCTTATCTAAGCCATGTCTCTGTTAATGCAACCACATCATAATCCCATATGGCAATTTGTGCCTGCAGCTCATCAACCTTATTAGCTACACTATGGACATTGACCTACATACAATTTAATACCTCCTTTGTCATTTTCCTCAATCTGGTCCCTGCAATTTTGGGGATATTTATAATTTTACTGCTGCTGATATTTCTCTGTGTTCCGGTCTCATTGCTGTTCCTTTCTGGTTCCTCTCCCCTTGCCAAATTAGTTTAAACCCTCCCCAACAGTACTAGTTACCTCTCAGTGAGAACATTGGTCCTGGCTCTGTTCAGGTGCAACCCGTCCATCCTGTATAGGTGCCCCTTCCCCCAGAACTGGTCCCAATACCCCAAGAATCTGAAACCCTCCTTCCTGCACCATTTCTCCAGGCACGCTTTTACCTGCACTATTTTGCTGTTTCAATATTCACTAGCACGTGGCACTGGGAGTAATCCTGAGATTACTACCTTTGAGGTCCTGTTTTTTAATCTTTTTCCTAGCTCCTGAAGCTCTGCTTGGAGGACCTCAACGCTTTTTCTACCTATGTCATAGGTTCCAACATGGACCACGATTTCTGGCTGTTCCCCTTCCCCTCGCAAAATGTCCATATATGTCTGCTACTTTGCCCAAAAATCTTGCAACTGCTCACATGATTCCATTTTGCTGCTTAGAATTCTGCACAGAACACAGGGGAATGAAAGGATTAGTTAGCCTTCCCCAATATTATTGGCACACTGTTTCTTTCTGTAGGTTTCCATATCTTATACGCTAATAAATTCATAAATGCTGAACCCATCTCTTTATATGGTATATCTTTGAGATGACAGCTTCACTGTTTTTCACTTGAGGCATACAATATTTGTCAGCTGGGGCTGTAGGGACAAAATTCTTCTAACTCTGCTAGCTGAACAAAACATTATGCTCTGCAGTGTGGAATAGTTTCCATTGGAATCACTTTTGTGACGTCAGTTGTGGCTCAGTGGTAGCATCACTCCTGAGACTTGAGCACATAATCTAGGCTGGCACTTTAGTGCTGCATTGTCGGAGGTACCACCTTTCGGATGAGACGTTAAACCATGGCCCTATCTGCCCTCTCGGGTGAATGTAGAAGATACCGGGGCGTTCTCCCAGTCTCCTGGCCAATATTCATTCCTCTTAACAACATCTAAAACAAATGATCTGGTCATTTATTTCATTGCTGTTTGTGGGAGCTTGCTGTGTGCAAAATAACTGCCACATTTCCTACATTACAACAGTGACAACACTTCAAAAAGTCCTTAATTGGCTGTGAAGTGCTTTGAGACACTCTGAGGTTGTGAAAGGTGCTATATAAATGCAGGTCTTTCTTTCATCAAATTTCTTCTGTATCTTGATTGTCTCATCTCAAAATTAGCTCTAATATACAGTTAGTGGGCTCCGATTGTTCGATAACTCATCAACATGAAAATCATTTATTGGCAAACAGCACTTTATCCAGAAGCATAGACGCAGCAGTCAGTGTAATGTATTTTCTTTTTAAAGGGAGCTGCCACGTTCTCCCTGATATCTCTGCTCTTCAGTGTGTTCAGTGGCACAGCTGCTTTTAACTCGAATATTACAGTTGTTAAGCTACTTAATAGATGCCAAAGAACAACCATGAAGATTAGTTTCTTCGTTTCCGCTAACATAAGTGGCTTGGGGAATTAAAATATGGCTCAGTGGAGTGCTCGGGCTGCATCACAGTCTTGCCAGTGGTGCCAATTTTATTACAACAATGCCAACCATGCCCAAGAAGAGTAATTAGCCCTGATGAATGTTTCGACAAAATATTAACCAGCTGGTAATTGACATCAATGGGCAAAACCACTTGGTGAGTGATGAAAGTACACAACAGAACAGAGCCACTTGCCTACAGATGTCACACTGCATCATCCAAGAATGTCAATGGGTGGGAAGGGATAGGGAGTGGGCAGAATTATGTATTATATTATAGTATTATTTTAGTTTACTGGGGCAATAAGATAAATATAGACTTAAGAGTTTACTATTGATGGTTTCTCTTTTGGATATTGATGGACCTACTGTACTATGCATTTTCAGTGTTTTCTATTTTTATTTTAGATTAAAAATTGTTCAGTACCTCTTCCCTGTTGCATTAAATTTGAAGCACCCGCTCCCCCAAATGGGATTGAGTGAAGAGCCATCTAGTGTTTAGAAAATTGTTTTCACGACTGACTGGTGAGTGATGAATGCATACAACAGAACAGAGCCACTTACCTACACAGATTTCATAAGGCAGCATCCATATATTCCATCAGTGGTGGGTGTGGAGAGAGTGAAGTATTACACACCAAAATTTATATTAGCTGACGTAGAATAAGATAAATGTAAACTTAACGATATGATTTATTATTGCTGCTCGCCATAAAAAACATCAGCCACTAGTTTCAAGAAATCAGCTTTTAAGCATTACAGCATTTTCTCAGTCACTTTAGTAATCCATGTGGTTAATGGTTGCCTGTTATAGCCCTAAAACAGTCAAAGTGAGGTACAGGGAGGTCAATATCTTCAGGAGAGGAACAGAGGAAGAAAATTAGGAATAAAAATAATTTTTTAAAAAGGGATCGGCATTTGGCCTTAAAGGCTTTACTGGTTTCTAAAAATTCTTTTTATTCTTATGTAGAAGGCATAGGGTTGCCAATCCTCTCGGATTGCCTGGGAGTCTCCCGGAATGAGACATCAATCGCCCGGGCACTGCTGCCAGCAGCCAGGGAGAACTTTGTCCTTTAAATTTCATGCTGAAGCAGCAGCCCACCCCCGCTCTGTGACGTCACCGGCTGACGCCGCAGACAGGCCTTTGGCTCCGTGACGTCAATCCTTACTGCCGCAGCGAGCCAGCTCTTGCTTAGGGGTGACTGAAAACGGGGCCGGACTGGTTGCTGGGAGACTGGGGGGGATGAAGAGAGATAAACGGATGAGGAGAGGTTCAGGGTTAGGGTGAACAAGGCCTAGGATGCAGGAGAATAGGCATCAAAGGGATGGGGGGTAAGAGTGGATGAAAGGGAACTGGTGAGGGTCAGGGGGAGAGGGTTACAGGGGACTGGGGAATAAGGGTTGGGGAATCGGGGGAGAGGGAAATTGGGGAACAGGGTCAGGAGATTGGTCCATGGCGGGTAAGAGAGGGTGACTATGGAATGAGGGTTGGGAGCTCAGGCAGAGAGAGAGAGAGAGAGAGAGAGAGAGAGAGAGAGAGAGAGAGAGAGAGAGAGAGTGTGAGTGAGTGTCAGGACCATTGGGGCTTGGAGAGAGGGAGACTGATGAATGGGTTGAGTGTGTGGCCCAGCATTTCCTGAAGAGCCAGGAGCAGCAGCAGCAACATGGTGAGTGGGAATTACACTGAGAGGAGCAGCCTGTAAAGGGATGAGTGAGACCTGGGAACTTTACTATGGGTAAACGGTGATTCTTTCCACTGGTGGGCGAATGGGGAACAAGGGGATGAAGACTGAGAATTCTCACTGGAAGAACCAAGGGAGAAGGAAAGCTTTTGAACCGAGGGCTATTTGACCATGGGTGCTGACGTATAATGTGAGGTCAACTGCTTTACATGATATTGCACAGCTCCCAGCACTGAGCAAATGATGTGCTGCACTCTGGTACTGTTCAGTCTAGAATGCCAGCAGGCCTGTAGTTGCAGGGACGGCCTCTGACCCAGCACAAGGAGATACCCCTATTCCTAGATACACAACAGTCAAGCACTTCACTTGCTCTTCCCCCTGAGTAAACACCAACATTGAGAAGTAGAAGGTACAAGCCATACACTCTCACAGAGGGGAAGCTTTGGATTAAATACAGTCACAACACACAGTGAATGGGTGAATAATATTTGGGTTAACTGGTACTGTAATAAGTCATGAGAGTTAATTTGGAATGGGTCAGGATATGGTAGTTGTGGTGCAATGAAATTGTATTCATGGTCTTGAAGTAAGGCTGAGGGTAATGGTGGGATCCTATTTTTTTTGCCAAATATTGGTCTGCAGGCATCTCTTCTGGTTGTAAGCCAAGGTCCTCTTCTGCCACAGGTTGTGGTGGGCTGTCTTTTTCCCCATGCACCAATGTATTTGCAGTGTGAAGTTATACAAGCTGCTGTCAACAATAATCTGGGCTATTTTGGCTGGCTGTATAGCAAAACACCCCCTGATGAGTCAAGGCATCTGAACCTTTACTTCAGCATGCCGATGGTCTGCTGCATCAAGTTATGTGTCTCACTGTATCTTTTATTTTGGCTTGGCCATTTTCCTTAAAAAGATTTGGGCATAGTGATCTTAATATGCATGTTAGGCAGAAGCTTGCCTGAAAGGGAAGAGTTTCTCCAGAAATAACAGAAAATGCTGGAAAAACTCAGCAGGTCAGGCAACATCCGTGGAGAGAAATTTGAGTTGACGTTTCGGGTCGAAACCCTTCTTCAAAACTGGAAAGAAAATAAAATAGATCGAAGGCAAGGCTGCGAACGAACAAAAGAGACAATAAAAGGTATTAGAAGCCAGACGAGATGGTAATAGGCCCGTGGAGACAAAAGGCAGCTGAGATTAGGTGTGAAGTGTACTGGCAGATAAGAGACAGCTGCCAAGTGAGAGAGAGAGAAACAAAAGGAAAGGAGGGGGGGGGGGTGGAAAAGGAGGACCCAAAACAAAGGGGTGGAAAAAATTATAAGTAAAAAAGTAATAGGGGCCGAGGTTATGATCTGAAATTGTTGAACTCGATATCGAGTCCGGAAGGTTGCAAAGTGCCTAGTCAGAAGATGAGTTGCTGTTCCTCGAGTTTACGTTGAGCTTCCGTGGAACAATACAAGAGTCCAGACAGCCCGTGCTGGGTTGGTCATCCATAAGCTGATGAGAGGTGATTTAAAGTGGGATGGCCAGTTGTTTTGCACAGATCCCAAAAAATTGCTAATTTATGAGCCGTATCTGGCCACTCAGAAAGACACCTATATTACCTTGCAGTTAACAAACTCTTTTGATCTGTTCAAGTCTTTGAAGGGAGGTTTTGTAAGAAGCAATACAGACACCTTGGCCCCAATATTAACTCGGGGCAGTGGAGTGAGTGGGGAGGTGGGAGGATTTCTAGATGGGAAACCGGGAAGTAAGGGGTTCCCGGACATCCCGCTGAAATTAACAGCAGAATGCCGTTTACAATTATTCTGCTGGTTTCCCGCCCGACAGGCAGCCTGGTTGACAGGCTGGCTGCCTATCGGGCGGGAAAGCCTGCGGCACAAGGCTGCAGCCGGGCAACGGAGAGGAGAGAGGGAGAGATTGTGGGGGTGGTTGAGAGCTGGGAGATCGCAGAGGTCAGGGGTAGATTGTGGAGGTTGGGAGGGGCGAAGTCAGCCAATAGTGGGGTCTGTGAAGAGGTCGGTTTGTTGGGACTGGAGGAAACGCTTCTGCTCCTCCTGGTCCACAAGCAGCGCTGTAAATGCACTTACATTATGGTTCCGGCCCTTCTTTTGCCTGCTGGGTTTCCCGAGCTCCGGGAAACCCGCTCAACATGAGTTAAAAATAAAGATCATGCAAAAATGGAGACACGTAGCCTCCTTAAAAGCTTCAATAACCTACCTGCCTCCTGAAAGCGGATTGGCCACCTGCCCACCCCCGTTAAAACTGGAAGTGGGCGGGTTGGAAATTTTTAGAATTTTTACTTCCCAACCACCCCAAATCCACCCGTTCTTGGGGGTTATAATTACTCCCTAAAGTCTGTCAGGCAGCAGCAGGCTGCAAGTGGGGAATCTCTGTTTTGGACAGGCAGACTCTCTTTTTGAATTAAGTAAAGCGGCCCACTGAAGTGGGCTAGCATAAATATATTTTGTAATAGTACACAAATAGAAGTTATACTGATTGTACTAAATGTTTTTCATTATGCTCCTGTGTTATGTATATTGGGGGAAAATTCGGTTGCTTTGCGCCTCCCATTAGCGCCCTACAAGGGCGCAAAGCAACTAGCGCCCGGGGGCAGCGATGTTTGCGCCGCTTGCAAAATTGACCAGACATTTTGTGGCGGCGCTAAACACTACCGCCACGATCTCCTGCGCCCGCAGATTGTGACGTCAGTCGAGCACGCCGGTAGTGCCCCGGGCCGGATATTGAGTGGCGCCCCTGCCTTAGTGCCTGCCGCTAGTGACAACAGGTTGAGGGGAACGTTTTGCAGTCAGGAAGGAACTGGGGGAGCGCTATTTAAAGTGGCCACTTCCTGCCTTTTTTGTCGGCGACATTTTTGCACCTCGCAATCTGAGAGAGAGAGACTTCTGGAGAGATTCAACGCTGTGTGAAGGAGTTTGGGCTATTGAGTAGCACGTTGCAGGCTCATTTTGATTTGACCTTCCTTGCATCGATTTAGAAGTGATTGTGGGGGCTGCACTCTGAGCTCTTTCCCTGGGCCTCTCCATTGTTCTTTCCAGCAGAATTGATGAACAGGTCTCTCCAGGCCGAGATTCAAGGCTGCAATGAGCAGGGTGTGGATGGAGAGCAAGATCGACCCTTTAAGAATTGCCCAGCGCCAGTGTGTCTGTGTTCCATTGCTGACTGACATCAAATGAGCTTCGCCAGCGCTCTGAGGTAGCGCCTCACTCCTCGGCATTAGCACCTTAAGAGGTGTGTGTAGCGCCTGATTTAGCACTCCAATCACCTCCAGGGGCAATAGAAGCCAAGTTTGCAGTCGGAGGCGATAATTAGCGCCAGGTGCTAAACTTTGCACCCGGCCGATAATTGCGCCCCAAATGGGACGATACCGAATTTCTCCCCCATTATGTCTACTGTGGAATACAGCAATTTATGAATCCAACTGATTGCCTAGTGTTAACTTGGACCACTTTGAGAGATTAAAGGAGTACGCGTGGTTGCGATATGGAAGTCCGGTCTAGATCACGAGAGAGTTTCATTGTTATATTGCCAGGCCCCACTGCCATGATACAGGGCTCTCTTGTATTTCCTGGAAATCAGAGCACCACTGTGAATTTTAGAGGAAATTACAGTATTTAGTAATTGTAATTTAACTGATTGAAGTCTGATGAAATTTTTTTTTTAAATTTCACTTACACCAACTTTTAAGTATAATAACCACAGCATAAATTACCTTAACATTCAGATAGCCTAGGATGTGGAGTAAAGTTGTGGAATTTCACTGTTAAAATAGAGCTGTGCTTAACCTGGCCTGTCCCTTTGAACCCATTGTTCAGATACTCCGTGAGGAATTGCTCACAAAGGGCTCTGTAGATTGGTGGCTGTTTGTAAATCTCTGGCATTTAGCTTTGGGGAAAGGTCAGAAAAAAACAGCTGGCAATAATTAGCTTTCTCTTTCTAAATTTAAAAAAAATACTGTTTTGCTCTTGTAACAAAGTATGACACTTTAAAGTGTGATGCATGCGTGCTGGATGCATGATGATATGACCAGAGAGTGGTTAGAATATGGAACCTGCTCCACATGGAGTAGTTGAGGCAAATAGCAAAGATGCATTTAAGGGGAAGCTAGATAAACACGAGGGAGAAAGGAGTAGAAGGCTATGCTAATAGGGTCAGATGAACTAGGGCAGGAGGAGGCTCATGTGAAGCATAAACATTGGCACAGACCAGTTGGTCCGAATGGTTTGTTTCTGTGCTGTAAATTCAGTGTAAGCTCTGTAACTTGATTGGTAACATTTTTAGATGCAACACCTCAAAGTGACCACAAGGTGGTATAAGAAACCTAAACTTCTGCAAGTGTATACAAATAAGGAACACGAGTAGGCCATTTAGCTCCTCGAGCCTGTTCTGCCATTCAATGAGATCATGGCTGATCTGCGACCTAACTCCATATACCCGCCTCTTCCTCATATCCCTTTAATACCTTTGATAACAGAAATCTATCAATCTCAGATTTAAAATTAACAATTGACCCAGCATCAACTGCCGTTTGCGTGTAGAAGTGTTTCTTAACTTCACTCCTGAAAGATCTGGCTCTGATTTTTAGGCTATGTCCCCTAGTCCTAGATTCCCCAACCAGCAGAAATAGTTTCTCTCTATCTACCCTATCAGTTCCCCTTAATATCTTGAAAACTTTGATCAGATCACCACTTAATCTCTAAATTCCAGGGAATACAATCCTAGTTTGTATAATCTCGCCTTGTAATTCAACCTTTGGGGTCCAGGTATCATTCCAGTAAATCTACGCTGCGCTCCCTCCAAGGGATGGTGCCCAGAATTCTTCCTAAGGTATGGTGCCCAGAATTGAACACAGTAGTCCAGGTGTGGTCCAACTGGGCTTTGTATAGCTGCAGCATGATTTCTAACCCTTTGTATCATATTCCTCTAGATATAGAGGTCAGCATTCTATTAACCTTTTTGATTATTTTTCGTACCTGTCCATGTTTTAACGAGCTATGTACATGGACCAATAAGTCTCTGTGGACCTCCACTGCTTTGAGCTTTTCACCATTTAAGGAGTACTCTGTTCTATCCCTTTTAGGTCCAAAGTGGATGACCTCATACTTGCCTATATTGAAATCCATTTGCCACAGTTTTGCCCATTCACTGAATCTATTAATATCTTTGTAATTTTATGTTTCCATCTACGCTGCTTACAGTGCCTATCTTTGTGCCATTGGCAAACTTAGATATGTGGCTCTCTATCCCGTCATCCAAGTCATTAATAAATACAGTGAATAGTTGAGGCCCCAACACAGATCCGTGTGGGATGCTACTAGTCACATCCTGTCAATTAGAGTACAAAGGAAATGGATGGGCAGTTTAAAGTGAAGCCCCGGTCTACAGGAAACGCAAGTTTAAAACGCCACACCACCAGGGGCTGTCAACCCACCAGTGTTGTCCTAGAGTCTCCAGGAATTAAAGTTATCTCCTGGTGAGCAACCCAGGAGAAAAATCATAGGGACATTTTTATTGAGCACTAATTTATTAGTTATAAAAATATTGGAGATGGGAAAAAATGTTTGACTGGGCAGGGCGGTTGAAGGCAGGAGATGGTGCAATTAAATTTTAAGGAATACGTCCAATCAGAGTTGGCACTCCTATATCACCAGGGGAATTTGTTTCTTAAATTAAAGTTATGGCTATTACTGGTTTGTCCTACAAATATTCCAATAGCAGACACCACGGCCGAGAAATTCAATAAAACCCGAAAACGGGCGGTGCCACCATGGGCCAAGGTTAACTCCCGCCCGTAAAAAGAGCGCAGGCAGCACTGCTATTTTGGTGCTGCCTGTTGATTTAAATGAGCGCAGCGCAGAACCTCCTGTGCAGCGTACTCTTTCAGGCAGTAAGAACCGCAGGAGGCCAAAGGTCGGGTCTAAAGTATCTGTGCAGCGTTATCAGGAATTCGGGAATTATGAGAGTGAAGTACTGTACAATGTTTCCAGTTATGTTTCTCGTGTTTTGTAGGTTGACAGAAAGGGTATGCAAGATAAATCAAAGCCTAAAAATACACTAAACTGTCAGATTTTAAAGAATGCAACCTGTAGTTTAGCTGAAATCTATGTTTAATTCAACTGCTGACACTTTCAACTATTTAGCCGGCTAATTTGTCAAATACAATTATTAATCAAAAAAAATCATTAACTGATTAAATTACTGCAATTTTGGTGGTATCATTCTAGCAGTTTGAGGTTCCAAATACGTGAAGTTATGAAAACTTATGCAGCATGTGTCATAAGATTTCTGATCACACCATTTAGTGCAAACAATGCCAAAATGATTCGAAACAGTGATCAATGAAGAATGCACACCTGTCACAGAGCCTGGGTTCGGTGGGGCTGCACATACTCAGCATAGTTATTGAAAAGTTTTCAGAGATCTATACATCTCTGCCGCTTTCTCCCGGGTCTATGAGCTGGCAACAGCTGCATGCATGGGCGTGCTTTGGAGAGGACGGTAAAAGTAGCGGCGATATCCAAAATCGCTCAGCGGTGTCAATTCGCCGTTGCACGCCGATTGACGTCACGCTCTTGATCATTAAAATATTTGAGGCGAGCACAGGCAACCTGCCTAATATGGCGGCCGCCGCGTTCCATGCCGGAAGTAGGCGGAAGCAAGGCAGCCGCCATTTTTTCTTCAAAACTGGCTTCCAATTTCTAGGCCATTATTTTATAAACTACGACTTTTATGCTAAAGGCCGCTTGTTTGTAGTTATCATGGAAAAATGGACCAATTCACAGAATATGACCCCCAAAACACCATTCAAAATTTCAGGGAATCCCATAATCTCATGTAAGAAAACCAGAATATAACTTAGCTACCATGAATTAGTGACCCTAACTTTAATAGACAAATTGCAGAGTGTGATACTGAAATCTCATAAAAAGTTCTGAGATCCTGGGGAGAAATTCATTTCACAGTTGCCCATTTTGAGTCCGAAAACTGAAGGCCAGCAAATGAAAAACGGAGAGAGGGCATCTCAGCCATAGCCTGAAACAGGCGCAAGGCTACTTAAATATGTAAATTTGGCACTTGTAAGACCCCGATTGCAAATTCAGGTACAAATGGGCGGAGCATGTGTAATTTACAATGAAATGGGGACTTAACCTTTAAATCACCACTGCAGTGATCATTCAGTATATCTGCACATGGATTCCCTACATTGCTAAGACCAGTCATTTTTGCAATAACTTGCTGATAATTTTGCAATCATTTATGCACCCAATTTCTCACTTTCACACATTGTCTGAATCCATATTAAATTTGAAAGAGTGGATGAATACTCCATCAAGTATACATTTTAGTACTAGTCATAGCGAGACTCTTGCCCCTTTTGACCCTATGTCAACTGTCTAGCTCCATTTCCATTATAACAGTCTTGACTTGCCTCAAAGTAGAGGCAGAAAACGAACTTCTTTTGAAAACCGCTGCAAAATGGGAGGTGTTGCATGTCGACGCCCCCAGTTGCTCATATCGAGATCCACATCTTGGCTACTCTCTGGGGAGATGCCAACTGGAGGCTATCCTCCAGTTCAGAGGGAAGGAACATTTCCTGAAATTCATCACCAGGCCAGAAGCCTGAAGTTTAAAATGCTAACTTTGCCCTCTAGCTAGGGAGTGGTATATGGCATGGTGGGACCAAAGGGGACATAAGGAAAGAAAAAAAAACCCTTCTGTGAAGGGTGGGGGGAGAAGAGTGGAGTTATTTAAAATAATGAAAACAAAATATATAATTTATTAAAAACTGAATTTTCTGCATTTGACAAATATTGCTTGAAACTTAAAATGGAGATGAATGTTAAAAGATGAATAAGCTGGCCTGCTGTAGAATTACTACATACCTGGTGGAGGAAGTTCAAGCTTCAGTTTTCTCAGCTCAGACATGGACTTTTCCAGTTGATCAATAACAACATCGTCATCATAATGAAAGTTTTTAGACATAATTTCCTGAAGGAATTCTCTGAGATCTTCTAATGACATTTTCACCAGGCGCTCTGATTAAAAAACACATACGCACTTTGAAATATTGCTGTTTTAGTTCTAATTTAACAAATAAGCTTATATAAACCATATTGTGAAAAGTGAATGCCTAAATTAAACTTGTTTGGCATTAATAAGAACAATTAATGCTACCAGGCACATCATCAACATTCTAATAAAAGCAATTCTGTACATTTCGACTCCATCAAGACCCATTCACAAAGTTATATGACCATCTGTTTGGTAGGCAAAGATTATGTGGGGATCTGGAATCATACATTAATAACAGAAATGGATGGTTTCATCTCTCTCCTCCTACTCCCCCCCCTCTGCCCTTTATGAGCATATACTTCCAGCTACACCATGGCAGCAGAACAAGTGGGCACAGGTTCAGAATTATGCAGGCCAAACGTAGGACAAAAATCAGGAAGTATTTCTTTATGCAGAGGGTTATGCTGGAACAGCTGAATGCTGTAATGGGGAAATGGTATGGTAGGTATTCAGGAAGGACGGAATCAAATGGGCTGTAGGCTCTTCCTTGTTGAAATCCATCTTCCGATCTTGTGAACAAGAGCAGTATACCCAAGTCAATAACGTTATCATTTAATTCAACTCAAACTAGACAACATAGCCACAAACCAATTCTGAGCTGTTGTAAAGTTAACCACAAAGCACAGAAATATCAGATGAGATTTTCTGTTTTGGCACTCCCAGGCCTGTGACTTTCCATCTGTTAATTTTAATGGTAGGAAAATCAACGGTATGTCGGTGTGCAATTTCCGGATCTAAATTTCTGGCACGTGCCAAGAGTTGTTAATTGGAAAGCTCTATTTTCTTACAACCTTATCCTTTCACTGAATAAAGTGCCCCATAAGGCTGTCAGGCTAATTTAGATCTCCCAGTGTTCTAGATGTATCACTAATTAAATAATCCTACCTGTGTCATCACTCACTAGGGGGGTGGGGGGGAGTGGCAACACAATGTAGGTGCTAGTACCAGAAAGTAAAAGAACAAAGACCAATCATTTCTAGTGATTCCTTCTAAATTAAGTTTAGGATTCAGAAAGGTTGTTAAAATTGAATTAAACAAGACCTATCTTTCCTTCTTTAGATATTTATGTAACTTTTTACCAATTAGTATCCTACATTTTGCACATTTTTTGAGAAACAATTTTTAAAACAGCTCTGACAATTACAGCATTAACCCCAGCAATATTTATTGTCTAAATGAATAGGCTTTAGTTAAGTTAAGAGTAAATACTTCAACAAGAGTCCAATTCTTGCCAACCAACTGTTTCGCTCTTGGTTTACTATAGCCTTTGCTATAGTCAGGTGTTATAAATAAAATAATGCTGTCGGCATTATTAAAAGATTATTTGGTGGAGTGGGTTATTTACTGGTCTTTCAGCTCTAAGATCTGCGCCTCTGTCCAGCTCAAGACTGCTGTGATCAATACTTCAACTGGCTGTTGGCTGTAAGAGTTGTATTTAAGTGAGTTTGTGCTGTTTCAATCCAGTTCCTAAAAGACACGCGAGAACAACACAAAATTATCTCTAATTCAGCACTAAATTGCCAATCACTCAGAAAAGCCATAGGACAGTTGGGTGCGATATAGAAAAATATCACATTGCTGTGGTGGGGAGTTAGTATTCTGAAGTACACCGAAATATATTTAAAGGAATTGCTCTGATTCCATTTTAATTCCCTTAACCGGATGACTTAAATTAATAGAATTAAATTCTGATCAATAATTTTGGAAAATCACAAGTTTGAAATATAATAGGAAGTATAGTGGAGCCAAATATTGGGATGCAGAGAAAAATTAGGGAGCAGGATGCAAAGAAACATCAGGGCCTCTAAAAGAGCCACACTACATAGAACCATAGAACTGCACATAAGGAGGCCATTTTCCCCATCAGGTCAGTGCTGGTGCGTTGCAATCCAAAACGCCCTACCCATAGACCCGTACCTCCCCCTTTTCAAATATTTATCCAATCTTCCCTTAAAAGATGAGGGGCTAGATTTTCGTGGAGCCGTTAGGCAGGGTTTCAGGCATGTGGGGGGGGGGGGGGGGAATCCCGAATTTGGGGGTCCCGACACCATCCCGCCCAAAACCCCGCCCCACGTAATTTCAGGGGCGGCGAGTACCCGCCCCGCACTGGGACCCGCCGAAACCAGGCGGGAAGGGATTAGTGCCAATTAACTGCCTGTTAACAGGTAGTTAACAGGCAGTTTTTAGCCTAATCCCTATTTTGAGGGGTTTCGTGTGGGTTTCCCGACGGCTCCAAACCACGCCAGGTTACAGCAGGCGGGCCGTCGGGTTGAAGGAGTTGGCGGGGTCGCGATGTTGGCGCTCAGGTGAGTGATGGGTGCATGAGTGTGTTTGGTGTGCATGAGTGTGTTTGGTGTGTCTAAAGTGTGTAAAGAACTTTTACTTACCTGTACTTACCTTCACAGCCTTTCTTCCTGTCGCCGTCGGGAGCGCATCACTCAGCCGGTACTTAAAGCTGAATCGCTGCGATCTGTGAAAAGTGACAGCCTTCAGCTTTGAGTGCCGGTAAGAGTTCTAACTGAGTCTGTGCAGAATGACTCATGTCAGAACTCAGACTGTCAGTGTTTGACAGCTTCAAACGTGGCCACAGTAAATAATAATTCTAATAGGTCTAAGAGCGTTAAAAAAACAAGCCTGAAGGCTCTGTGTCTTAATGCGAGGAGCATGCGTAATAAGGTGGATGAATTGGCTGCGCAAATAGAGGTAAACGAATATGATTTGGTTGGGATTATGGAAACGTGGCTCAAGGAAGGCCAATGCTGGGAACTCAACATCCAGGAGTATTCGATATTCAGGAAAGATAGGCAAAAAGGAAAGGGAGGTGGGGTAGCATTACTGGTTAAAGAGGGGATTAACACAATTGTAAGGAAGGATATTAGCTCTGACGATGTGGAATCTGTATGGGTAGAATTGAGAAATACTAAGGGGCAGAAAACGTTAGTGGGAGTGGTATATAGACCTCCAAACAGTAAGGCGGAGGTTGGGGATGGCATTAAAAGGGAAATTAAAGAAGCGTGCAATAAGGGCACAGCAGTCATCATGGGTGACTTTAATCCACATATAGATTGGGCTAACCAAATTAGTAACAATACTGTGGAGGAGGAATTCCTGGAGTGTTTACGGGATGGTTCCCTGGACCAATATGTCGAGGAACCAACCAGAGATCAGGCCATCTTAGGCTGGGTATTATGTAACGAGAAAGGATTAATTAGCAATCTTGTTGTACGAGGCCCCTTGGGTCGGAGCGATCATAATATGATCGAATTCGTCATTAAGATGGAGAATGAAGTAGTTGACTCAGAGACTAGGGTCCTAAATTTAAATAAAGGAAACTACGATGGTCTGAGGTGCGAGTTGGGTAGGATTGATTGGGGAATGTCACTCAAAGGGTTGACGGTCGATAGGCAATGGCAAACATTCAAAGACCGAATGGATGAACTACAGAATTTGTTCATCCCAGTTTGGCATAAAAATAAAACAAAAAAGGTGACTCAACCGTGGCTAACAAGGGAAATTAGGGATAGCATAAGATCCAAGGAGAGGACATATAAATTGGCCAGAAAAAGCAATAATCCTGAGGATTGGCAGCAGTTTAGGATTCAACAAAGGAGGACAAAGGGATTAATTAAGAAGGGGAAAATAGAAGATGGGAGTAAGCTTGCAGGGAACATAAAAACTGACTGTAAAAGCTTTTATAGATATGTGAAGAGAAAAAGATTGGTGAAGTCAAGCGTAGGTCCCTTGCAGTCAGAATCAGGGGAATTTATAATGGGGAACAAAGAAATGGCCGACCAACATATTTTGGTTCCGTCTTCACAAAGGAGGACACAAATAACCTCCCAGATTTACTGGGGAACATAGGGTCTGATGAAAGGGTGGAACTGAAAGAAATCAGTATTTGTAGGGAAATGGTGTTAGGAAAATTGAAGGGACTGAAGGCCGATAAATCCTCAGGGCCTGATGATCTACATCCTAGGGTACTTAAGGAAGTGGCCCTAGAAATAGTAGATGCATTGCTGGTCATCTTCCAGGACTCGATAGACTCTGGAACAGTACCCATGGATTGGAGGGTAGCTAATGTTACCCCACTATTCAAAAAAGGTGGTCGAGAAAAAACGGGGAATTATAGACCAGTAAGCCTGACATCGGTAGTGGGGAAAATGCTAGAGTCCATTATAAAAGATGTAATAGCAGAGCACTTGGAAAGCAGTGACATGATCGGACAAAGTCAACATGGATTTACAAAAGGTAAATCGTGCTTGACTAATCTACTGGAATTTTTTGAGGATGTAACTGGTAAAATAGATAAGGGAGAACCAGTGGATGTGGTGTATTTGGACTTTCAGAAGGCTTTCGATAAGGTCCCGCATAAGAGATTAGCGTGCAAAATTAAGGCACATGGGATTGGGGGCAAGGTATTGACTTGGATAGAGAACTGGTTGGCGGACAGAAAGCAAAGAGTTGCAATAAACGGGTCATTTTCTGAGTGGCAGGCAGTGACTAGTGGGGTACCACAAGGCTCGGTCCTAGGACCCCAGCTGTTCACGATATATATTAATGATCTGGACGAGGGAATTGGATGTACAGGAAACTTTGTGCTATCCGGCACCAGCGGGACCGAGCTGTTGCCGTCCCATCAAAACTGCCGAACAAACCAGCGCTAATGTTGAAACATACGGAGATTTTGAGCTCCGTATCTGGCAACAAACCCTGTTGCTTAGCAACAGCTTCTAAACAGTCGGCCGTACCTTGCAAGCGTCTCTGTAGCTTAGCAACAGCTTCAGCGAGACCTTGCAGAGCCGGATTGGTGAAAAAAAGCAACGAAAAGAAAAAAAACCTAACGAAACGGCTCCTGATTTTTGCCGGTGGCTCGAGCATTCCAGACAGTTAACCTCTGGATAAGCCAAAGTTTCCTGTAATATCTCCAAATTTGCAGATGACACAAAGCTGGGTGGGAGGGTATGCTGTGAGGAGGATGTTGTGAAACTCCAGTACAATTTGGACAGGTTGGGTGATTGGGCAGAAACATGGCAAATGCACTATAATGTGGATAAATGTGAGGTTATCCACTTTGGTGGCAAAAACAGGAAGGCAGATTATTATTTGAATGGTAATAGATTGGGAGAAGGGGAAGTGCAAAGAGACCTGGGTGTTCTTGTGCACCAGTCGCTGAAGGTAAGCATGCAGGTGGTTAAGAAGGCAAATGGTATGTTGGCCTTCGTAGCAAGAGGGTTCGAGTACAGGAACAAGGATGTCTTGCTGCAGTTGTACAGGGCCTTGGTGAGACCGCACCTTGAGTATTGTGTGCAGTTTTGGTCGCCTTATCTGAGGAAGGACGTACTTGCCATGGAAGGAGTGCAGCAAAGATTCACCAGGCTGATATCTGGGATGGCAGGAATGACGTATGAGGAGAGATTGTGTCGATTGGGCTTATACTCACTGGAGTTTAGAAGATTGAGAGGGGATCTCATCGAAACCTATAAAATTCTGTCAGGCCTGGACAGACTAGATGCAGGAAGGATGTTTCCGATGGCAGGGGAGTCCAGAACCAGGGGTCATAGTCAATGGATAAGGGGTAAGCCATTTAGGACTGAGATGAGGAGGAATTTCTTCACCCAGAGAGTGGTGAACAGAGGGCGGTGGAGGCCAGTTCATTAAATATATTCAAGAAGGAGTTGGATATATTTCTTAAGGCTAAAGGGATCAAGGGATATGGGAGAAGGCAGGGACAGGGTACTGAATTTGGATGATCAGCCATGATCTCATTGAATGGCGGAGCAGGCTCGAGGGGCCAAATGGCCTGCTCCTGCTCCTATTTTCTATGTTTCTATGTTTCAAACAGCTGTGAAACACTGATATTTCATCTGTCAAGAACTCTTGACAGATGAAATTGCAGTCTGTGATGTCACCTGTTGCCGGGTGGCCCTTAATTGGCCCACTGGGCGGGCTCAACAAGATCGATCAAGGGAAAATCGCACGGATTGGCCAGACGTCCAAGTAGGCGGGTCAAAAACCCGAAAGGGGAAGTCCCGCCTTCTTCCCGACAGGTTCAGGAAAATCTACCTGGCAATGTTCGCTGTCTAATTACTCCCTGTGGCAAAATATTCCCTGCTGCAACAACCCTGTGTGTAAAGAAATTTTTCCTAACCACTGTCCTCACTTCTTTAAATTCTCAACTGCTTTTCACGGATTCCTCGACCAGAGGAACTGGTCTTTCTCTATTCACCCTATCAACACCCTTCATAATTAAAAAAAATCACTCCTCTTACTCTTCCCTGCTCCAGTGGAAATAGTGTCAGTATTTTAAATCATTCCTCATAACTATAGCTTCTCATCTCTGGCATCACCCTCATTACACTTTTTATGGCTTTCTACAATGGGGCATTCAAAACTTCAGACAAAACTGTGGCCTAATGAATGTTTAGTACAAATATATTGTTACTTCTTTACTCCTACATTACATCAGTGACTACACTTCAAAAGTAGTTCACTGGCTGTAAAGCGCTTTGAGATGTCCTGAGGTTATGAAAGGTGCTATAAGAGCTTAGAAATTTTGGCTTGCCCATTTTTAGGCATGCAGGAGGTGCAGAATGCGTACCCTGAGCCTGAATGAGGCGGCTTGAGGCACCCCCCATATTGGGCCTCAGGCCCCATTATAATGGAATCTAAGGTGAGAAGTGCAAGATTGGGCTGCTACAAGCGTTTTCTGATGGCCAGTGCTAGGGCATAGGAAGCTTGTGCAGTTCGATGGTGCCTCATTACAGCATTCATTTGGGGCTATGTTGAGGGTGTATCCTTGCTTCCCTGGGAATTTCCATACAGTGCACACTCATTGCAAGGTCAGTGATGTGCACCTTTAAAAGTTGAAGCAAAGTGCACTCTTGCAGCCACACAGCCACTGGGAGTACTGTACTACCAGACCTTTTGCAGTGAATTAGCAGAGCTTATTTTGGGGCTTTTTTCTTTGCTTCTTCTTGTATCGCACTTTTGTTGGCTGATTGTGCTTTTGAACTGGATCTTTAAGTGGTTGTCTTTGTTTCTGAGTTTTGCTCTCCTACCGTTGACGATAGTCCTATTATTGAAGATAGTTTGCATGAAATAAGCAATGGCACCCTGTGGATAGCTTGGGTATTTCTTTGGGAATATTCCTTACCCTCAACAAGATGGAGGTTGAAAATAAATTTTATAGCCGGGAGCAGAGGCAGGTGCATGCCCCTCTCCAGTGCAAACCATAAAATGGCAGCCAATGTTAGTTCTTCTGGGTGTTTCAAGGGCTTTGTGTGCTCCCTCCAGTTTGTAAACGTTCCCTTCTACTGTGGGATTAATTTGTCTGTAATTGTAGAGATTGATGAAATGCTGATTGTTCCTGAAATATGTAATTGGCCATTGTGTTTCTCAAAACAATTATACAAGAATATGCTGCAATTGAGTATTGGGTGAGTCTTTTATGGCCCTAGCTACTAGCAGTGACAGGTTCCATCCAGGTTTCCTTCTCCTGATCTTTATCTGTCACTCTTGGAACTGTACCTCAGCAAGGTCGTCAAAGCCTTCAAGAGGGGGAGGGGAAAATTAGGAGGGGAGGATAAAAAGTCAGGCTTTGATTTTACTGATTAAATAATTCAAAAGACAGCTTGTAAATCCAGTTTCTTTTAATTTTTATTTCCACTTTTCTCTCACAATCAATTCTTTGTTCTTTTTGATAAGGACTAAATTTGATAGAATCTTTTAATCAGATTTTGTTTTAAGTACTGAATTAACAATACTGCATTTTAGACATAAATTTCAAGTTAACATTAAAAGGGAAATGCAATTGAATGCAGTCTCAGTGTTTGGGAGACAGATTAGATTAGGACTGTAACAGACTACAGACCATTATTGTTGCAGCTTGAAACTCCTATGTCTATTGCTTTCTAACAGAGGTTTCCTGCTATTCAAACACCATAGCTTAACTGTCAGATTTAGTTTCCTGCAGAAAGAAGGATTTTCAGTATTCAGGTCAAACAAGGTACTGAACTAGTTTTGTCTAGACATGCACAAAACAACACATTAAATCACACAAAGTCACAAACTTAACAAGAATGATTAGAATGCAATCTAAAAAGATGGAAAATCTGAATGCTGAGTTAACCCACATTTATTTTATGTTCATCAAGATGTGAGTACTAGGAAGTGAAACACTTTCTATTTTTGTCATCTTTAACAAAAACAACTTGCATTTATACAGAAGATGTCCGAAGGCATTTCACAGAGCAGAAACTGACAGGTGAAATACAAGAGTTTAACTCACTTTACCACCCAAAGGTCTACTGATATACCAAGACAGAGAATATCAATATTTGTAAAACTGCAATAGTTTTTGGGACCAAGTATACACTGCGATCGTATTTTATGGTAAGCTTGTAACTTTATTATGCTTTAAAAAGCTTTACGTACTCTTTTTCTGGGTATTTTTCTTGTGTTTGATATCTCACTTCAACAGAAGTTGCAACTTCAAATCAATTCAATCCCATGTCCGTTTACTCTATTACAAAGGATAAAATGTCCACAATGACACATTTCACAACCTCTGAACCAGCCCATCACACTAGCTTCTGACTGCATGCATCAATAAACCTAAACTATCTTAAGCCCCAGTTTCAACATTACTGTGTAACATGGTGAATCAACCTTTTAAACTGGGGATTCCTAGTTCTGTTCAGGGCACGAGGGAATGATTTTATATTACTGTACTACTTGAATCATGTTTTCCTGATGCGAGCTATGTTGAGCAGGGGGTGCTGAGCAGAGACATGTCTCAGCATGGTTCAAACACTGAAGTGAAGAGTTGCTGCTGGTTACGTCTTTGCAGCTTACTGTAAGTAGGCAATAGGCAACACTGGCAGTGCCTGGATCACCTCCTTGCTCTTGAGGTGTCAGGCTATGCAGAAAAGGGGTAAACTTACCCCAAAATACCCCATAAAAATACATTTTTAAAAACCCACAATCTGAAACCCACGGTGCATTTTATGTTTTCTTCATCACTAATGGGGCCTCAGCTTTTCACCATATATCTATTAATTAATGTCTTTGATGAAGGAACAGAGAGTTGTATTTCCAAGTTTTCATTTGACACTAATTTAGGAGGAACAGTAAGCTGTGTGGATGGGAAAAGGAAGTTACAAAGGGACATAAACAAAGTAGCAAAACTACAGCAAATATGGGGAAGTATTTGGATCAGAGAAAGACAAATCGGAATATTTTCTTAATGGTGACAGACTAGGAGCTGTGGAGGAGTAACGGGATTTATGTGTCCATGTACACAAATCACTAAAAGCTAGTGCACATGTACAAAATGTAATCAAAAAGGCTAATGGAATGTTGAGCCCCGATCTTTACTGCGGCGGGATTTCCAAGTGGGGGGGGGGGGGGTGGAGCAGTTCTGGTCGACTGTGGAACTTTAACTCCACAGTGTACATGTTTTTTTCCCCCCCCCAACAGGATCCACGCCCGAAAGCCAGCCTGATTGATAGACTTGGCTCCCTGTTGGGCGGGGTACATTGCAGAAGAGGCCGCAGCCCAGGAGTAGGTAAGTTCGTGCTGCTGGGGTCATTGATCGCGGGGTGGGAAGCAGGTAAGCTTGGGGACCGGGGGTGGGCGGGGAGCACTCCTGCTCCTCAAACAATGGTAGAAAGGCATTTACCTCTTCCACGCAGTCTTCGACTCCCTTAGCTGCTAAGTTTTTCAAGGACCGGGAAACACGTTAAAGCTGGGAGAATCTGAGGCACGCAGCCTCATTAAAATATTTAAATGATCAACCTGCTTCCTGGGAGCAGGTTGGTTGCTCGGTCCCCGTTAAAATCAGAAGTGGATGGGTTCGAGGTGGGTTGAGTTCGGGTTTGAGAATTAAAAAATCTTAACATCCCACCTGACCCAAACCCACCCATTTTTGGGGGTTAACATCCCCCTTGGCCTTTATCTCAAGGGGTTTGGAATTCAAAAGTGAGGAAGTGATGCTTCAGTTGTACAGACCCTTGGTTAGACCCCATCTGGAGTACTACATTTAGTTTTGAGCATTGAACCTCAGGAAAGATATATTGGTCTTGGAAGGGGTACAGTGCGGATTCACCAGAATGATACCAGGGCTTAAAGGGTTAAATTGTGAGTACAGGTTACATAAACTTGGCTTGTATTCTCTTGAGTAGAGATGGTTGAGGGGTGATGTAATCAAGGTGTTTAAAATCATACAGGGATTTGATGGGGTAGATACAGAAAAACGATTTCCTCTGGTGAGGGAATCCAGGACAAGAGAGCATAACCTTAAAATTGGAGCTAGGCCATTTAGGAGCGAAATCAAGAAGCACATTTTCAGATAAAGTGTAGTGGAAATCTGGAACTTGCTCCCCCAAAAGGCTGTGGATGCAGGACAGAATTTGATAGATTTTTGTTGGTTAAGGGTATCAAAAGATATGGAACAAAAACAGGTAGAATCAGAGAATCATACAGTACAGAAGGAGGCCATTCCGCAGGCAGCGGACCGGCGGGAAACGAGGCGGCAGCGGGGAGGCTAAAAGCAGCGGCAGAGACCAGGTAGGCTTACTGTAATGTATATACCTTTATAAGGGGGGAACTATCTTTTACAGCTCATGTATACTGCAGTACCGGCAGTGACCACACCTGTATATAACACTGAGTAGTAATCTGTACAGATCAGTTCCAGTGTGAGCCACGTTGAGTAAACACCTGTTGTACCGTTCTCCTGCAGTTTGTGTCTTATTATACACAGACACAACATTGGCGACAAGGCAAGTTCGAACCTACCTGCAACTCTGCATCACCTCCCGGGGATTCGTTCCTGGAGATCAGTGGATTGGAGGTCAAGGCCAGAGACTCGGGCGTCGACCACGGGCAACCGCCCAGTCATCCAGCAGAGACTCGAGAATTGCGGGGGAGGCCATCGAGAGCCAGGCTTGGCTTTCCAGTCGAGATGGTCCAGCGAAACGGGCTGGCAACAGGTAGTGTGCAGACCCTTCCCAGACAGCGGCGGGCTAGAGCCCGACCGAGCGGCACAGCAAAGGGCCGAGCAGCGTCGACGGGGGAGAGAGAGGGCAGAGCGCACAGGGCGCAGCCAGCGTTCAGGGGCCGAGCAGCGTCGAAGAGAGGGAGAGAGAGACGCACAGAAACCCGCGAGGTGCCGCCATTGCCACGAGGACCGCCGAGAGCGGCGTTGGCAGCAGCACAGGAGAAGCGCGCGAAACCTACAGGGCACCGCCATTGCCACGAGAACCGCCGGGAGCGGCGTTGGCAGCAGCGGGGGAGGAAGGAAAGTGCGGGAGACACCATTTTAAACCACACCCAAAATGCCGAAGAGTGGCAGTATCACCGCGTTTGACAATGAAGTCGAAGATTGGACTACATATGTCGAACGAATAGAGATATACTGCAAGGCAAATGAGGTGTCAGATGACAAGAAAGCGTCGGTATTGTTAAATTTAATGGGTGCAAAGACGTATGGTTTATTACGAAATCTAGTAACCCCAACGAAGCCAATGGAAAAGAGTTTTGAAGACATAGTAACGATACTACAGGAACATTTAAACCCCACACCGCTGCTGATAGCAGAAAGATTCAAGTTTCACAAACGGAACCAGCATAAGGATGAAAGCAATGCTGATTATTTAACAGAACTGCGCAAACTATCGAAACACTGCCAGTTTGGAGCGGGACTGGCAGATACCTTAAGGGACAAGTTTGTGTGTGGGCTTCAAAGTGAAGGAACCCAGAAATGGCTTTTATCTGAAAAGGACCTTACGCTGGACAAGGCTTTCAGCATTGTGGTATCATATGAAGCAGCAGCACGGGGCGCTGCAGAGATACAACAGAGACCGCAAGAATATGGCACAAACAAAATGGCATATAGAACAGAGAAGTGCTATCGCTGCGGCAGAACAACACACGACCAGAATGGTTGCTGGTTCAAAGACAAAGTGTGCAGACAGTGTGGAAAAGTAGGACACATAGCACGAGTCTGCAGGTCGGGAAAAAAAACCAGCAATAAGAAACCTACCAAATAAAAGTACAAGAAGGTACATAAGATGACGGAGAATAGTTCAGACGAACAAAAGAGTGATAACGACTCCGAAAGCAGGGAGCTGAGTTGTCTGAAACTACATAATGTGATCACAACGGAGGATTACCGAACCATTTGGGTCATTCTCAAGATAGCAGGAGTCCAGGTAAAGATGGAATTGGACACAGGATCAGCCATAACAGTCATAAACTGACGGGACTACGAGCGGCTATTCTCACACATACCTTTGAGAGACACAAAAATTATTTTGAAGATGTACACGGGGCAAAAAGTCTACCCCAAAGGAAAAATAAGGGTGACCGTTATATATAACGGTAAGGAAACACCAAAACTAGACCTGTATGTATTGCAAGATGGAGGACCACCATTACTGGGACGTGAATGGATCCGGAAAATACAACTGGATTGGCATTCCATACAGGCACTGACTGTGGCTGACAAAAAGGATGACGACGTCACACCTGGGCGACTGTCAAAGATCCTAACTGACGTGAAAGAAATGTTCCAGCAAGGACTCGGAACACTAAAAGGCATGACAGCAACGATTAAAATTGAAGAAAACGCAAGCCCAAAATTTTTAAAGGCCAGACCGGTACCTTATGCGATCCGCCCAGCCGTCGAAGCAGAGCTGGAGAGTCTGGAACGTTCAGGCGTACTGTCCAAGGTAGACTGGAGCGAGTGGGCTACACCCATCGTCCCTGTGATGAAAAAGTCGTTGAGCAGCACGCCTGGGGAACCAAGGAAGGTTCGCATCCGTGGGGACTTTAAGGTAACAGTGAACCCGGTCCTTCACACCGTACAATATCCACTTCCGCGGATTGAAGATATTTTCGCCTCGCTATCTGGAGGGAAACGCTTCATTAAGATTGATCTGGCCCAAGTGTATCTGCAAATGGAGGTAGAAGAAGCATCAAAAAGATACCTCACAATCAACACCCATAAAGGTCTCTACCAATACAACCAGCTGGTATTCGGGGTAGCATCAGCTCCGGTTATTTGGCAGAGGGCAATGGAACAAGTCCTGCAAGGGATCCCAGGGACCCAGTGTTATTTGGACGATATCCTGGTCACGGGCGAAAATGACAGTGATCACCTCGCCAACCTGGAGCAGCTGCTCACTAGATTGCAGGAATATGGGCTCCGAGCTAACCGCCCCAAATGCGAGTTTTTTAGAAAACAGATCTCGTATTGTGGCCACGTTATCGATAAAGAGGGGTTACATAAGTCCCCAGAGAAGACTGAGGCAGTAGTCAAGGCTCCAGCACCGGAAAATGTGTCACAACTGAGGTCGTTCCTCGGGCTGGTAAACTACTACCATAAGTTATTGCCAAATTTGTCTACAATACTACACCCACTGAACACCCTACTGCAAACTGGGGTGCCATGGAAGTGGAGTGACGAATGTAAACGAGCTTTCCAGAAGAGCAAAACATTAATATAATCGAAAGAGGTATTGGCCCATTACAACCCGGCATTACCAATTCGGTTGGCATGTGATGCGTCACCCTACGGCATTGGAGCGGTGCTGTCGCACAAATTCTCAGGCGGCTCAGAGAGGTCAATAGCCTTTGCGTCACGATCACTAACCTCAGCCGAGCGTAACTACGCCCAGATTGACAGGGAGGCCCTCAGCCTAGTGTGGGGAGTGAAAAAGTTCAATTACTATCTGCACGGGCAGAAATTCACCTTGCTGACTGATCACCAGCCTCTTATCTCCATTTTTAATCCGAAGAAGGGCGTTCCGGTGATGACTGCGCAACGACTACAAAGATGGTCACTTTTTCTAGGGGTGCACCACTATGAGATTGAATATAAGGGCACGAAACAGCATGGAAATGCTGATGGGCTATCACGCCTGCCACTGCCTACTGCGGAGGAAGCACCAGCAATGGATCCTGTCGAAATATTCCATTCGACTATAGTTGCATACCTACCGGTAACTAACGCTTGTATCGAAAAGGAAACCCGAAATGACCCGACACTGTCTCGGGTATATGATTTGACGGTGAAGGGATGGCCAGCACATGGCGACTCACTGTTGCCAGCATTCTCGACAAGGAGAGAACAGCTGTCAGTGTGCCGGGGGACCTTGTTCTGTGGATCCCGAGTGGTAATTCCACCCAAGCTAAGGGATAGAGTGTTCAATGAGCTCCATGAGGGTCATCTGGACTGGGAGGGGTAAAAATGAAAAGCCTAGCCAGGGCTTGTGTGTGGTGGCCGGGAATCGATAAACAAATCGAGGACCTGACCAAGAGCTGCTCAGGATGCCAGAGAGTCCAAAATGCACCACCACAGGCCCCTCTACACCCATGGGAGTGGCCCTCATCTCCATGGCAACGGGTGCATATCGATTTTGCTGGTCCATTCATGGACTCAATGTTTTTAATAGCCGTGGATGCGCACTCAAAATGGCCTGAGGTCATCAAAATGTCCTCCACCACCACAGAGAAAACTATTGCAGTCCTACGGACCATTTTTGCCAGGAATGGCTTGCCAGAACAGATTTGCTCCGACAACGGACCACAGTTTGTGTCCGAAGGGTTCCGGAGGTTCTTGAAAAAGAATGGGGTAAGGCATTACACATCCGCCCCGTATCATCCAGCCACAAATGGATTGGCTGAGAGGTTCGTACAAACCTTTAAGGCGGCAATAAAGGCTATGTACAATGACAACATTCCGCTGCAGCACAAGGTGGACAATTTCCTGTTCGCCTACCGGAATGCGACACATGCAGTCACCAACCAGGCCCCAGCCATGATGTTCTTTAACCGAAGGTTAAGATCTCGCCTGGATTTGCTCAGACCAAATGTACGAAGAGATGTTGAGAGTAAGCAATTCCAACACATCCATGAGAAGCCAACAAGGAGCTTCAATGTAGGGCAACCAGTCTTGGCCCGCGACTACCGAACAGAAAAATGGCAGCCAGGAACGATATGCACACGGCAGGGCCCACTAATGTACACAGTGGACGTTGGGGAGAGCATCGTGAGACGCCATGCTGACCAGATCCTAGAGTCACAGGAATAAGTCAACCCCATGCCTCGCCCATACGTACCTGGTGACGAACCCGACGTACAGGTCGCATCTACCCCAGAAACAGTAGCATTGGAAGCTGATGAACCAACCGACAACAGGGGGCCAGAATCGCCTCCGCACCAAGAGCAAGACACTCGGGAAAGGCGCTATCCAGAAAGGATCAGGAAGCCTCCCCAAAGACTGAATATATAAATAGACTATTTTCAGCTAATGTTGCATGTTAAAAGTGTTAATTGTAATTAGTTTGATATTTAATTGTTAAATGAGTGTTATGGTACTGTTAATCTAAAAGGGGAGGAATTGTAATGTATATACCTTTAAGGGGGGAACTATCTTTTACAGCTCATGTATACTGCAGTACCGGCAGTGACCACACCTGTATATAACACTGAGTAGTAATCTGTACAGATCAGTTCCAGTGTGAGCCACGTTGAGTAAACACCTGTTGTACCGTTCTCCTGCAGTTTGTGTCTTATTATACACAGACACAACACTTACCAATCTCTGAGCTCAGAGGGAGGGAGAGAAGTAAAAAGTAATTGAAGTGTGACATCACCAGAAAGCAGGTAAGTGATTGGTCAGTGAGTATTTCTCTCTTTTTAAACTTAAACTCTGTGGTTTATAGTTTCTAAGCTCTCTGTGGTGTAGCGGGGACTATTCGTAAACCAGGGCCCTTAAATATATCATTTAACTGTAGTGTAATTGGTGGGATTGATTTAATTTAATTTATTTTGAATTAATTAAAGGGTAAGTCATGACAGGAGAGCTCGGCGCCGTGGTATGCTCCTCCTGCGCTATGTGGGAACTCAGGGACACTTCCTGTGTCCCTGACAACCATGTGTGCAGGAAGTGTATCCAGCTGCAGCTACTGGCAGACCGCATTGCGGGGCTGGAGCTGCGATTGGATATATACTGCACCATTCGCGATGCTGAGGGCATCGTGGCTATCACGTTTAAGCAGTTGGTCACACCGCAGGCAAAGGTTGCACAGGCAGAAAGGGAAAGGGTGACGAACAGGCAGAGTAGTAGGCGCAGGCAGGTAGAGCAGGAATCCCCTGTGGCCATCCCCCTCTCAAACAGATATACCACTTTGGATACTGATTGGGGGGGATGGCTTACCAGGGGAAGGCAGCAGCAGCCAACTTCCTGGCACCAGCCGTGGTTCTGCTGCACAGAACGGGAGGAAAAAGAGTGGGAGAGCTATAGCGATAGGGGATTCTATTGTAAGGGGAATAGATAGGCATTTCTGCGGCCGCAAACGAGACTCCAGGATGGTATGTTGCCTCCCTGGTGCAAGGGTCAAGGATGTCTCGGAGCGGCTGCAGGGCATTCTGGAGGGGGAGAGTGAACAGCCAGTTGTTGTGGTGCATATAGGTACCAACGATATAGGTAAAAACCGGGATGAGGTCCTAAAAGCTGAATACAGGGA
This sequence comes from Somniosus microcephalus, assembly GCF_052327205.1. Lineage (NCBI taxonomy): Eukaryota > Metazoa > Chordata > Chondrichthyes > Squaliformes > Somniosidae > Somniosus > Somniosus microcephalus. The sequence goes on from NC_141001.1 coordinate 70,457,121, forward strand.
GTTAGGAGGTAAATTAAAAAACCGGACCTCAAAAGGTAGTAATCTCACCAGTGCCACGTGCTAGTCAGAGTAGAAATAAAAGGATATTTCAGATGAATACGTGGCTAGAGGAATGGTGCAAGGGGGAGGGATTCAAATTCCTGGGACATTGGAACCGGTTCTGGGGGAGGTGGGACCAGTACAAAATGGACGGTTTGCACCTGGGCAGGGCCGGGACCGATGTCCGAGGGGAAGTGTTTGCTCGTGCTCTGGGGGAGGGTTTAAACTGAAATGGCAGGGGGTTGGGAACCTGAGCGGGGAGACAGAGGAGAGGGAAACAAGGATAAAAGCAAAAGACAGGAAGGAGAAAAACAAAAGTGGCAGACAGAGAAATCAAGGGTTTAAATCAAACATGGCCACAGTAAATAATAATTCTTAAAGATCTAAGAGCGTTAAAAAAACAAGCCTGAAGGCTTTGTGTCTTAATGCGAGGAGCATTCGGAATAAGGTGGATGAATTAGCTGTGCAAATAGAGGTAAACAAATATGATATGATTGGGATTACGGAAACATGGCTCCAGGGTGGCCAAGGCTGGGAACTCAACATCCAGGGGTATTCAATATCCAGGAAAGATAGGCAAAAAGGAAAAGGAGGTTGGGTAGCATTGCTGGTTAAAGAGGGGGTTAACACAATTGTAAGGAAGGATATTGGTTCTGATGATGTGGAATCTGTATGGGTAGAACTGAGAAATACCAAGGGGCAGAAAACGTTAGTGGGAGTGGTATATAGACCTCCAAACAGTAATGTGGAGGTCGGGGATGGCATTAAAAGGAAAATTAGAGAAGCGTGCAATAAGGAAACAGCAGTCATCATGGGTGACTTTAATCTACATATAGATTGGGCTAACCAAATTAGTAACAATACTGTGGAGGAGGAATTCCTGGAGTGTATACGGGATGGTTTCCTGGACCAATATGTCGAGGAACCAACTAGAGATCAGGCCATCTTAGACTGGGTATTATGTAATGAGAAAGGATTAATTAGCAATCTTGTTGTGCGAGGCCCCTTGGGTCGGAGCGATCATAATGGGCCAGTAATTCCTGTCCCAACGCGTGAGTACGGTCGGGGTACTCACGCGTCTGGCCGGAGTAAATGCCGGTTTTCAGCATTTCCTGTCCTCTGAACGAAGGGGTTCAGAGGCAGAACGCGCGCGACTGCACAGGTAGCGCGTGCGCAGTAAAATTCCTTTTTTTCCCCCAAAGTTGCGCGCGTGTAAAGGCCTCCGGTCTTTACGCGTGGAAAAACAAGACGTAAGTATTTAGTTTTTCAGGTAAGTGGGCTTTTAGTACAATGTAGAAATTTTTTTTCCACAGGTTTGTTATTTTTAAAGAATTTACAGGATGGTAAGTTTAGTTTTAGACCCTATTTTTAAAAAATTTATTGTTTTCAAAAAATTGATTAATTGTTTAAAACATTTTTAAAAACTTATTTATAGTTATTATAATCAGTGGGATGTTTTTTAAAATCTTATTTAAAGTTAGTGTTTTGGCAGCCCATACTTTTCATGAGTTTGACAGCTCTTACTGTCAAACTCATGAATGAGTTTCCCCTCCCCTGATTGGCTGCACAGTGCTCACCTGATCCCAGCCGGCACATCGCACTAACTACGCCGCTGGATCAGGTTAGCACAGCGCGCCGACAGCTGAACCGGGCCTGTGACAGGAAATGCAAGCAGGCCCGGGCTTCAGATGTCGGCGCGCAGGGTGAGTGCAGATCGGGGGCTTGCACGCGCGGCTAGCCCCCGATCTAATTTCAGGGCCAATATGATAGAATTCTTCATTAGGATGGAGAGTGAAGTAGTTGACTCAGAGACTAGGGTCCTGAATTTAAATAAAGGAAACTACGATGGTATGAGGCGTGAGTTGGGTAGGATTGATTGGGGAATGTCACTCAAAGGGTTGACGGTGGATAAGCAATGGCAAACATTCAAAGATCGCATGGATGAACTACAGAATTTGTTCATCCCAGTTTGGCATAAAAATAAAACAAAAAAGGTGACTCAACCGTGGCTAACAAGGGAAATTAGGGATAGCATAAGATCCAAGCAGAGGACATATAAATTGGCCAGAAAAAGCAGCAAACCTGAGGATTGGGATCAGTTTAGGATTCAACAAAGGAGGACAAAGGGGGAAAATAGAGTATGAGTGTAAGCTTTCAGGGAACATAAAAACTGACTGTAAAAGCTTTTATAGATATATGTGAAGAAAAAAAGATTGGTGAAGTCAAGCGTAGGTCCCTTGCAGTCAGAATCAGGGGAATTTATAATGGGGAACAAAGAAATGGCAGACCAATTAAATACATACTTTGGTTCTGTCTTCACAAAAGGAGGACACAAATAACCTCCCAGAGATGTCGGGGAACATCGGCTCTAATGAAAGGGAGGAACTGATAGAAATCAGTATTTGTAGGGAAATGGTGTCAGAGAAATTGACGGGATTGAAGGCTGATAAATCCCCAGGGCCTGATAATCTACATCCTAGGGTACTTAAGGAAGTGGCCCTAGAAATAGTAGATGCATTGCTGGTCATCTTCCAAAATTCGATAGACTCTGGAACAGTTCCCATGGATTGGCGGGTAGCAAATGTTACCCCACTGTTCAAGAAAGGTGGTAGAGAGAAAACGGGGAATTACAGGCCGGTAAGCCTGACATCGGTAGTGGGGAAAATGCTAGAGTCCATTATAAAAAATGTAATAGCAGAGCACTTGGAAAACAGTGACCGGATCGGACAAAGTCAACATGGATTTACAAAAGGTAAATCGTGCTCGACTAATCTACTGGAATTTTTTGAGGATGTAACTGGTAAAATAGATAAGGGGGAACCAGTGGATGTGGTGTATTTGGACTTTCAGAAGGCTTTCGATAAGGTCCCGCATAAGAGATTAACGTGTAAAGTTAAGGCACATGGGATTGGGGGCAAGGTATTGACTTGGATAGAGAACTGGTTGGCAGACAGAAAACAAAGAGTTGGAATAAATGGCTCTTTTTCCAAGTGGCAGGCAGTGACTAGTGAGGTACCGCAGGGATCAGTCCTTGGACCCCAGCTATTCACAATATATATTAATGATCTGGACGAGGGAACTAGATGTAATATCTCCAAGTTTGCAGACGACACAAGGCTGGGTGGGCGTGTGTGCTGTGAGGAGGATGCCGAGAAACTCCAGGATGATTTGGACAGGTTGGGTGATTGGGCAGAAGCATGGCAGATGCAATATAACGTGGATAAATGCGAGGTTATCCACTTTGGTGTCAAAAACAAGGCGGCAGATTATCTGAATGGCAATAGATTGGGAGAAGGGGAAGTGCAACAAGACCTGGGCGTCCTTGTGCACCAGTCGCCGAAGGTAAGCATGCAGGTGCAGCAGGCGGTTAAGGCGGCAAATGCTATGTTGGCCTTCGTAGCAAGAGGGTTTGAGTACAGGAACAAGGATGTCTTGCTGCAGTTGTACAGGACCTTGGTGAGACCACATCTTGAGTATTGTGTGCAGTTTTGGTCGCCTTATCCGAGGAAGGATGTTCTTGCCATGGAAGGAGTGCAGTGAAGATTCACCAGGCTGATACCTGGGATGGCAGGAATGACGTATGAGGAGAGATTGGGTTGATTGGGCTTGTACTCGCTGGAGTTTAGAAGAATGAGAGGGGATCTCATTGAAACTTATAAAATTCTAACAGGACTAGACAGACTAGATGCAGGAAGGATGTTCCCGATGGTCGGGGAGTCCAGAATCCGGGGTCACAGTCCAAGGGTAAGGGGTAAGCCATTTAGGACAGAGATGAGGAGGAATTTCTTCATCCAGAGAGTGGTGAACCTGTGGAATTCTCTACCACAGAAGGCAGTAGAGGCCAATTCATCAAATATATTCAAGAAGGAGTTGGATATATTTCTTAAGGCTAAAGGGATCAAGGGGTATGGGGAGAAAGCAGGGACAGGGTATTGAACTTGGATGATCAGCCATGATCGCATTGAATGGCGGAGCAGGCTCGAGGGGCCGAATGGCCTACTCCTGCTCCTATGTTTCTATATATTGGCTGCAATTTTGCCAGCGCTCAGAGGGCGAGTTTGGAGGCGGGTCGGGAGTTAAAATCCAAATGATTGATGGCGGGTTGCGAACCCGCCGCCATCCCGCCTCCACGCAACTTTGCAAAGTGTCGGGTCTGCGAGTCCCGATCAGACCCGACAGCAAACGGCGGAAGACGCACTTAAGGCTTGTTAACTACCTAGATAATCCGATTTTAAGAGGCTCTTCCCATTTTAGTTCATTTTCAGCGTGTTGCCCGTTGTGCGACAAACACGCCAGCTGATTGTGCCAGGTTCAGCAACTAGCTGAATACTTGACAGCTGCACCTGCAGCATAAAAGCTGACCTGCAACATGGCTGAATTTCAGATGGCAGAACTTTGTGTTTTGAGGTTTTGGAACACATTTTGCAGGTCTATTGAGCTTGTGTTTAAGCTGAGATCCACATGCACTGTGACCTCCTTGGAAAGCCTTCTCCCCACATTGACTGAGCACTTATAACATCTAATCCTCAACTGAGATATATACCAGCAGAATGGCAACCATTTATACCCTCTCATCCTGGTCCTCAGAATCAGAGGAAGAGCAGTCGCGGCAGCACCAACCTTCTCCTCAGCCACCTGACGCTGCACAGGGCAAAGGGCGTCAGCGCGGGGCTGCACTGCACTGCAGGAGATACCCCCAACACAGGGTTTACAGGCCGAGAATGAGCTTCCTCAACATGAGTTAGCAGCAGTGCCAAAGGAGGCTGAGACGTTTGCGAGAGGTAGTCGCTGACATCTGCACAATGCTGCACCAACACCTGGAGCCCAGAGGAACGTCCTTACCAGTGGCTGTCAAAATCACCACAGCACTCAACTTCTTTGCTTCGGGGTCCTTCCAGGGATCAACAGCAGACATCAGTGTCATCTCCCAGTCAGCCACACACACCTGCATCATGCAGGTTACCGATGCCCTCTTTGCAAAGTCGCACAATTACATCCACTTCGCCACAGATGAAGCAAGTGTAACTGCGCGTGCGGTTGGCTTTGCAAATATGGCAGGCTTCCCAAGGGTGCAGGGCGTCGTAGGCTGCACACGTGGCCATTAGGGCAACCAATCACAACCCAGCTGTATTTATCAACCGCAAGGGCTTCCACTCCCTTAACGTCCAGCTGGTGTGTAACCACAGGAAGAACATTATGCATGTTTGCGCCAAGTTCCCTGGCAGTTGCTATGACTCGTTCATCCTGCGGCAGTGTACTGTGCCTCAGCTCTTCAATCCGCCAACCCAACTTTCCGGATTGCTACTTGGCGACAAGGACTATCCTCTGAAAAAGTGGCTAATGACACTGATGAGGAGGCCATCAAACGAAGCTGAGGAGCGATGCAATGTGAGCCACATTTCCACCAGAAGCATCATACAGCAAACCATCCGCTTGCTCAAAATGCGATTCAGATGCCTCGACAGATCTGGTGGAACCATACAATACGCACTAGCCAGGGTCTCTGGAATCATCGTGGTCTGCTGTGCCCTGCACAACATCGCACAGCAGCGTGGCTTAGCGCTGCCTGAGGAAGTGGCTCAGCGCACAGCCTGCTCAGAAGAGGAGGTGGCAGATGAGGGACACCTTGCGGAGGCAGATATGCCAATTTCACCAGCACGCGACCACACTGCTGGCCGTGAGGCAAGGGGTACACTAACCCATGCCAGATTCACCTAAGTTTACGCATCAAACACATGTGGCTGGCACATGGAAATGAATGTCTAGCTGACCTTCTTAACACACCATACAGCATCCGTACAATAAACTGCTGTTTCCTATCACTCTCATCACCATCATTACAGATGAAAGGCGCCCTGACCCCTCACAGTGCAACTTCCGTTTCTGAGCACACATAGGCCAACTCTTTGAATCTTTGCCATCGCATTTCTTTAATACATGTAAAATCATGATGACAAACGTTACTTTGTATGAGATCAAAACACCCAAGTAACTACCCTTGTGACTATTTGTGTGTTAACTTTCTCTTATGCGTGCATCTACGTGGTGCTTCCTCTGTGGCTTCAGCAGATCTAGAGGCACCTTGCTCACTTCTATGCTGCGCCTGCTTAGACGCCTTTGGCGGGCGTCCTCTGGGTTTGGGAGCCTGGGAGCGCTCCGCAACAGTCTGCTCTTCCTAAGGCTGTGCAGGGGCTGAGACGGCCATCTCAGTTGGGTGAGGGATCTAGGGCTCTGACCGAGGGCTCCGCAGTGGCATGGGAGTGTGAGCGCTTGGAGAGGAGCCCACACTTCCTTGCTGTGGACCACCAACATCCCTCTCATGGGTCACCCACACTTCACTGCTTGCAAATGGCTGGAGAGCACCTCGCTGTTCATCAGTGGGGCCATGAGGACCCATCTCTGTACTGACAGTCCTCATAACGAGGATGTCCATGTACCTCTGGTTCTTCTCCTCAATAGATGCCCATCTATCCACCATAGCAGGCCATCTATTTAGAAGAGTCACCATGTTCATTTGAGTCTGTCGATTTATGTCCTCCATGGAGGTCGCCATCCTTTCCATGGCGGCACCTACATTCGCCATTACATGCACCACGGCACTGCTCATGTTTGAGATGGACTCCTCCATTCTACGCACACTCGCAGTTACCATGGATGCAAACCCTGTCAGAGACTCTTGCACTTGTTCCTGAAGTTCCAGCACCGCTCTCTTTCTGGATGGCCCCAGAGGAACAGAGTCGACATGCAGCTGAGCAGAGCTAGCAGCGTCCTGCGGCCTTAGACGAGGACGCTCCACTGCTGTCGCTGTCTCCACCATCTGCTGATGCTCACTTGTGAGCCGTGATACCCCAGGTGACAACACTACTCTGTGTCGCGAAGGACCCACCGAGGTGTGCGTATCTGCACTGGTGCTGGCTGCGCTGATTTCTGGTGACACTGAGGAGTCATATGGCTCTTCCTCGTGGACAGTGGGGAGGAGGACTCTCAATGGTCCTGTGGGGGAGTAAAGGCATGAGTTAGACATGTGATATTTAGATAGCAGACATATCCTATTGTACAGATGATCAGAAGTCAATCTGTATGAACATCAGATGCCATCTCAGTCAGTCATGAAATCTAAATGAGAGGGTTGCAAATCTATTGTGTCACCAGCTTGCTCTACTGCGCCCGTCTCTCCTTCCCCACTTCCAGCTCCTCTGCACCTCCGATGATGTCGAGAGCAGCCTCCTCAGCGTTTGTTAAATGCGCCAAGGGTGGTGCGCCTCCTCCTGTCCTCCCCCTCTCCCTCTTATTGTGGGCTCTCTCTTCCTGCAATGAGGGACACAAGTGGAGTTTCAGCGAGATTGATGAAGTCAGTGTTAAGAATGGATAACAAATGTTTTGAGGGAGACAAAGATGGAGTGAGGTGCCAATACCAAGGTGCCTCCCTGTGCATTGTTAGTTGTTGTCATTGCATAATAGTGAGAGTGAGTGAGAGTGTGAGGGGTGCATTGTAGGATGGTGAAGTGATTCTGTACATAGAGGGATAGTTAAGGGTGCAAGGGATGTAAGGGTAAGTTGGGATGTGGAGGAGTAGGTTGACAATGCAGAGTGCTGGCAATGAGAAGAGATGGGAAGCAGATTGAAGGCAAGTGTGATGTTATACTCACTTTTGCTGAGCGTAGCAGATCATTTAACCTAGCGCTTACCTCCTCAGCAATTTGCAGCCAGGCTGCCTTTGTGTGCTGAGGAGGTTTCCTCCGGCCATTGGGAGGGAACAGAACTGCCTTGCACCCTTTAACTCCCCCCACAAGAGCATGGAGGGAGTCATCATCAAATCGAGGAGCAGCCTTTGCTCTTGAAGCAGTCATCTTCCAAAGACCAGTTATCAGGAGCATCAGAAAGGAAATGAAATCCAAAGGCTACATGGGCCCCTTGAATGCACATGAATCGATGACGTAAGCAGAGGCGAGCAGCACACCCGCACCCACTGATTGGGCCGGGTAGTGCGCACGGCAGCTTAATAAGCCGTTAAATTAAAATCGTTAAATTGGAGCAGCTGAAACCGGCAGCGGGACCGGTACCCGCCAACCCAACTCCAACCCACCTCCGCTGGGAAAATCGCGGCCATTGTATCTGTGCTGGCTCTTTGAAAATGGGTAAATGGAGTTGAGCTGCAGATCAGCCATGATAGAAACATAGAAGATAGGAGCAGGAGTAGGCCATTCGGCCCTTCGAGCCTGCTCCGCCATTCAATGAGATCATGGCTGATCATCCAAATTCAGTGCCCTGTCCCTGCCTTCTCCCCATATCCCTTGATCCCTTTAGCCTTAAGAAATATATCCAACTCCTTCTTGAATATATTTAATGAACTGGCCTCCACCGCCCTCTGTGGCAGAGAATTCCACAGGTTCACCACTCTCTGGGTGAAGAAATTCCTCCTCATTTCAGTCCTAAATGGTTTACCCCTTATCCTTAGACTATGACCCCTGGTTCTGGACTCCCCGGCCATCATAAACATCCTTCCTGCATCTAGTCTGTCCAGGCCTGACAGAATTTTATAAGTTTCGATGAGATCCCCTCTCAATCTTCTAAACTCCAGTGAGTATAAGCCCAATCGACACAATCTCTCCTCATAGGTCATTCCTGCCATCCCAGGTATCAGCCTGGTGAATCTTCGCTGCACTCCTTCCATGGCAAGAACGTCCTTCCTCAGGTAAGGCGACCAAAACTGCACACAATACTCAAGGTGTGGTCTCACCAAGGCCCTGTACAACTGTAGCAAGACATCCTTGTTCCTGTACTCGAACCCTCTTGCTACGAAGGCCAACATACCATTTGCCTTCTTAACCGCCTGCTGCACCTGCATGCTTACCTTCAGCGACTGGTGCACAAGAACACCCAGGTCTCTTTGCATTTCCCCTTCTCCCAATCTACCTTCCTGTTTTTGCCACCAAAGTGGATAACCTCACATTTATCCACATTATAGTGCATTTGCCATGTTTCTGCCCAATCACCCAATCTGTCCAAATCGTACTGGAGTTTCACAACATCCTCCTCACAGCTTACCCTCCCACCCAGCTTTGTGTCGTCTGCAAATTTGGAGATATTACATCCAATTCCCTCGTCCAGATCATTAATATATATTGTGAACAGCTGGGGTCCTTGGACCGATCCTTGCGGTGCCCCACTAGTCACTGCCTGCCACTCGGAAAATGACCCGTTTATTCCAACTCTTTGCTTTCTGTCCGCCAACCAGTTCTCTATCCAAGTCAATACCTTGCCCCCAATCCCATGTGCCTTAATTTTGCACGCTAATCTCTTATGTGGGGCCTTATCGAAAGCCTTCTGAAAGTCCAAATACACCACATCCACTGGTTCTCCCTTATCTATTTTACCAGTTACATCCTCAAAAAATTCCAGTAGATTAGTCAAGCATGATTTACCTTTTGTAAATCCATGTTGACTTTGTCCGATCCTGTCACTGCTTACCAAGTGCTCTGCTATTACATCTTTTATAATAGATTCTAGCATTTTCCCCACTGCCGATGTCAGGCTTACCGGTCTATAATTCCCCGCTTTTTCTCGACCACCTTTTTTGAATAGTGGGGTAACATTAGCTAACCTCCAATCCATGGGTACTGTTCCAGAGTCTATCGAGTTCTGGAAGATGACCAGCAATGCATCTACTATTTCTAATTGAATGGTGGAACAGGCTCGAGGGGCATTAATGGCCTCCTATGTTCCTAATATCTAGATGGATTTATGCTTTACTCTGAAAACAATCACCATTTTTTAACAATTCAGGTCAACTATCTGTTCAGTTTTTCAAAAATGGTCTGGTGAAACATTTTGGCACTTGAAGAAAAATGTCTTAAATTATGTAAGTTAGTTTAGTGGTGGGTGGTTTACTCTATCCTATGTGTGTTTTTAAAAAAAATTAGTCACAACTGAGTCTTCACCTCTGAGTACTGTTTAGCAAATTTCAAGCTGCACTCACACATCTGCAAAAAGTATGATGAATTCCTGATGTTACATGTTTTACATTACAATTAAATAAATGTATGGAGCCATAAACATTCATTAATTCAATTACTCTCTTAACTTTAAAAACATCTTGTGTTTGGTGCGGACATTTGTTGCTGCAACCTAGTAATTACAAGGAGACAAGGTCTATGAAGACGATATAAGATGAAGCCTTTGAGATGTCAACTCCCACACTTGACTCATCAGACATTACGAATTATTGCACTGTATTTTGCAAAAGTAATCTCTCCATAGCTTTTGACACTTGGGATTCAAATTATGCTGCATGATATTAATGAAATTACACAATTTGGGCAAAAGGAATTTTGTATCAATTTCTCACAACATAATCTCAAGGACTTGGATTTTGATTCTGTCATTACAATTTGTGATTGTGATTCTTTGATGTGGTGATTAGCTTGCCCCAGGCAAACATATGAACTGTAATTTATATGCTCTTCCAGTGTGCCTTTGTACCCAATTAACATGGCAGGAAAGAGGAGATGCAAGGGGAGGAGAATAGGATTGAAGAAAGGAAGAGGAAGGGAAAGTAGGCAACAAACCAACAAAATTATAAATAATGTCCTGGATTTTGCGGTAAAAATAACAGTGAGGCTATCAGTGTTCACCATTATTAAGGAGTAAATTGGACAGCAACTTCCGCCGATCGCACATGCACAGCTAAATGCGGAAATCAGGAAGTTGCTGTCCGAGTTGCCCTGCACCTCCAGAAGCTTCACTATATCAGTATCTTGCCGAGAGACTCCGCATTCAAATACATGTAAGGGCATGAATTTGCGGTACTTACCCACTAGATACCCACTAAACACGCCAGAAAAAGTTAGGACTTGTCCATTCAAGTGTAAATGAATTTTTAATGGCCTGATAAGTCTTAATTACTGCCAAACAACCTCTCCGGCACTGAAAATTAACTTCAGATTTTAAGATTATTGTTGGAGATTAAAAAATTTTTTAATAAAACATTTTCTTTCTTTTTTATCTCTCTCTTAATCCCATTGTTCGTTCCTTCCCTTTATTTTGCTTTCTGAACATTATTTGTCATAGAATTAACTATTCTAACTTACACTTCCTGGTTTAGTCTCTGTGCGCCTCATTAAGAATTCTTCAATCTGATTGGTTAAGGCGGCACGCAGTTGCTTGCCCTGTTCACACAAGTCCCAGATCCCCTGTAGAGGGTGCATTGCTGAAATGGATTTCTAATCACCGCAAGTTCCAGTGCAAAAGCCCACAGAAAGTATGTGGGCATGTGTCAGTGTAATGAATGGCTGGCGCCACTTGTTCGCCACTGACCGCAAAATCCGGGCCAATATTCTTCTTACTGGACCTCCTCCCCACAACTACACGCTGAGACTGATAACTCAATCCATGGGGAAAACAGCAGGCTCAAACCCATATCTTTCCACTTGGCAGTGGTGTGCACCAATGTTCCCTTTAAGCTGCGCGGCTGCACAGCACTCTGCAGGTCCCGCACAACTGGTGAGCCGGCTTTTAAATGGAAAAAACCGTGCATGCGCGGAATTTTGAATGGGCCGTGCAGCCTGTTTAAGGGGCCCCGTGGCCCAATTTTTAAAAAATTTTTTTTTTTATAAAGGGAACATTATATATCTCATCTTCCCTCCTGTTCTTTCCAAATTTAATGCTGTTCTGCACTATAGATCTTCGCCCTCAATTGAGGTTTCCGAAAAAAAAATCCTGCACCTAAAGAAACAGAATTACATTTCCACACACCAAGTAATAAGTAAGTTCTCTGATAAACAAATTCTGCCACTTTCATCAATTGTTTAATTTATGTTTAATGAATGGAAAGCTTAGCAAAAAAGATTCTTCATACAGCAATGCTCCATCTGGTGGTCTGGCTGAAGAATGTCCAAACCCAGCCAATATGTTTTAGGGAGAATCTGCTCGCAGGGAGACCCAGGAACCAAACCCTTGATATTTTGGGAGGCGAACACTGCCCTACTCCTCCATTCAAACATTTTTTTAATAATATAATTTAAGAAAACTTCCTCCATTAATTTATTTTATTTTTTCCAAAATATGACAGTTTTATTCTGCATCAGACAGAAAATCCAAAATAAAAACAAAAAAGTAGCTGGTTGGAATTATTATTTCTGGATTCAGGTCACACGGTGAGTTCACAATATCAGAGGGATTAGAGGGAGTTGTCAAGTACATCTCCACTGCGAGGGAAAGTAATTCTAGGTCAGCCCCACACATCTTCAATGGTTTGTCAGAAAGGAATATCGATAGAGGTCTGAAAGCAGGTTGGGTGCCAGCCTAAATGAGAGAACTTTGCAAGTCAATGAAGAGGTTGAAAAGGAATGGTGGAGAGGAGAGGGGTGAATAACTAATACCCATTCCTTTTCTTCACCACGTACACATATTTTTGGTAATTCTCTCTTCAGCAGCTCCCAATAGAAGTAGAAATTATCATTGGGGAACCAGCGTGAATGCACAAGCCTCACTACCCTACTTATGGATGACTATACTTTTAGTAGAATACACATGTGGACGGGAGCCACAAGGCTGTGACTTAATTACAGGTAGACTATCCTTTATCCGAACTTCCTAAAACCGAAAACCTCAAGTTTTTTTGTTCAGTGTAAGTCGTGCGCACGACATGACCCGAGTGGCGCAAAACATGACAGGAGTGGTCCTCTGGGGCCCAGAACAAGAATTCCTGCAGATTGTCGACACGCCGGCCTTTGCTCTCAATGTTAAGTGTGACTGAGGGAGCTCTGCCTTTCCCTGTGAGCAGGGCAGAGGGTCACAGAGTTCCCTCCTGGGTAGGAGATTGCAGGCCGAGCCGGGCAGTGTGAAGGAGGTACCGGGAGAGTGAACCCAACAATACAGCAGCCCGTCCGATAGCTGCAGCGGCCCGTCTGATATTCTTTTCTTCCCCCCCCCACCCCCCCGACCTGATTTGCGGGCCAGCTTAGCGTAGGAGTCAGCCGATATTCGGCTTTCCCACAACTGGCGGCGGCAGTCGAGCCCCAGACCCCCGCTAAGTAAAGGAATTCAGATACGGAGATGGGGGAGCTGTAAACAGACTGGAAGCGGCAGCACAGAGAAGCAGGAAGGGGAATGAGACACGCAACAGTCGCAAGAGGTAGCCTGAACTTTTAAAATTTATATTAAATACAAATACTAATTACCAAATTAATTTAATGTTCAGAGTTTCCCAGTCTGAAATAATACCTTCTGAAATCTGAAAATTTCCGAAAACCGAAACACAGCTGGTCCCAAGGTTTTCGGATAAGGGATAGTCAACCTGTACAACAATTCATCTGGTATCATTAGAAGCTACAACATGTGCCCCACCACAATTTGCACGTACAATATTTTGTTTCTATGTGTTAAGAAAGTTTTTTCATTATTTTTCAATTAGAAATGATCGGAGCCCCAAATGTTTTTGGGTGGGAAAGTGGTAGGGTAACAGAAGAGAAACACATTTATTTATTTGTAACTGGGAACAGAATTTGCAAAACAAACTCGTTTTTAAGTTTATAAGTTTGAAAATAAAGAGGTTAGTGAATTTAACAATTTTTTGTTGCTTTTCGTTTTTTCAAACATATCACAAACATATTTATAACCAACTTGCAGGCTCCACAGCAGAATTTGTGGAGGTAGAAAACAGTTGCAATGTTGCCCAGGTTGCTATAGATATTTTTAGTTTTATGAAAACATTGCACACATGTGGTAACCACATGCTTGACTGGTTCCACTGTAGCTATTCACCCGTAACATTTTAGCTCCTAAAACCATATAGTTTTAGTTTTTGAGTCTTTGGATTTACATGCTTACTTCAACTTTAATGTACAGCAATTTCAAACAAGTTTTCTTATTCTGTAAACACATACATAGAATTACAAGCAAATGTGAATCTATATATTAGCAGCCACTTAGCTGGTCAAACCTCAGAATGTATACTGATGTGCTTAAACAGGATATGGTTATAATCAGTAAAGTCACAGGCTAAATGCAGGATGTGTGATAAAAATGGTAGAAGAAGAGTTCTAACAGCTTAAATGAAACTAGTGCAAAATGAAATTAACAAATTAATAAAAAAAGCAAGCTCTATGCCAGATGTAATTTAACTTCCCATCATTGTGCAGCTTTCCTCTTCTGGCATGGGAATTCTGATATAATTTGATGGGACCGCAACAGGGTAAAATATTTCTCCTGTGGATTATACCTTCAAAGATATAGGCCGGGATTTCACTAACCTTGGTGGTTCGTGGTGGGCAACGTCAGTGGCGGGTCCCGACCCCACTGCTGGCTCTATCCCACTCTGTGAAATGAATTTCCCTTGATAGGGCTTGTTAAGCCCGCCCAGTGTGTTCCCCGGCCAATTAGAGGAAGCGGGTCTGGTGATGTCATTTGATGACGCGTCATCAGCCGTTTCCTTAAAGGGAACGTGGCCAAATTTATTTTGACATTTGTGCTGTCAGTGTTCTACAGCAGAGGTGCTGCAAACACTGACAATGACTGCACAAAGGCACAAGGCTGCTCAAAGGCTCTCCCATGACTCCCTCCATATGCTTATGGAGGGAGTCACAGCACACAGGGGGGTCCTCTTCCCTTCCCATGGGTAGAAGAGACCTCTCCAGGAGATCCACACTGCCTGGTTGCACATTGCAGAGGAGGGCACAAGCAGGAATGTGGTCAGGAGGACCTGGGTGCAGTGCCGCAAATGTTTCAATGATCTCAGTAGATCATGAAACGTTAGTACAAAGCCACACTCAACCACATGTGCCTCTCATCACATCCCCATCACCCTGCCTTCGCTACCCTACCCCTGCACATCCTTACTCACACCAACTTACCTTGCACCTCCACCTATCCCTCTCTACTTATATTATCACATCCCCATCTCACTAGCCACCCCTCACACTCACTCTCATCCTAGTGCAAGCATACCAATTAACAACACACAAGGGTAGACACTTGGGTGTTTTATGCAATGTTCATGTAAAGTTTCTGTTAATGTGGTGTCAAACATTGAAACCTTTATTTTCAACACTTTGCATTCTTGGACAGATTTGTGTGCACCTTTGGAAGTGACTTAGTGAGTCGCAGTGAATGGTGAGACATAACGGTACCCTCTGCAATGGTGATGAGTGTGAAAGGAATGGCTTGGGCATTGTAGGGATGCTTTATGGTGTTGGTGTGGGGTGGTGCCAACCTGGCACATCATGTGGCAGCCAGGGTTTACAGCATTAAGTGAAGTAAATCTGGCCATGGTGAGGCCATCCCTGGCAGCAATGTGGTCGGTTGCTGATGCCCTCTGTCCTGTGCAGCATCAGTTGATTGCGGAGAAGATTGGTGGTGTTGTTGTTGGTGCTGCTAGTGTGCCTGGTGCTAGGGCTGATCGTGGTGGGATTCTGAGGACCAAGGTGAGAGAGTATAAAGGGCACACATGCTGATGGAATAGATGGCAGGTGAAGTAGAGATGACAGAGCAATCTGTCAATGGTGAGAGGGGAAATGAGGTCAGACTGGATGGAGACTTATGTAAAGACTTGCAGCATGGTGAATCTGCTGTGGAAATGCAGTGAGGAAGAGCTTGTGGCTGAGGGAAGATATCTCTAAGGCAGGAACTTTTACTTTACATTTGAAGCTGTCAACTCAACAGCTGATTCAATGGCCACTGAACTCCCGCCTCAGCTTGACAGACGTGGTCCACGACCACCCTGTAGATGAGCTGTCAAATGCAAAAGACAAGCTGAAAATCATTCTTAAGTGGCTCTAAACAAGCCACTAATTACCTGAATTGGGTCCCCGCCACTGTGTGTCAGGGAAAGAGCGGTGACACTTTGGAGAAATGGATGCAGGCTTTATTGACTTCTGAAATAACTCCATTTTGTATTGCCGTTGCTAAAGGAACATGATAGGGGTGAAATTGGACATGGGTGGAAATGCAATACCGGCAGAATTGCATTTGCCAACCTGATATTCAGTCTATTGAAGTCAATGGAACTGAATAGTGGGTGGAGCATATAACAGTGACCTGCCTACACCGTTTGCGCTGGGCAGGCTGGGTTAAAATCTCATTTACAGGAGCAGCACAAATGCAACAGGTGCTAATGACGCCAAAAAATATTACATTGCTATATTGGGGTGCCTATTTAGCCCATAGAAAGGGGAAGTCACGTGGAGCTGCTCGAAAACAAAATTTAAAAAGGGACAGCCACATTCTTGCAATTTCTCCTGCTGATATGCTCAACTTGGTCAATAATACATGGATAATGAATGAAGGAGACTTTTCAAATGTCATTTCGGATAAGACTGTCCTACTCTTTTTAATGAATTGCAGAATTTAAAGAAACTTATTGTGGATGCATTTTTAAAGCAATTCAGTTTCTTGCCCTGTTTCTTGATAATGCTGGATGACTTTTCTCACAGCTGTTTTCAGTTGTCTGTTCCTGCAAATATTGTAGATGTCACATTGTTTATGTGATGCTATCACAATAAGATCAGAAATAGATTCAAGCTATCAATAAAAATATAATTTCAATTGAAGTTTTTCCTCCATTACTGCAGATGGTACTAGAACTACACCCCGAGTTCCTTAATAGCATTTCCTTCCATTACTAGAATTTTGATTTATGTCAGTGTGCACTTAAACCACTCTGGGAACCAATGAATTATAAATGGAGCCATTCTTCCTTTTTGGAAAAACTGATCTACATAAATTTCTGTGATCAACTGAATCATAGTTTATTAAGTATATTTACTGTATCCTTAACATAATAAGGTTTGTTTATAGATAAGAAGAAATATGATTGAAGACATATGTAGTTAGTAGAGATTAAGCAGCACTCCATCTTCAGCATAATTAGTATCTCACATAGCTACTGTAGCTCCTTTAAAGCTATTCTTACTCATCAAGTGAAAATTCTGACACTAAAATCAAAGCAGTTCACTAACTATAAGGGGGTAGACAAAACAACAATTATTATTGGAAGAACCAAAGTTCTGGATAAGAATTATGCCTTGTTTATGCTTCCATCTGAAGACTGAATGTGTGTCCAAGCACTCAGAAGCACTGCCTCGTTTGCGAAACCAGCCTAAATACATTACAGCAGAGTTTCATGAATAGGATAAGGAGGGTGGGCACAAATAAAAATGGCTGCCACCTGTCTTATTATGGTGTTAGTACTAACCTCAACTCTGTTCTCCCCTTACCATATTAAAGTTCTACAGATAAATAGAGGGATAGGAAACTCAAAAACTTATACAAGCTGTTGTTGCAAGACCAACTGTGCAAATAGATGAGTATGCAACATAGAGAAATTTTATTAGAAGCAGCAGGAACATCATGAAAATTAATTGCCTGCAAGATCAGAGTATTAAGCAGCACAGTGGAAATTCTGAGGAACAACTGACATGGGAAACATCAGGAGGACCCGGGGGGGGGGGTGGTGCGGTTTCAATAAAAAAAACATTCATTTGAACTGCTGCATTTTCCAATAATCTTAAGGGTTCAAATTGCATCAATGCGTAACATCTGTGCCAGAGTCGGTTACCTGAAATTCCATGCAATTTAAGTTTTGCAGTACTTGAGGTAACAAAAATAATTTATCTTCCTCGATGTAAGAAGTTAAGGGCATTTAGCCCATCAAAGTTCAGCCTTCCATTGCCCTAACTCTGTTGTTATAGCATCCAGCTGTGCTCTGAATGTCCCACAGAACCATAGAAGTTTACAGCATGACACAATCAACTCCAGTATTTAAAGGGACACTCCAAACATGCAAGTTGAAACAGTTGGAACTGTCATGGAGAGAGAAAAAAGTGTTGGAATGGAGTCGAGACGGGCAAAGGCTGCGCCCCGCTTCACCGCGCCTCCCTGGATGTGCTGATGGGGCCTGAGGGGACCCGGAGTGAGATACTGTTTCCTCGTAATGGGAGGAAGAAGCCTGCTGCCGAGACAAAGAAGGCATGGTTGGAGGTTGCCGAGCAGATCAGCAGCAGGAGCGTGGTGCCACGTTCTTGGATCCAATACAGGAGGCGCTTCAATAACCCAAACAGGACAGGAAAGATGAGATAGCACATTGCCCTACATATTGATATGCGTATCACCCCAACCCTTTCACTCTGCCTTCTCAAGCCTGCTCCAGCACATTACTCCTCACACCAACTTACCTTGCAGGTGCACCCATTCCATTTCTGTCTATGCACTTTCTCACATCCCCATCTATCCATCCACCACTGGCACTCACACTCATCCTTATGCAATGTCATGCCTATCCCTCACAGTCATCCTCAACAAATGCTCTCCATCCCTCAGATGAACACATGCCATTACTCTCACTCATAGGTCTCTTCTTTCCCTTTTTGCAGGAGAAGAAAGCACAGAAGAGCAGGGAGAGGCAGAGAACCGGAGGTGGCCCTCCAAAGATCTCACAATTAATGGCTACAGAGGAGAAGGTGCTTGAGATCAGCTGAGTCTCGGTGTCCCTGGCCTTTGGTAATGGGGACGTGGGGGCCTGCCAGCTACCCAGTGACAGAATTAAATATCAGACAGCCACATGGCATACAACACTGTCATGTTGGCTTGATGTCAACAGTGAGTGAAATATGATCATGTGCGTAATGATAACTTCAAACAATCTTACCTTGACAGTACTCATTCATGTCTTTTATCTCCCACAGGGCCTTCATGCATCCATCAGGAGGTGGCCGAGGTCGCCCACGACGACGATGTCTCCTCAGAGGAGCTCACTCCCTCTGAGAGTACACCGTCACAGGACTTATGCAGACCGTGCACCAGCTCAGATACTTGCACTTCAGTGACAGTAGTTAGAGAGAGATAGTTGGGTTTTCACATTGTGACACGCACTTGACAAGCGAGCAAGAGCAGATGGTGGAGTCAGGGATAGCAGTGGAGAATCCGCGTCAGAGGGCGCAGGACTCTCAGAGCTCTGCTCTGCTGGACACAGATGCTGTACCCCGGGGACTGTTGATAAAGAGGATACTTATTGAGCAGCAGCAGAGAATGTGCGATGTACTGACAAGCATTCCAAGCACACTGCACGACTGCAGAGAAATTGGAGGAGTCCGCCTCAAGCATGAGTCGCATGCTGTCGCAGGCCATTGCAATGATGTCTTCTTCCATGGATAGAGTGGCCAACTGCATGGAGCATCAAATGCGGCAATTGAATGCGTGCATGCAGGCCTTCAACAATGGCTTGCATACGCTGGATGCCACCTTAAATAGGATGAATGAGATCCTAATCTTGGCCATTCATCGCCCCACTGATCTGCAGCAGGTGGTCTCCAGCAGAGTGCTAGCAGGGAAGTGCGGCTGGGCCATGAGAGGGAAGATGGCGAAAGGGAACATGGAAGTGGGGACTCTGCTCAAAACGCTTCCACTTCTGAATCATTGCCCCACGCCTCCCACCCCCCAGTCAGTACCCGACATGCTGCCTCGTGTCCCAAATGGCCGAGTCTGCCCCTGCAGAGGTGCAGGTGGAGCAGTCTTTGCCGTGGCCCTCATGGCCTCCAAAACACAGAGGGCATATGCCAAGAGCAACTTAACAGTCAGAGCAGGGTTCTGAGCAGCCTGCCTCTACCTCTGCTGAAGCCACAGGAGTTGCAACACATAGAAGTGCTAGGAAAAGGCAGAGTAAAGATTTGTAGTTGCACAAGGCTATGCACATGGGTGTGTTAGACATTGTTATATTGTTTCTGTTGTGTATTAAAGCACATAAATATTATTCTTTTGCACCACTATCCAGTCTTGCCTATTCTAGGTTGCTGGCTGGCAAGTGGCCTTTTCAGTTGTTTGATGATGGATGGGAAGACATGAATTGGCGACGACTAATGTGGGGCTGTGAAAGGGATGCTTGGCTTTTGCAGGACTGTTAGTGGCATGGCGGGGAGTGGGGGGTGGCTAAGGTGGCTTTTCATTGTGGTTGTTATGGGTGCACTGGTGGAACTAAGTGAACCTCGCAATAATCAGGGCAGCCCGGGCAACAATGCTGGTGGTGCATTACCCGCATCACATTCCGCCTCCTCGTCTTCCTCCTCCTTTGCGGAATCTTCCGAAGAGGCTCTATGCTCTTCATCTTCATCCTCCTGCAGGTGCAAACCTCACTGCTGGGCAATGTTGTGCAGAGCGTAGCACACTACGGCCATTCTGGAGACCCTGGCTGGTGCGTACTGAAGGGTGCATCCAGATCCGTCCAGGCACCTGAAGCGCATCCAGATCTGTCCAGGCACCTGAAGCGCATCTTCAGCATGCCAATGGCTGGTTCGATGACACATCTGGTCGTCATATGGCATTCCTGGGCCTCATTCCTCGGGTTTCTGAGAGGTGTCATCAGCCATGTTTAAGTGGTCATCCCTCATCTCCAAGCAGCCAGCTGCTAACTCTGCTTCCAGGTGCGAAGATGTCTGGGAGGGGGGACTGCTGCAGGACGAAAGCTTCATGGCAGTTGCCTGGGAATCTTGTGCACACCTGCATAAGATCTTTTTGTGGTTGCACACCAGCTACACATTAATGAAGTGGAAGCCCTTGCGGTTGACAAACACTCCTGGGTGATCTATGGGTGCCTTAATTGCCACATGTGTGCCGATGACACCCTGCACCTGTGGAAAACCAGCCAGAGCTGCAAACCCAAGCTCCCTCTAATTCTGACTGGTGTCATCGCAGGCAAAGTTGACATAATTGGTGGCCATGGCAAACAAGCCATCAGTCACCTGTCTTATGTATGTGTGCTGCTGCTGACTGCAAGATCCTACAAATGTCTCCGGCAGAGCCCTGGAAGGATCCAGAGGCAAAGAAATTGAGGGAGGTGGTGATTTTGACAGCGACTGGCCACTAGGTCCAGCTGGCAGCAAGTCTTGTTCCAGTAGGCTGGAAATGTCTACCACCACCTCACGTGAAACCCTGAGCCTCCTGTTACACTGGTGTTCAGACATGTTGAAGTAGCTTATTCTCTGCCTGTAGACCCTGTGAGCCGGGTATGGCCTCCTGTGAGCTGCAGGTCTCTGCTGCTCCTCTCTCTCCTGTGGAGCTACAGGTCTGTGAGCAGTAGGCTGTTGCTGGTCACCTTGGTCCTCATCTGAGGCCCAATCTAAGGCAGCATAAGTGGCACCCATGCTGATCTGATACATCAGAGCTCCAAAATGCCTAAATATTACATTTCAGTTCAGTATAATCTTTCTATTTATCCACAGAAGTCTACCAAGGAGCTGGCACAGGCATGATAGGCTAAATAGCCTCCTTCTGTGCTGTATCATACTATGATATTCTTCGATCCACCTTTTTTGCACTCTATCTAAATTTTGAAGATTTTCCATTGCTGATCTGCCAACCTATTTGCTAAATTTCCTGTCAGTTATTTTGGACCAGATCCCTTCTCATCTCTCTGAACTTTGCCTTCTTCCAGTCCAGCATCCTTATCTTTGACTGTTAATTATCTTTTTATATGCCTATATGTTGAACTTAACTGTGTAGTAGCTGCCCTTTCCCAATAGATACTCTCACACCAGTCCCAAATAGTTTTATCTCTACTACCCTGCCAGGTAGATTGTTTCAAACATTTGTTGAATGAAGTTCCTCCTGACACTGAGCTGTTTTAAATTTACTTTCCACTAATTCAAATTTAGGTTTGTTTCTTCCAGTGCTAACTCTTACACAAAGCATTTTCCTTTACTTTTGAGGAGAGGCTGAACTGAGCTATGAAATTATCCTCTGCTATTGCCCAACATTTCTCCAGAATCACTCAACATGAGCTGTGCTTTTGTGAGGTTGGACTGATCTTGATAGCTTTTCCTCCTCTTGGAGAAGGAGACATGGAGCATTGCACTGCCCTACATTGCTCCCTCTAATGGTTATGAACAGATGCACAGAAGTATTTATTCTAGTAAACATGTTAAATATTATTGTGTTCGTATAAACTCTGCATTTGATTATTTTCCAATGACATAAGTCTTGTAATACCAGGTCAATGGAATTATTCTTTTTTTTCCTGAAAGAACCATATAAAGTACTTTAATGAAAAAAAAAAGATTGTGCAGCCAGGATCAAATAACTGGTGCTCTTCATTTCTGGCATGCAGCTCCTTTAATTATATTCAAATTAATTTATTTAGTGAACTTCAATATATAGCAGTGATCATCTTACTTTTGTGCAGTTTCATGATGGTATACGCCATAGCAGCCAGGACTCTTTCCCCCTCCAGAATGTAGATATCCCATAAGCGCAGCGTGAGTGTAAATGGTGTCTGTTTAACAATGAAAAAAAATCATGTCAACATTTCAAAGAATATAACTGTCCTTTTTAAAAAAAAATACTGCAATTTGGTTGTGATACAGAATTACTCAGCCAAAAGCCTCTGGTATGCTATTATCCAGTTGAACACCGCCATTATAATGACCAGGGAGAGAGAGAATAATATCACTATTTATAAAACAGGTATGCATCTGTAAGAAGACATTCAGAGCAGCGTGTATTTTGTGTAGTTTGATACATTGTCACATCTTTTTTTTAAATCTAAACTTAAAACTCAATCCTAAAACTTGAATTGGTTTATTGTGCTCTTTCATGACCAACTTGAAGTCCGATTCAAATACAGTTTAGCAAGTCTACAAAATTAGCTTCTCCAAAATTTTCCATTTGTTGAATTTTGCCACTGTTTACAAAGAGTGATTTATGGAAATTATACCTTGCTATGCATGTTTTAATAAGAAATAATCTGAGTATATGACAGTATATAAAGCTCTGCAAATCTGGAAGTCAATAAATTGTACTAACTGAAACTACGGTATGCATGAACCCCTATTAATTATCCATAAGCAATGTAGATAATACACAGCATCAACAGTAAGTAGATTTCTAACAACATGACCTTAACATACAAGGTCTTAGCTACCAATAACATTTCCTGTCATCCCCAAGAGGGGTGGTTTCATTTATAGATTTCTTCCTAGATTGGATAGAAAGGACGTTAAGTGACTTGGAAATAGTGGCTCAAAAAATTTCACTCTGCTGTTTGCGATTGAGGACCACAAGGGAGAGCCCATCTTCAGCTGTGCAATAAATCATCCTCTGGCAGCTCATATAAAAGGTCTTAGCAACAGTGACTTTGGGGGTAAAATTCACCTTCAGCAGGGGCGCAAAATGAGCGGTAGTGGATCAGCTGTCTGTTATACACCCTGCCTGATTTTCCTTTCCATTGAAGTCAATAGTAAGGAAGATTGGGTGGGGTGCATAATTAGTTGCCAATCCACTACTGCTCATATTGCGCCCCTGCCTATGTCGCATTCTACTCCCTTTCTGTCTCTGGTTCATTTCAACGTAACATATTGAGCATTAGTCATTCATCTATCCATGTCATATAGCACATCTCTTGGGGCTATCAGGGGAACAGCCCAGCAACAGCAATTCACCTACTGCTGCTGTTCTCTTGCTGATAGTGAAGCAGCAACAGCAGACCAAATGCAAGTCCAACCAAAGAATGCAGAGGGCTGAAAAAGTGACATTTTTTCCAGGTCTCCAAGTGCTCCTCTTAACCAAATGTTAAGTGTGCAAGAGCGGACCTGTGGAAAAACAACATCCATTTTTTCCTCTCCTCCAGCCTGGTCTCTACTTGATCACTATCATGCATAAGAACATAAGAAATAGGAGCAGGAGTAGGCCAATCGGCCCCTCGAGCCTGCTCCACCATTCAATAAGATCATGGCTGATCTGATCCTAACCTCAAATCTTCTATCATTCTCCATCCCACCCGAACCCATGTGATCTCCCGGGAGAGGCGAAAAACCAGGTAAAAAACCCAATGGCCAATTTGGGAGAAAAAATCTGGGAAATTCCTCTCCGACCCATCTAGGCGATCGAAACTCATCCAGGAGACCACGCTGTCCCTATATTTTCTACAGTACTTACCTTCTGTAAAGGCGATCTCCACCCCAGCCAGGAACAGGAGTAAAACCATCTCCTGAAATCTAACACAGAATTAGAACACAAGAAGTAGGAGCAGAACCAGACTACACGGCCCCTGGGCCCGCTCCACTACCCACAGGGCCATGACCATTCCGAACCTAGACTCATGTCCAATTTCCTGCCCGCTCCCCGTAACACTTAATTCCCTTGACTTCTAGGAAACTATCTATTTCTGTTTTAAATTTATTTAATGATGTAGCTTCCACAGCTTTCTGGGGCAGCAAATTCCACAAACCTACCACCCTCTGAGTGAAGAAGTTTCTCCTCATCTCAGTTTTGAAAGAGCAGCCCCTTATTTTAAGATTATGCCCCCTAGTTCTAGTTTCACCCATCATTGGGAACATCCTCACCGCATCCACCCGATCAAGCCCCTTCACAATCTTATATGTTTCAATAAGATCGCCTCTCATTCTTCTGAACTCCAATGAGTAGAGTCCCAATCTACTCAACCTCTCCTCATATGACCACCCCCTCATCCCCGGGATTAACCGAGTGAACCTTCTTTGTACTGACTCGAGAGCAAGTATGTCTTTTCTTAAGTATGGACACCAAAACTGTATGCAGTATTCCAGGTGCGGTCTCACCAATACCTTGTATAACTGCAGCAATACCTCCCTGTTTTTATATTCTATCCCCCTAGCAATAAAAGCCAACATTCCATTGGCCTTCTTGATCACTTGCTGCACCTGCATACTAACTTTTTGAGTTTCGTGCACCAGGACCCCCAGATCCCTTTGTACTACAGTACTTTCCAGTTTCTTGCCATTAAGATAATAACTTGCTCTATGATTTTTCCTGCCAAAGTGCATAACCTCACACTTTCCAGTATTGTATTCCATCTGCCAAATCTCTGCCCACTTACTTAGCCTGTCTATGTCCCCTTGCAGGTTTTTTATGTCCTCCTCACTCACTACTTTCCCTCCCATCTTTGTATCATCTGCAAACTTTGATATGTTACACTCGGTCCCCTCCTCCAAATCGTTAATATAGATTGTAAAGAGTTGGGGACCCAGCACTGACCCCTGCAGAACACCACTAGTTACTGATTGCCAGTCTGAGAATGAACCATTTATCCCAACTCTCTGCTTTCTGTTAGAGAGCCAATCCTCCACCCACGCCAGAATATTACCCCCAATCCCGTGATTTTTTATCTTGAGCAATAATCTTTTGTGTGGCACCTTGTCAAATGCCTTTTGGAAGTCTAAATACACTACGTCCACTGGTTCTCCTTTATCCACCCTGTATGTCACTTCCTCAATGAACTCAAGCAAATTTGTCAAACATGACTTCCCCTTCATGAAACCATGCTGAGTTTGTCCTATTAAATTATGTTTATCCAAATGTCCCGTTACTGTCTCCTTAATAATGGACTCTAACATTTTACCAACCACAGATGTTAGGCTAACAGGTCTATAGTTTCCAGCCTTCTGCCTACTGCCCTTTTTAAATAAGAGTGTTACATTAGCAGTTTTCCAATCTGCCGGGACCTTTGCTGAGTCCAGGGAGTTTTGGAAAATTATTACCAATGCATCCACAATCCCTACCGCCACTTCCCTCAAGACCCTAGGATGTAAGCCATCAGGTCCAGGGGATTTATCCGGCTTGAGTCCTATTATTTTTCCAAGTACCACTTCCTTAGTGATTTTAATCGTATTTAGCTCCTCTCCCCCTAGAGCCCCCTATTTGTCCAGTGTTGGGATATTCTTAGTGTCCTCTACCGTAAAGACTGATACAAAATATTTGTTCAGCATTTTTGCCATCTCCATGTTTCCCACCATTAATTTCCCGGTCTCATCCTCTAAGGGACCAACATTTACTTTAGCCACCCTTTTTCTTTTTATATAACTATAGAAACTTTTGCTATCTGTTTTTATATTTTTTGCTAATTTACTTTCATAATCTATCTTCCCTTTCTTAATCAATCTTTTTGTTATTTTTTGCTGTCTTTTAAAGACTTCCCAATCTTCTATCCTCCCACTAGATTTGGCTACCTTATATGCCCTTGTTTTTAGTCAGATACTATCCTTAATTACTTTACTTAGCCATGGATGGCTATCTTTTCTTTTGCACCCTTTTTTCCTCAGTGGAATATATTTTTTTTGGAAGTTGTAAAATAACTCCTTAAATGTACACCACTGATCATGTACCGTCTTACCCTTTAATCTATTTTCCCAGTCCACTCTACTCAATTCCGCTCTCATACCTTCATAGTCTCCTTTATTCAAGCTCAGCACGCTTGTTTGAGATCCAACCTTCTCACCCTCTACTTGAATATGGAATTCAACCATGTTATGGTCACTCATTCCAAGGGGATCCTTTACTAGGACATTTTTAATTAATCCTGTCTCATTACACAGGACCAAATCTAAGGTTGCTTGCCCCCTGGTCGGTTCAGTTACATACTGCTCAAGAAACCCATCCCTAATACACTCAATGAACTCATCCTCAAGACTGCTCTGCCCAATTTGATTTGTCCAGTTAATATGATAGTTAAAATCCCCCATAATTATAGCTGTTCCCTTATTACAAGCCTCAACTATTTCCTGATTAATACTCCGTCCAACAGAGTTGCAACTGTTCAGAGGCCTATAGATTACGCCCACTAGTGCTTTTTTACCCCTTATTATTCCTTATCTCCACCCAAACTGTTTCACTACCCTGCTCCTTTGGCCCAATATCATTTCTCTGTATTATAGTGATTCCTTCCTTTATTAACATAGCCACCCCACCTCCCCTCCTGCCTGTCCTTCCTGATTGTTAAATAACCTGGTATGTTTAATTCCCAGTCATGGTCACCCTGCAGCCATGTTTCTGTAATGGCCACAAGATCATACCCATATGTAGTTATTTGTGCCGTTAACTCATTCATTTTGTTACGAATGCTACGTGCATTCAGATATAGAACTTTCAAATATGTTTTGTGACACTAAGTTCCTGTTTTTTCCCCTTTTACTACTTTACCTTTTACTCCATACCTTCTGTCCCTTCCTGACATGTTCTGTTTTTTAATTTCCTCACTGCTACCTTCTCCGTTGTCATTTCTGTTATTTGCTCTCTAGAAACCTCCCCCCCACTAATTAGTTTAAAGCCTTCTCTACAGCCCTAGTTATATGATTTGCCAGGACTCTAGTCCCAGCACTGGCCAAGTGGAGTCCGTCCCAACGGAACAGCTCCCTCCTGTCCCAGTACTGGTGCCAGTGTCCCAAGAAGCAAAACCCATTTCTCCCACACCAGTCTTTGAGCCACGCATTTAACTCTTTAATTTTATTTATCCTAGCCAAATTTGCTCATGGCTCAGGTAAGAGAGATTATTACCCTTGAGGTTCTGTTTTTTAATTTGACCCCTAGCTGCTCATACTCCTTTAACAGAACCTTCTTCCTTGTCCTATCTACGTCGTTTGTACCAGCATGACTTTGATTAGGAACTAAGCAGAGTGTGGCATATCAAATATGCAACCTGCTGCTCTGTGGTACCAGGCATTGGTGCTCCAACACATAGTGGCACTGTGCTGTCCCTTGATTAAAAAGTTATTGGTTTGAATCAGTTGCTTATGTTTTGCACTAATATGGTCAGATCGCCCTTACAGAATAGTGCAGGAGCAACTCTTTAAAAGGATAATAATCTTGAAAGACCATCAGTTCACATTTATATTTTTAACAGTAATAGTCAAAATATGCACACCAGAAGAGTCATAGTAATGTAATATAGCAGTAACATGGTAATGTTTAAGGGCAGGAGAAAACCATTGGATCATCTAGCCTACATTTCCAAACCACCCATCAAGCATCCTATTATGTTGCCAGAATCAATAGCTCTGAATCCTATTTATTAGAAGCCAGTCATCCAGTCCTTTTTAAAAACCTGTCATGGTTTTCTGTTCTACAATTTTAGCACCCTCTTACGAAAAAAATGTTGCTTAAAATTCGAATTTTCTTTTCACGGCCTTAACATTAAACTGCCTCCCCCTACTCCTTGAATCCAGTGTCTGACAGAAGAACTTTTCTGGATCTAATTTCTCCATACCCATAAAAATGTTAAAGACCTCTATCAAGTATCCTTTCTTTCTCCGGTCCTCAAGAGAATAAAATATTAAGGTATCCAATCTTTTCTCAACCCTTTGAATTCAGGAACCAGCTTTGTACCCTCCTCTGAATTTCGGCTGATGATTTTACAGCCATTCTGTATACAGAGAGCACAGCTGCAACTTCAATCTCATGTCATTTAACTTAGACGCCGTAACATCCTAACATTTTATTTGCTTTCTTGGCCACCTCTGTATACTGACCATTTTAACAACCTATCAAAACCCCTAGGTCTCATTCTTGGTCTGTTACCTCAAGAATTGTTACTATTTAATATGTATTTCACATCCTCAAACCTTTTACCTAAACTAACGACATTACATTTACCTGTGTTAAACTCCATCTGCCACCTGTCTGCCCATTGACTTAACCGGTCCAATTCCCTTTTGATTATCACATATTGGTCAGCATAATTGGCTGTAGCACTCAATTCAGTGCAATCAGCAAACTTAGAAATCTTTAGCAATATTCCATTCTCCAACTTATAAACACTGTCAAACTCAACCACAAATCAATTTCTACTCTGTTTCCACTCCGCGTACCACCACACTTTGTGGTCTACCTTCTAGCCACACATCAATCCACCTTGCTACTTTGCCATCTATCCCATAAGCATGCACTTGGTAATTATATGGGACAGTCTCAAATGCTTTTCTGAAATCAATGTAAATATTTTTTATTACTTTACCCTATCCAACAGATCTGTAACCTCCTCAACTAATCCACAGGTATGGTAGCATAATGGTTATGTTACTGGACTAGTAACCCAGAGGCCTGGACTAATAATCCGGAGACATGAGTTCAAATTTAAATTCAGTTAATTAAATAAATCTGGAATAAAAAGCTAGTATTAGCAATGGTGACCCATGAAACTATCAGATTGTTGTAAAAGTTCATTTGGTTCACTGATGTCCTTCAGGGAAAGAAATGTGCCGTCCTTACCTGGTCTGGCCTATATGTGACATCAGACCCACAGTAATGTGGTTGACTCTTAACTGCCCTCTAAAATGGCCTAGCAAGCCACTCTGTTGTATCAAACCACTATGAAAAACTACAATAAGAATAAAACTGGGCGGATCACCCGGCATCGACCTAGGCACCAGACACAACAAAGGCACACCCACCCCAGTCAACTCTGCAAAGTCCTCCTCACTAACATCTGGGCACTTGTGCCAAAATTGGAAGAGCTGTCCCACAGACTAGTCAAGCAACAGCCAACATAGTCATACTCATAGAATCATACCTTCCAGCCAACGTCCCAGACTCCTCCATCACCATCCCTGGGTATGTCCTGTCCCACCTGCAGGACAGACCCACCAGAGGAGGTGGCACAGTGGCATACAGTCAGGAGTCCTCAACATTAACTCAGGACCCCACAAAGTCTCATGCCATCAGGTCAAACATGGACAAGGAAACTTCCTGCTGATTACCACCTACTGCCCTCCCTCAGCTGATGAATCAGTACTGCTCTGTGTTGAACACCACTTGGAAGATGCACGGAGGGTAGCAAGCACACAGAATGTACTCTGGGTGGGGGACATCAATGTCCATCACAAGACTGGCTCGGTAGCACCACTACTGACCGAGCTGGCCGAGTTCTGAAGGACATAGCTGCCAAACTGGGCCTGTGGCAGGTGGTGAGAGAACCAACGCGAGGAAAAAACCTATTTGACCTCGTCCTCACTAATCTACCTGTCACAGATGCATCTGTCCATGACAGTATTGGTAGGAGTGACCACCGCAGTCCTTGTGGAGACAAAATCCCATCTTCAAATGGAGGACACCTTCCATCATGTGTGGTATAGATTCAGAACAGATCTAGCAGCTCAAAACTGGGCATTCTTGAAGCGCTGTGAGCCATCAGCAGCAACAGAATTGTATTCCACCACAATCTGTAACCTCATGGCCTGGCATATCCCTCACTCTACCATTACCATCAAGCTAAGGGACCAACCCTGGTTTAATGAGGTGTGTAGAAGAGCATGCCAGGAGCAGCACCAGGCATACCTAAAAATGAGGTGCCAACCTGGTGAAGCTACAACACAGGACTACATACATGCTAAACAGTGGAAGCAGCATGCTATAGACAGGGCTACGTGATCCCACAACCAATGGATCAGATCAAAGCTCTGCAGTCCTGCCAAATCCAGTCATAAATGGTGGTGGATCATTAAACAACTAACGGGAGGAGGAGGCTCCATGAACATCCCCATCCTCAATGTTGGCGGAGCCTAGCACATGAGTGCAAAAGACAAGGCTGAAGCGTTTGCAACCACCTTCAGCCAGAAGTACCGACCGAATGGATGATCCATTTCGGCCTCCTCCTGAGGTCACCTCCATCACAGAAGCCAGTCTTCAGCCAATTCGATTCACTCCACGTGACATCAAGAAACGTCTGAGCGCACTGGATAATACAAAGGCTATGGGCCCCAACAACATCCCGGCTGTAGTGCTGAAGACTTGTGCTCCAGAACTAGCCGCGCCTCTAGCCAAGCTGCTCCAGTACTGCTACAACACCGGCATCTACCCTACAAAGTCGAAAATTGCCCAGGTATGTCCTGTCCACAAAATGCAGGACAAATCCAATCTGGCCAATTACCGCCCCATCAGTCTATTCTCAATCAACAGCGAAGTAAATGAAGAGGTCATTGACAGTGCTATCAAGTGGCACTTACTCATCAATAACCTGCGCACCGATACTCAGTTTGGGTTCCACCAGGATCACTTGGCTTCAGACCTTAGCATACTGGGGAAAATGCTAGAGTCCATTATAAAAGATGTAATAGCAGAGCACTTGGAAAACAGTGACAAGATCGGACAAAGTCAACATGGATTTACAAAAGGTAAATCGTGTTTGACTAATCTACTGGAGTTTTTTGAGGATGTAACTGGTAGAATAGATAAGGGAGAACCAGTGGATGTGGTGTATTTGGACTTTCAGAAGGCTTTCGATAAGGTCCCGCATAAGAGATTAGCGTGCAAAGTTAAGGCACATGGGATTGGGGGCAAGGTACTGACTTGGATAGAGAACTGGTTGGCAGAGAGTTGGAATAAATGGGTCTTTTTCCGAGTGGCAGGCAGTGACTAGTGGGGTACTGCAGGGATCGGTGCTAGGACCCCAGCTATTCATTATATATATTAATGATCTAGACGAGGGAACTAGATGGAATATCTCCAAGTTTGCAGACGATACAAAGCTGGGTGGGCGTGTGTGCTGTGAGGAGGATGCAGAGAATCTCCAGTATGATTTGGACAGGTTGGGTGATTGGGCAGATGCATGGCAGATGCAGTATAATGTGGATAAATGCGAGGTTATCCACTTTGGTGGCAAAAACAGGAAGGCAGATTATTATCTGAACGGCAATAGATGGGGAGAAGGGGAAATGCAACGAGATCTGGGTATCCTTGTGCACCAGTTGCTGAAGGGAAGCATGCAGGTGCAGCAGGCGGTTAAGGCAGAAAATGGTATGTTGGCCTTCATAGCAAGAGGATTCGAGTACAGGAGCAAGGATGTCTTGCTGCAGTTGTACAGGGCCTTGGTGAGACCACACCTTGAGTATTGTGTGCAGTTTTGGTCGCCTTATCTGAGGAAGGATATGCCATGGAGGGAGTGCAGAGAAGATTCACCAGACTGATACCTTGGATGGCAGGAATGACGTATGATGAGAGATTGGGTCGATTGGGCTTATATTCGCTGGACTTTTGAAGAATGAGAGGGGATCTCATTGAAACTTATAAAATTCTAACAGGACTAGACAGACTAGATGCAGGAAGGATGTTCCTGATGGCGGGAGAGTCCAGAACCAGGGGTCACAGTCTAAAGATAAGGGGTAAGCCATTTAGGACAGAGATGAGGAGGAATTTCTTCACCCAGAGAGTGGTGAACCTGTGGAATTCTCTACCACAAAAGGCAGTTGAGACCAATTCAATAAATATATTCAAGAAGGAGTTAGATATATTTCTTAAGGCTAAAGGGATCAAGGGATATGGGGAGAAAGCAGGGACAGGGTACTGAATTTGGATGATCAGCCATGATCTCATTAAATGGCAGAGCAGGCTCGAGGGGCCGAATGGCCTATTCCTGCTCCTATCTTCTATGTTTCTATAGCCTTGGTCGAAACATGGACAAAAGACCTCAATTCCAGAGGTGAGGTAAGTGTGACTGTCCTTGACATCAAGGCAGCATTTGACCGAGTGTGGCATCAAGGAGCCCTCGTAAGTTGAAGTCAATGGGAATCAAGGGAAAACTCTCCACTGGCTGGAGTCATACCTAGCACAAAGGAAGACGGTTGTGGTTGTTGATGGCCAGTCATCTCAGTCCTAGGACATCGCTGCAGGAGTTCCTCAGGACAGTGTCCGAGGCCCAACCATCTGCAGCTGCTTCATCAATGACCTTCCCTCCATCATAAGGTCAGAAGTGGGATGTTCGCTGATGATTGCACAGTGTTCAGTTCCACTCGCAATTCCTCAGATAATGAAGCATTCTGTGCTCGCCTGCAGCAAAACCTGGACAACATTCAGGCTTGGGTTGATAAGTGGCAAGCAACATTCGCGCCACACAAGTGCAATGACCATCTCCAACAAGAGAGAGTCTAATCACCTCCCCCTGACATTCAACGGCATTACCATCGCTAAATCCCGCACCAACATCCTGGGGGTCACCATTAACCAGAATCTTAACTGGATCAGCCACATAAATACTGTGGCTACAAGAACAGAGCAGAGGCTGGGTATTCTGCAGCAAGTGACTTGCCTCTTGACTCCCCAAAGCCTTTCCACCATCTACAAGGCACAGGTCAGGAGTGTGATGGAATACTTTTCACTTGCCTGGATGAGTGCAGCTCCAACAACACTCAAGAAGCTCAACACCATCCAGGACAAAGCAGCCCGCTTGATTGGCACCCCATCGACCACCTTAAACATTCACTCCCTCCACCACTAGCGCACCTTGGCTGCAGTGTGTACCATCTACAAGGTGCGCTGAAGGAACTCGCCAAGACTTCTTCAACAGCACCTTCCAAACCTGCGACCGCCATCGCCTAGAAGGACAAGGGCAGCAGGCTCATGGGAACACCACCACCTGCAAGTTTCCCTTCAAGTCACACACTATCCTGACTTGGAAATATATCGTCGTTCCTACATTGTCGCTGGGTCAAAATCTTGCCGTGCAGTAATCTGCAAGGTCCCGTGCAGGGTGCTTTTATATTGGAAATATCACGCATGCGCAGAAATTTACAGAGACCGCGCATTGAAACAAACAGGCTGCGCAGAACAAAGTGCAGCTTACAGGAAACATTGCTCCCTATCTAACAGCATTGTGGAAGTACCTTCACCACACGGACTGCAGCCGTTCAAGAAGGCGGTTCACCACTACCTTCTCAAGGGCAATTAGAGATGGGCAATAAATGCTGGCTTTGCCAGCGACGCCCACATCCCATTAATGAAAAAAAAAATCCAATACATTGTTCAAACATGACCTGACTTTATGAGCCTTGCTGGATCTCCCAAATCGACCCTTGTCCTTGTAGGTGATCCCTTAGGCTTTCCCTCACCAAATTCTCAGACACTCTCCACAGTTGAGTTAAGTCTCAGAGGCCTGTAGTTTAAGGATTCATCTCTTGCTCTTGAAGGTTTCCAATTTGCTCTCTCCCTCAATTGAGGCATCCCTCCCCCTCCATAGTATCAAAGATTTACTTACTCTTTCTATGAAACACTGCAGGAACCATTTGGTGGTGTATATTCCTGTAGACATTTGCTCTTTGTCCTGTAATCACAAACGTAATTTAGAAAACTAGTAGATCCCCCATAATCACTTTCCATCACACTCCTAAGGTACGGTAGCATAGTAGTTATGTTACTGGACTAGTAATCCAGAGGTCTGGACTAATTATCCGGAGACATGAGTTCAAATCCCACCACGGCAGCTGGGGAATTTAACTTCAGTTAATTAAATAAAAATCTGCAATAAAAAGCTAGTATCAGTAATGGCGACCATGAAACTACCAGATTGTTGTAAAAACCCACCTGGTTCACTAATGTCCTTTAGGAAAGGAAATCTGCCATCCTTGCCTGTTCTGGCCTATATGTGACTCCAGACCCACAGCAATGAGGTTAACTCTTAACTGCCCTCTGAACTGGTGGCTCACCACCACATTCTGATGGGCAATAAGTGTTGGCCTTGTCAGCGATGTCCACATTGCAAAGCACAGACATTCCCTAATACTACCGACAAAAAACTTTATATTTTAGAGATAATGGGAAAACACAAATAGCATTAACATTTGAAATGGCTTTTTGTAATCTTTAAAATGAAAATGTAATTCTGGCATACTCATATACCCATAATGGTATAATGCCACCCATTGATAAATGTAGCATATGTCATAAACCACTTTAAAAAGTGCCTATCGTGAAAGGTGTTATTTCAATTATTGAACTTGATTTATCTAACTAAATACAGGAAACTTTGTGCTATCCGGCACCGACGGGACCAAGCTGTTGCCGTTCCCTCAAAACTGCTGGACACTCCAGCGCTAATGTTGAAAGATACGGAAGCTTCTGAGCTCCGTATCGGTCAACAAACCCTGTTGCTTCTAAACAGTCTAAGCGTCTCTGTAGCTTAGCAACAGCTTCAGCAGACCTTGCAGAGCTTGACTGTGGAGGAAAAAAGCAACGAGAAGAAAAAAAAACTAACGAAAACGGCTCCTGATTTTTGCCGGTGGCTCGAGCATTCCGGACAGTTAGCCTCCGGATAACACAAAGTTTCCTGTACATTATTTTTGAGCAATTTAGAATCATGTGTGATTCTTCTTGTTCAAAAAAATAAATTTTGAATTGGAATTAAGTAAGAGCTATTATACATGCATATGAAACAAATCAACTTGCAATAAGACATTAGGGGCACAGTAGATATTGGTTATGATACTCAACTAGTAACTCAGATATTGTGAGTTCAATACCACCATGGCAAACTAAGATTAAATTCAATAAAATTGGATAATTTGTGGGCAGAAAATAACCATGAAAGCTGCTGGATTGTTGTAAAAACCAAACTAGTTCACTAATATCCTTCACGGAAGGGAACCTGCCACTCCTACTTGATCTAGGCTACATGTGACTCCAGTCCCACACTATTTGGTTGACTCAAGACCCTTAGGGCTGCCTTGCCAGTGTTGCCCACATCTCAAGAACAATTTTTAAAATTGTTGATTTAACATCGAAATATCATCTATTCTTATCTGGGGGTCAAGGAGTCGCACAGCTCTTCTGATCCTATGAGACAAATATAAATGCCAGGATCTCAATGAGTTGCCAATATGTTATACCCACAGAATCAAGCCAAGTGTCTATTTTTACTCTATCCCTTCCAGCTGACCTATGGTTTCTCATATGTTATCAAGTTTCAGATTAGCAACCAAGTACTCTCATATATAAGTTTACAAACTATCCTTTACAATCTGGCACTCTACAGTATAGTGAAGTACAGTAGGAAGCCTTCTAGTTTTCTAATACTACAAATACAAAAATAATAAAATAGAAATTGCACATAAAACAGCCAATTATTATAGTCAATAGTTTTTCTTAGCTAGCCTTTTCATCTCAGGTCCATAGTAATGCCAGTTTGGAACTCAGCAAAACCAGTTTATCAGAAATAATGTATAATCTACAAAATACACTCTCCTTCAGCAAACCCAAGTCAGTCTGCCATATAATTTTCAAACTGTGGACTTTTGCTGGTGTTTAAGTGTATTTTGTGAATGAACTCAAACCGGGTTAGTTTTAGGCTTTGCTTTATGTTTAACAGTCGCCAAAAGTTTAAAAGAATCATATCATTACACAAAAAAACAGAAATAATTTCTGATATTTTCAGTCTTACATTGGCAATAACTACATCTGGCCACCAAATGGAAGCAAAGATGCAGGGGAGGATTTTAAGGCTTCCTGCCTGGCAGAAATAAGGTGGTAGCACCAAAGAATGGTGGGGAATGACTTACTAGCCCTTCCCCGCCGACGGTGTGGCCACCCCTATCTCCCCCAAGTTCACTGCTGAGTGGCTGGAGCGCCTGTCTGAGTCAGGTGGTAGCCCCTTTTACGTACATAGGACCGCAACTGCCATTTTAGGACAGTACTGGGCAGAGTGTGAATAGCCCACGCTCTGCCCAGTATCAGCTGGCAGTCCAGCCGAACAGGAGCCCAGAAGATAAGTTTTAATTTATTTTTGTGAGGCTGGGAATAGCAGGACCCCCTCCCCCTCTCGAACCTACCATTTTTCTGGCCCAGAGGCTAGCCAGGCCACCCGCTATTGCAGTGGCCCAAAGCCAGAAGGTTGCCCCGGAGCACCACCAGCTTTATGCTAACCAGGTCTGGCCCTCATAATGAACAGTGCGTCTCGTTGGGATTATTGGGTGGCCAGCAGGCATGCGCCACCAGCCGGCCGCTCAAACACCACTCGGGGTGGGGGGGGGGGGGGGGGTGGTGGTGGAAATCTACACCAGGGAAACAGTACTTACCTAGTTCTCATTCTGATACTTTGCTTTTGTTTTGAACTCTGCCTTCAATGTTTTGACTATTTTTCAAAGTTACATTTTGTATTTTATTTATCATGAAAAATAGGGGGAAGCACACTAAATGAACTCGTTCTTCACGGACTGTTTGGGCTGCATTAGTCACAAAAATATGCAAAGAAAACTAAAAGCCAATTTCCAATATAACCTTGTACTGTTACATAAATTACATATTATGCAACAGTTGGCTGGTTAATTAATCTCCTCTGACCTTGCATCATACTAAATGTGAGCAGCTCGGCTGCTTCTTAGTTTCCAAAATTGAGGTCATCCATGGAGTTGTCTCTACTTTATCTTTCCTCTCCTCCACCCTGGCTCTGCCAACCCTACCCTTCACTGCTTTTCCTCGTCTCCTGCCAGCTGTCATTAAACTCATGGGCCTAATTTTCTGTACCTGGGCGGGTCGGATGCGGGCGGTCGACGCAGCGGGTCCCGTTGTTGTTTCCATCCGGCTGCAGAAATCAACTTTGCGCTAATGGGGCCGATTAAGCCCACCCTGCGTGTTACCTGGCCCTATTAAATGGTGTGGGTCTGAACACGTCATCGATGATGCGTTTTCAGCCGGGATATTTAAAGGAGCCATGGCCAAATTGCATTTGAAGGTTTATTTAGGAGTGTACAGGCAAGCACACTGGAGATTTTGATTGCTCCAAACAGTTGGAGAGATGGCTGCACAGAGGCAAAGGGCTGCACCCAGGTTCTCCGATGGCTCCCGCCATATGCTTGTGGGCGGAAGAGACCTCCCCAGGAAACAGAAAAAGCCTGGCTCCAAATTGCAGAGAAGGTCAACAGCAGGGATGTGTTCAGGAGGACCTGGGTGCAATGCCACAAACGTTTCAATGATCTCATTAGATCAGGAAAGGTGAGTACAAAGCCATACTCAACTTCATCCTGCTGTGCATCTCATCACATCCCCATCACTCTGCCTTCCCAACCCTACTCCTGCACATCCTTACTCACACCAACATACCTTGCACCTCCACCCATCCATCTCTCTCTATCTACATTATCACATCCCCATCGTACTAGCCACCCCACGCACTCGCCTCATCCTAATGCAATCATACTAACACACAAGGAGGCCACTTGTTAATGCATCATGGTCTCCCTCTAAAAATGTAACCCATCCATTCCTTACACTCATTCCATCACTCTCAGTCAACCTTCTCTTCTTTCCCTTCTTGCAGGAGAAGAGAACGCACAGTAAGAGGGAAAGAGAAAGAACTGGAGGTGGGCCTCCATCATTTGCCACTCTCACAACAGCAGAGGAGGCTGCGTTGGAAGCATCGGGAGTGGCTGAGCAGCTGGAGGTGAGAGATGGAGAGAGGGGGTAGATCTCAGCAACCTGGTGACAGAATTACATATCATACAGCTACATGGCATACATCAGTCACTCATATGGGGACTGATGTCATCAGACAATGAATGGTCATCATGTGCATAATGGTATCTGTACCCATTCTTCATACGGCATATCTAACTCATCTCTTTACTCTCCCACATGTCCATCAAGAGCCACTCCACTGTCCAGGAGGATGAGGAAGACGACTCTCAGAGGAACCTCCAGCCTCCGAGGGCGCAGCGTCACCAAACATGAGCACACCCAGCACCAGTGCAGAGACGCACACCTTGGTGGGTCCCACGCAATATAAAGTAGTGTTGTCACCTGGTGTCTCACAACTCACAAGTGAGCAAGAGCAGATGGTGGAGACAGGGACAGCAGTGGAGACTCCTCGCCAGAGGGCGCAGAACACTCTCAGCTCTACTCAGCTGCATGCAGACGCTGAGCCTCGGAGGGCATCCAGAAAGAAGGAGGTGCAGGAGGAAGTGCAGGAGACTCTGACAGGTTTTGCGACCATGATGTCTGCAAATGTTCAGAGAATGGAAGAGTCCATCTCCAACATGAGCACCACTGTGTCACAGGTGATGACTGAAGGCTCTTCCATGGATAGGATGGCCACCTGCATGGAGCAGCTAATGCGCCACTCACAGGAACACATGATCGCTATGGAAAATAGATGGCTATCTGTGGAGCATAGATGGCAGAGACTCATAGACCTCCTGTGTAGGAGGGATGTCAGTGTAGACATGGGTCCTCATGGCCCCACTGATGTGCAACAAGGTGCTCTCCAGCTCCTTGCTAGCCGGGAAGTGCAGGTGACCCATGAGAGGGATGACGGTGAGAAGGGAGAGGGAAGTGTGGGCTCCTCTCAAAGCGCTTACACTTCCCCATTGCCACCCCCTCAGTCAGAGCCCCAGCTGGCTCCTCGGATCACGATGGCGGAGTCTGCCCCTGCACAGTCGCAGGAGGAGCAGACTTTGGCGGCTCCAAAACCCAGAGGACGTTCGCCAAGAGTGTCTAAGCAGTTACAGCAGGGAAGTGAGCAGGCTGCCTCTACCTCGGCTAAAGCCACAGGGGTAGCATCTCGTAGAAGTATGCGGAACAGAAAGATGACACACAAATAGATTCACAAAGGTAGCCACTTGGGTGTTTTAGTCAATGTTAATGTCAAGTTTCTGTTAATGTATTATCAACCATAAAAATCTTAATTTTCATCACTTTCCTGTCTTGGACACATTTGTGTGCACCTTTGGAAGTGGCTTAGTGAGTTGCAGTGAATGGTGAGACATCACAGTACCTCCAGCAATGGTGGTCAGTGTGAAAGGAATGGTTTGGTCATTGTAGGGATGCTTTATGGTGTTGCTGTGGGGTGGTGCCAACCTGGCGCAGCATGTGGCAGCCATATGGGTGTACTGCTAAAGTTAAGTAAATCTGGACATGATGAGGCCATCCCTGGCCTCCAGAGCAGCAATGTGCTCAGGTGCTGGTGGGATCTGGCCCGCAGGTTCCTCCAGCTACTTCTCCTTCTCGTCTTCCAGCTGATGCTCCTCCTCCTCTGAAGAGGCTGTGCACTCAGTGCCTTGCTCCTCATGCAGCGCTAATCCTCGCTGCTGTGCTATGTTGTGCAGAGCGCAGCAGAGCACGATGATTCTGGAGACCCTGGCTGCTGCGTACTGAAGGGCTCCTCCAGATCTGTCAAGGCATCTGAAGTTTTGAGCATGCCTATTGTCTGTCCACCCGCTCCTCTGGGCTGCAGGTCTTGTTCAAGCAATGTGCTAATGTCTGCGACAAACTGGCATAATAGCCTGAGCCTCCTTTGGCATAGTTGAGGAAGCTCATCCTCTGCCTGTATACCCTGTACTGGGGGTATTGCCTCTGGCGCGGTGCAGCCCTGCGCTGATGCCCTCTGTCCTGTGCAGCATCAGGTAGTTGAGAAGGTTGGTGGTGTTGTTGTTGGTGCAGCTGGTGTGTCTGATGCTGCTGGTGTTGGGGTTCATCGTGGTCCGATTCTGAGGACCAAGGTGGCACAGTATAAACGGCACCCATGCTGAAGGAATAGATAGCAGGTCAAGTAGCAGTCAGAGGAGCAAGCGGTCAATGGTGTGATAGGTTGTAACAATGAGAAGAGGCTGGATGGCGACTTTGCTGGAAGCACTTGCAGCCTGTAGAAAGTTAAATGTGTGCTGGGCTGGGAATGCAGTCAGCAACAGCTTCTGCCTGAGGAAAGTGACCAACTGTGAGGTGGGAGGTTTTATAGTACATTTCATGCTGTCATCTAATCAGCTAGAGCAATGGCCACTCAACTCCCGCCTCAAGCTGACATGGTTCCCAAGCTGCGTGAATCTCATGGGCAGCCAGGGAAATTCGAAAGGTAGGCTGAAAAACGCTCTCCAGGGTCTGACAACTACATGTTAATGATTTGAATTAGGTCGCCTGTCTCAGCTGCCGCACCGGCAAACGTGCTCGAGGGAAAGGCGTGTGGGGGCGGGATGACAGCGGGCTCACGACTCGCTGCAATTTATTTCAAATTTCCCACCTGACCCACCTCCAATTGCGCTTGCACGGACCCCAGAAAATTCCGGCCATCATCTCCACGATGTCCCACATCTGTTCCTTCAAACTGCTTCTGACTCATATACTGACTATCTATTCTCCCCTTCTTTACCCCATTCATGTTAACATAATTAATTTCTCCTTATCATCTAACATTTTCCCCACCCCTCTCAAATCTGCCACCATCTCACTCTTAATAAGTCCATCCTTTATCCCTGTACTCTCTCAAGGTATTAACCTACTCTTTCTCTCCAAAATGCTACCTTATGACTCAAGCATCTCTCTCTCTATTAGAGTTCCTCCACTTTGGTTTCCAACCCATCCACAAACACTTAAACAGCAAGGTCAAAGTTGTGGTAAACCACTGTTACCGTTCACAACCGTTCACTATTGTTTACACTGTTGTTATCACTACACAAGGTTACCTCTTGCCACGCACGCTGCTATACCTGGGCTGACCTCAGCTGACTCCGCCCATGGCTCCGCCTGCTTGCCCAGGTATAAAGGTGACCGCTTGGCTAGTATTCTTCCTTATTGGAACCGATCACCCACGAGGGTGGGCTCTGTTATTTAGCCAATAAAAACCTATAGTTACTATCTTAACTCGTCGCTTTTCATGGAATGAATTGATAGGTATATCAAAAGTCATGGATAACATCCTGAGTGACTGACTGTGACTCGCTGTGTTTCCTTGTTCTCTATTCCACCTTTGATATTGTTGACCATTCTGCTTTCCACCATTAATTCCTGTCTGGAGTCTGTCTCTGTGGCACTGTGTTCCATTCATACCTGTCCCAACGCGTAACTGTATCTCCTCAAACATTATTCCTTCCTTACCTGTTTGGTGACTTCTGGTGTGTCCCAGAAATGCATCCTTGGTTCATTACTATTCAAATTTACATGCGATCCCATGGCAATTTCATCCTTAAGCAAGTGGTGGACTTCTATATGTACACCGACAACACAGAACTCTACGGGGGCAACTATCAACTTTGATGTGGATGGAACACTGATGGTATTGGATCGGCCACGTCTTATACACACCACCCAATTTTCAAATGGAAAGGAAAATCTGGTATGGTGTATAACAGTTCACTGTTGACAAAACCAGAGATCGTCTTTGGCTTTCGTCAGCACTTATGTACCAGTTCTGATGAAAGATCACTGACCTAAAACGTTAACTCTGCTTCTCTCTCCACAGATGCCCCCTGACATGCTGAGTGTTTCCAGCATTTTCCACTATAATAAAAGCAGAAAATGCTGGAAACACTCAGCAGTTGACGATCTCTCTGATTGATCGAGTTGGGGCCAACCTCTTCAGCTGCATTCTTGAGCTACATTTGGCAATGCACAACTTCAAGATTCCATTCAGTTCGGAGCGGAGCTTCTTACCCCATGTACAATCAATCATCGGCAAGATCACATTCTTCCATTTTTGAATCCTATTTCTACACGACTGCTGCTTAAATACTAACCCATGTCTTCACCATGTCAATGATCAGCTCCAACACTCTTCTTTCCAGCCTTTCCACCTCCAACTTTTACAAACTTCAATACAGAACTCAATTATGTGCGGCACACTCATCAGCTGCCCATCCTTGGCAAGCTCCCTATGCTCCAGTGAATTGATTTCAATACCTACATCTTCAAATCCCTTCACGTATTCATTTCATCTGAGTAACCAGGCATATGTCCCTACCTGGACCATATGCTTTTCTGATTCTGGATTACTGCACGTTCCCTGCTTATTCACCTTTACTATTGGAAGTTGATCACTGTGCATTTGCCCTTTGGAATTCTGTCCTAAAACCAATTTGCCTTCATGCCTCCCTCTCTGCGCCTTTACATCCATTAAAGTGCCTTGAGACGCCATCTTTTTTTTCCAGCTCATCATTGATCATAAAATGATGCAGCACAGAAGGAGGCCATTCAGCCCAATGTGTCTGTGCTGGCTCTTTGGTAGAGCTATCCAATTAGTCCATCTTTTTCGTGTGCTCCACGAGATATTCTTTATGTGAGGAGTGCTGCACAAATGCAAGACGGGTGCCTGCACCAGTAGAGGCGCTTATTGAGTGCCTGCTAGTCAGGAAAGGCCAGGAGTTCTGGAATAGGGTGCCTGCTCTGGGATGGGGAGAATGCCAGGGCTGCCCTTGAAACGTGTTAGATTCTGCCCCATCAATGCCCTTCACAAGGGGCTGAAAAAAAACTGGAGAAAACTTCTACATATTTAAGGGTCCCGGCCAAGACCTTAGGTGGACCCAACTTGCGCTGGCCAGGATGCCAACACCTTGTTTCATTAAGCGTACCTGAGCCTGGCAGTTTCCCAGGCTCCCTCTGATGCAGGTGACTTAGTTTGGGACGGATGGAAGTTCACCCCACACAAGGCCCCTGGGATATTGGTAGGGGAGGCTGGGACCCAATGTATCCAGGTGCCAACTAAGTTTCTGGCCCTTCAATTGCAATCCTGCTGGACTTATGATGGCAGTGGGCTGGAAGGGCAGTGAATTTTCAGCCCCTAAGTGTTTTGGCAACACCTTAAGAATGTACCAAATCAAATAAAAGAAGAATGAGCAACACAATAAAGCAATAGAAGAATGAAACAATACAGGTAATGCTTTTAAAGTTTAAAGAAAATAGAAATCCTTACCATATGTTTCTTGAGCTTCGGCATGAGTTTACTTAAAATCTGATCATGATGTCCCTGGAACCTTTGGAGCTTTGGAAATCCAGGAATAAAAAATCCTGAAAAGAAATAAGAAAGTTATGTAAAAGTACCAGTTTCAGCAAGATTGGAAGTATAGTGAAACAAGTTAGGCTTTGCTGAAGATGATGAGATAGAAACTGGGCCTCATTGCGCCCATTTTACAGACTCCACAGCACTCCTGCCGGCCGTTGCCAGCCTCGATCACATCCCCCCCCCAACTGTTCGAATGCCCCCTGCCGCTTACCCGAGGGCAGCTCCTAGCGAGGCAAGCGGCCTGTGGAAGCGAGACAGGTGCCGGCAGCTCGTCCACATTATTTAGATGAGTCTTCAAGGCCCTATTTCAGGCAGGCCTCGGGCCTCCTGGTTCGGGCGCACGCTGCCTGCGCAGTGCCCAGTCTGAGCCAAAATGGATTTCTAACTCTATGTTCTGTTGTCATACACATATTCATGCTGTAAAAAAGGTCAGCCTATGCTGTAAAAAAGGTCAGCCTATGCTACAGCATCAACTCAGTACCTGTAACAGGAAAATATTTAACAATTGGTGTGTAACTTAGGGATTACAAATTAATTTTCACTGATCTGTTTTGTCTCATTAGGGCAGGAGGAGGAAATAATATAATGCAACCAGTTCATCCTCCATTGGTTTCCCATAGGCTGTTTTACACTGATATGGAATACTTGAGCACTGTGAGAAGTGAGAAATTAACATAATTTGGCCAGTTCTGAAAAAAATAATCAGTAACAAATACTCCTCGGGGCAGTCACCCCTTCCACAACTTATCCAACAGAAAACTACAAATTTGAAATATTTCCAAATGGAAAGTACAAATTACGTGAGTAAAAGTGATCAAACATCTATACACTATGGCCGGAATTTTGCCGGCACTCAGAGGGCGGGTCCGTTGTCAAAATGCAAAAGATTGACAGCGGGTCAGGATCCCGCTGTCAAACCGCCTCTATGTCAGTTTCCCAAGTGTCAGGTCTGTCTGCACTTTACAGACCCGACACCAAGCGGCGGGTGAGTCAATTCAGATACTTAAGAGCTTGTTAAAAGGTATTTAAACACCATTTTACCATGTACTTACCATTTTACCAGCTTTTTCCACAAGGTTCCCAGCGCTCGGGGATCACGTCAGGTAAGTAGGTCGGGCTGTCAATGACGCCATTCCTCTGAATAGTTGACAGCTGCAAAAGTGGTATAAAAGCTACCATTTCACAGCTGTTCACTTTCCAATCTGAGAAGCTGGAGCCTTCAGGATTTGGAATACACTTCTCAGCTTTATGCAATTTGGAAGTGTTTGGAGTAAACTCTCTATCCACTGTCACCTCCTTGGAGCAACCTCTCTCACCAATGACAGATCGCTTCTCTCATCTCAACTTCAGCTGCCGTCTATTCCATCAGCATCGGTACCCTTGAAAAATCTCACCTTAGTTCTCAGAATCCCACCACGATCAGCCCCAACACCAACATCACCAGGCACACCAGCATCACCAACAACAGCACCAATCTGCTCCACAATCACCTGATGCTGCACCTGACTACATTGCTGCCTGGGAGGTCAGGGATGGCCTCACCATAGCCAGATTTACTTCACTTAACCCTGTACACCCTGGCTACCACATGATGCACCATTCCTTTCACACTCATCATCCATTGCGGAGGGGTAACGTTATATCTCACCATTCACTGCAACTCACTAAGCCACTT
Organism: Somniosus microcephalus; assembly: GCF_052327205.1. Lineage (NCBI taxonomy): Eukaryota > Metazoa > Chordata > Chondrichthyes > Squaliformes > Somniosidae > Somniosus > Somniosus microcephalus. The sequence continues at coordinate 70,502,090 of NC_141001.1, forward strand.
CCAAAGGTGCACACAAATCTGTCCAAAAACGGAACGTGTGGAAAAATAAAGATTTCAATGTTTGGCAACACATCAACAGAAACTTTACATGAACATTGGCGAAAACACACTAGTGCCTACCCTTGTGTGTTGTTAGTTGGTATGATTGGACAAGAATGAGGGTGAGTGTGTGGGGTGGCTAGTGAGATGGAGGTGTAATATTGTAGATAAAAGGGGGATGGGTGGAGGTGCAAGGTAAGTTGGTGTAAGTAAGGATGTGCAGGAGTAGGGTAGGGAAGGCGGAGTGATGGGGATGTGATCAGTGGCATAGCAGGATGAGGTCGAGTGTGGCTTTGCAGTAATGTTTCGTGACCTACTGAGATCATTGAAAGGTTTGTGCCACTGCAGCCAGGTCCTCCTGATGACATCCCTGCTTGTGTCCTCCTGTGCAATTTGCAACCAGGCTGCGTTGGTGTCCTGGGGAGGTCTCTTCCGCCCATCGGAAGGGAAGAGAACCTCCCTGCGTGCTGTGACTCCCACCATAAGCATATGGAGGGAGTCATGGGAGAGCCTCGGTTCAATTGTGCACCTTTGTGCAGTGCTCGTCACAATTGTGCACCTCAATGCTGCAGAACACTGACAACACAACTGTCAAAATGAATGTGGACATGGTCCCTTTAAGGAAGCCGGCTGTTGACACGTCATCAACTGACATAATCAGACCTGCTTCCTTTTAATTGGCCGTGAACCTTGCAGGGTGGGCTTAACAAGCCCAATCAACGGAAAATTCTTCTCATAGCGGGATGGTGCCGGGAGCGGGATTGCAACCCGCCACCTACCTCGGCCGCACTGAACCCGCCTCGGTAGGCGAAATCGCGGCCAATATTTCAAAAGTGAATCTTTAAATGATCAACATAACCCTTTACTTTTCTTAAGATGGCGAGGGGAGGAAGAAGGAGAACTGATTTTTTGCTGGTGCAGAAATAGTAAAATTTGTGTGTGTAGAAAGGAAATGTATGGCATAATGAACCAGTGTGTCTGAATAACGTCAGCCTTGTGCTAGAGTTTTAGTTTCTACACAGTCATTGTAATCACTGGTTGCAGGTGCCCTTTCAGTCCAACAATAATGCATTGTAAGCTCACCCTTAAAAAATATTTGTATCTTGTATGTATTTTGACATTAAATTTTGAAAATCACAAATTAATTTACAACAATTATTCAGAAGACGAGGCTGTCCTAAAAATATTAAGGATTTTCAGGCATTTATGAAATTAATTAAATGTTTATATCAAATGGTTCTGAAAATAAAACAGAACTTGGGATAAATTGAGATTCATTATGCAAAGAATGTCACAATTGTGCCTGGGTACAAGTTGAGATGGATGTTTGAGTTCGTATTGCCAAAGGCTGCACCTGGCATTTGGGGCAGAGAGGAGTTATTTAATGGTTTCAGTAGTTGACTGGTTTAAGAAAAAAAGAACTTGCATTTATCTAGCACCTGTCACATCCTCAGCATGCCCTAAAGGGCTTTATAGCCAATGTTTTGAAGCGTGGCTACTGCTGTAAAGTAGGTAAACACACCAGCCAATTTGTGCACAGCAATGCCCTACAAAGAGCAGTGAAATAACCTGTCAATCTGGTTTTGGTTGGTCAATAAAAGGGTAAGGGTCAGCCTGTGATGTGCAAATCTTACAATGGTTACTGCCGCCCAACCACAAGGAGCTTTTATTGAATTAATTGTTCTACTTGTCAATTAAAAATGTAAATGATCAGACATTAGATAGTGCTGTGACAAAGGACTGGATTTTACCAACCTCAGTGGGTCCGTGGCGGGTCCTGGCCCCAATGCCGGCACCAGCCCGCTGTGGAGAATAAATTTACTGTGATTGGGCTTGTTAAGCCCGCCCAGCGAGTTTCCCAGCCAACTGAAGGAAGCGTATCTGATGACGTGTCATCAGCCGGTTTCCTTAAAGGGACCATGGCCAACTTTAATTTGACATTTGTGCTGTCAATGTTCTACAGCATTGAGGTGCTGCAAACACTGACAAGCACTGCACAGAGATGCAGGGCTGCACCCAGGCTCTCCCATGACTCCATCCATATGTTTATGGAGAGAGTCACAGCACACAGGGAGGTCCTCTTCCCTTCCCATGGGCGGAGAAGACCTCCCTAGGAGATCAACACAGCCTGGTTGCACATTGCAGAGGAGGGCACAAGCAGGGATGTGGTCAGGAGAACCTGGCTGCAGTGCCGCAAATGTTTCAATGATCTCAGTAGATCAGGAAACATTAGTACAAAGCCACACTCAACCTCATCCTGTTGTGCCTCCCATCACATCCCCATCACTCTTCTTTCCCTACTCTACTCCTGCACATCCTTACTCACACCAACTTACCTTGCACCTCCACCCATCCCTCTATCTACAATATCACATCTCCATCTCACTAGCCACCCCTCACACTCACCCTCATCTGAAAGCAATCATACCAACTGACAACACACAAGGGTGCTTTATCCAATGTTCATGTAAAGTTTCTGTTAATGGGCAGTCAAACATTGAAACCTTTATTTTCAACACTTTGCTTTCTTGGACAGATGTGTGTGCACCTTTGGAAGTGGCTTAGTGAGTTGCAGTGAAGGGTGAGACAGAACATTACCCCCCGCAATGGTCATGAGTGTGAAAGGAATGGCTTGGGCATTGTAGTGATGCTTTATGGTGTTGCTGTGTGATGGTGGCAACCCGGCGCATCAGGTGGCAGCCAGGGTGTACAGCGTCAAGTGAAGTAAATCTGGCTATGGTGAGGCCATCCCTGGCCCTCTGGGCAGCAATGTGGTCGGACGCTGATGCCCTGTGCAGCATCAGTTGATTGTGGGGAAGGTTGGTGTTGTTGTTGATACTGCTGGTGAGCCTGGTGGGATTCTAAGGACCAAGATGAGACAGTATAAAGGGCACCAATGCTGATGGAATAGATGGCAGTTAAAGTAGAGATGACAGAAGCGACCTGTCAATGGTGGGAGAGGTAATGAGGTCAGACTGGATGGAGACTTGTGTAAAGACTTACAGCATTCTGAATCTGTAGTGGAAATGCAGTTTAGAGAAGCTAGTGGCTAAGGGAACTGACATGAATCTTGTGGAAATGACTTATGAAATGATACTGGGTGGCCTGCTGGTAGTGCTGTCCAGGGAGAGTATAAATACTCGGGCATGGGCCCAGCTTGCGCAGGACATTCTTTAACAGGAACTAGTGAAGGACACAACTAGATCTCCATGTTGAAAAACAGTTGATTAAAGCCTTGTTTAATACTTCGACTAACTGCCTAGTAGTTTTCTTACGTCAGGAACATTTCTCAATCAGCTGAAAGCTTTGACATGACATTTGAAGCTGTCAACTCATCAGCTGAAACAATGGTCAGGGACCTCCCGCCTCAGCTTCACAGACGAGGTCTAGGCACAGAGGGAAACCGGTGAGCGACCTGTCAAATTAAAAAAACCTGGGGGAAAAAGCATTAAGTTGTTGTAAACAAGCCACTAATGATTTTAATTGCCTCCTCCACCGCTGCGTGTCTGGTCTGCTCAGCGCTGGCGGACCCGACATTTGGTAAAGGCACGTGGCGGCGGGTTGACTGCGGGGTCCCGACCTGCTGTCTAAAAAAATCTTTCACACCCAACCCGCCACCGATCGCGCTCACTGACCCCTCGCAAAACTCCCCCCAAAGTATCTTTTAGTTGATAAGGGTTCATAGTAAAATTACAATAAGAAGTCTCAATGTAGTTCCCCAGTTGGCACAATTCAACAGGGGGAAAAAAAACATGCACACACCCTCAAATTTAACAAATTCACATGAAGTGACAAAGATGCAAAATATGGGCCTAGAAATTCAGTATAGCCACTTTTGGGGCGGTAAAGTCGGGCAGGCGCTAAATTTAGCGCCCGCCGGAAAGTGGAGGCCACTTCGCCGATATTCAGTAGCTTTGGCCAAGGAGTTTGGGCGAGCGCTGAAACTGGCGTTGCACTCCTATCTTTAGGCGCTAAGCTGGCGGTGCAGACTGATAACGCCGAGGCCGGGCGCAGCGCAGGTGCGGTCATGTTTTGATTGACAGCAGACACACTGACGCCGGCCAGCTCTTAAAGGGGGAAGGGTCGACTTTGTCTGCTGCCACGCCCTGGATAGTGGAGCCCTGCAGCTAGGCCTGAACACTGCTGGTGGACCCAAATAGCGCCTGAAGCCATGCAGAAGGCCCGTGAACGAGCGCAGCGCTTCTCAGAGCATGCTTTGAGGGTGCTGCTTAGGGGTTTGGAAAAGAAAAGAGATCTTGTGCCCGGACAGTGGCAAGAAGGCTCCCAGGAGGCAGTACAGGAGAGCCTGGAGGGAAATCGCCCAGAGGGTCTCAGCCAACAGCGATGTCCCCAGGACTGGTGACCAATGCCGCAAGAAGTACAACGACCTCACTCGGTTGGTCAGGGTGAGTACCCTTTCCAGTGTCCTCCTCATCCTTGCATGTGCACCTCACATTATGGGCAAAGGGACCTCAAAGGCCTAATGGCCAGCCCTCCTCCCGCAGCTATGGCACTGGCATGATCATCAATAGCACTTTCTGCACTTTACACACTGGCCAAGCTATTCGACCATGGGAGGCAGTGCACACAACAACAGGGCACCACACTGGCCAAGCTATTCGACCATGGGAGGCAGTGCACACAACAACAGGGCACCACACTGTACTTAGAGGCCGTCCTTTCTCTTGCAGGCCAAGCTGGCGCAGAATCTGAAGAGCCGGACTGTCACCGGGGGAGGCCGTGTCCAGTTCCAGGAGCTCAGTGACCTGGAGGAGCGCGTGGCTCGACTCATGCGTGCCCGGGTGGTTGGCCCCGTAGCTATTGGAGATGCCGACCCTGTGCTGGGCCCCAATGGTAAGGACATGACCGTTTGCACCTCTCTCGTTCCCCTTGCGCTTCAGATCTACATCCTTTGCCACTGTCCCACCAATGCGCATAATGCCACCACTCATGCCTCCCTCGCTGACGCCCTGTCCTCACTCTAAAGCTACTCTTGTGCCTTCCTGCTTTCAGCTGGTGAGGAGGTCGTCCCTGGAGCTGAGAGTGCCAGTCCCTCGGAAGAGGAGGACGACGAGGACCAAGAGGAAGGCGGCACATCGGGGGAACCCTCATCCGCGCCAGGGGATGGCAATGGAGGGGAGACGTCTTGCCTGGAGGAGAGCCAGGGTGAAGTGTTGCAGGGGGGTGTAGCTCCTGGGCCCAGTGGCGTCCAGGCACGCGGGAAGGGTCGGGCAGCACGGCGGCCTTCTCCCCAGAGGGGGGAAGTGTTGCAGGGGAGGGCAGTTGCTGGGCCCAGTGGCGTCCAGGCATGCGGGAAGGGTCGGGCAGCACGGCGGCCTTCTCCCCAGAGGGGGGGGGGGAAGTGTTGCAGGGGAGGGCAGTTGCTGGGCCCAGTGACGTCCAGGCACGCGGGAAGGGTCGGGCAGCTCGGCGGCCTTCTCCCCAGAGGGAGAGTCCGGCCTCCAGTCCGGAGACGGTCCTCGCCCAGGAGGTGCGCCTCCTTGATGAAATGTCCGCGGACTCGGAGCGGCGCCACACCGAGTTCATGGGGGTTGTGGGACAGTTGCCTCAGGCCATTGAGTCCCTGGCTCATAGTGTGGCCGATTTCGGGGACTCACAGGCCAGGGGTGTCGACCAACTCGCGGCAGCACAGGACGCGAGTCGAGAGTTCCTGAGTGGTGCCGTGCAGACACTGGCTGGTCTGATGCGGGCACAGACCAGGGCAGTTCGGGCACTCACTTCTGCCACACTCGCTGTGTCACTGAGGCATCGCCAGGGCACCCGCCGCCCTGCTGCAGCACAGCGGTCTGGCCTTCACCAGATTGCTGCGCTTGCTGCAGTGCCAGCCCGGCCGAGTGCCAGTGTCTCTGGCGACCAGCGAGCGCCTGGCATCAGCCAGCTTGCCCCCATTGCTGCAGCCGCCACTGCCACTCCCCCAGCCAAGCTGCGACGAGCTGCTGCAGAGACTGATGCTGCCCAGCCACAGCTGCAGCAGTCAGCAGCCGGCCCCTCCAGGGCCGGACCTCGTCTAGGCCGACCCCCAAGGGCATCTGCCGTCACGCATTGTGCCCCTCAGGAGCCTTCCCCCAGCCTTGCAACACCCACAGGGCCCAGGTTGAGGCGGAGCAACAGGTCGGGCAGGAGCCGGAGAAGCCTGCACAAGGACTCGCCCTCTCGGCACACCAAGTAGAGTGTGTTGCCAACTGTTTTTTTATATGGGGGTGTTTGTGTTCTGTATGGGGGGGTTTGTCTTGGTTAGGCCGAGGATGAAGGCCAATTGGATGGACAAGTTTTGTTATTCCTCCCCAGGTTCTGGGAGTGAGATATGTTTTTGACTGTTTTTTGGGGGTCTTGTCTGTTTTTCTGTTTCATGTGGGAAGGGCCCTGAGTTTGTTAAATAAAGCTTTTTATTTATTCAGCTTGTCCAGGTGTCATGTTTCAAGTGGTTGTTGCGTTAACCGGCTGAGGGCTTGCGGAGCGGCTGCATTCAGGTGCGTTCATTGCCACAAGCCATTCCCTGACAGGGGGCCTAGAAGTGTCGTTCAATAAGCCGCCGGCGGACGGCCCTTGGACCTTGTGGCTCCCTCCTGGGCTGGTACTCCTCCTCCTCCTCCTCCTCCTCATGGTCCTCCTGCTCGTCCTCCTGAGGTGGTGGTCCAACGTGAGGTGGCAGTGCCTGAGTCCTGCGGATAGCCAGGTTGTGCAGCATGCAGCAAACGACGACGAACTGGGAGACTCTATCCGGCGAATACTGTAGAGATCCGCCGGAACGATCCAGGCAGCGGAACCGTTGCTTGAGGACGCCAATCGTTTGCTCTATGATGTTCCTTGTGGCTTGATGGCTTTCGTTGTATGCCTCCTCAGCAGGGGTCCTGGGCGCGCGGAGCGGGGTCATGTGCCATGTACACAAAGGGTAGCCCTTGTCCCCAATAAGCCATCCCCTTGGTGGAGGCTGTGCCTCGAACATGTCAGCCACAGTAGCCTGGCGCAGGATAAATGCATCGTGGCTGCTTCCTGGAAAGCGGGCATTGACAGCTAGGATGCGCTGCCTGTGGTCACACACCAGCTGTACATTGAAGGAATGGTAGCCCTTCCGGTTGCGGTAATCCTCGGCATTGTCGATAGGTACCCGCATAGCCACATGCGTGCAGTCAATGGCGCCCTGCACCATGGGGAAGTCGGCGATCCTGGCAAAACCGACTGCACGCTGCTCCTGCCTCTTTAGGGTCATGGGGAAGGAGATGAATTGGTGTCTCCTTGCGAAAAGGGCATCGGTGACCTGCCGGATGCAGCGATGCACGGCGAACTGGGAGATGTTCGCTATGTCCCCAGCAGCGGCTTGGAAGGAGCCGCTTGCATAAAAGTTCAGAGCCACCGTGACCTTCACTTCCACCGACAGAGACGTCCTGCACATCAGCTGTGGACGCAGATCTCTGCAACCACCTCCCTTCTGAAGCGCAGCCTCTTAACACAATGCGCGGCAGTCATGGTGAGATAGGACACCTGCTGCCGGTATTCCCTGAGTGGGTAAGGCCTACGTTGCCGACGCCTGATGGCCCCTCTACGTCTAGGCATGGCTGGCCCTCTCACACAGCGTCTGCGAGCCCTTCGCACATAATGCTGGAACTGAGGGTTGGAACCCCATGCAGCCCCCATAATAAACTTGCAAACAGTGAAATCACAAAGAGTCAAATTTCCAAGCTCTGACCAGAAGCCAAAAATACCTCTCCTATGTTGTCCCAAATCAGTAAGGTCTGTTCCTTGGTCTCTGTCCAGAAATCCAAAGCACTAAAGTCATTGCAGCAAAATGGCTGGCCTTTATAGTTCAGTCTAAGTGCCCTTTAATTATCGCTCCCCGAGGCCCGCAGGGCCTCTGCTGCGTTCCACTTCACAGTTCTTAACAGCGCCACGCCCACATTGGGCGGGCGCCACTGAATTTCTGGTTTGGGGCGCACAAACAGCGTTGCACGACGAAATGACGTCATAAGCTGCGCGCGCAGCTGAGCGGGCGCAAAGACTTTGCGCCGGCGCTAAATGTCAACTGAAGTTGGGCGTAGGCGCAGATCAGCCTGCGCCCGGGCGCTAAGTGCCTAGCGCTCGAAATCTACCCCTCTTATGGCGCCAACGGCTGGCGAACGCAACTGAATTTCTAGGCCATGGTGTTTCAGCAGGCTTTGATTCAGATGGAAAAAGGTGGAATCCCATTAAAATATTTTAATTGTGGTCATTTAGGACCCTGATGTAATTTTGATCTTCTACTGGGTAGAATGCGTGCGCTGTTCAGTGCAACTATACATTCAGTCGTCTAACCAATGGTTCCCTCCCTTATGATTACCCCGCGCCCCCGCCCGCTCCCCCATAATCCAACAAGATTCTGCCAACTCGGCTGAAGGGAGGAGCTGCAGGATTCCCCTCCCCAACAGTCAGCAAGCTGCCTGTTAGTGTTTGTTTAGCACTGGCAGTTTGCCAATCTTATTTTAATGAGGCTTGCCCACAAACATGGATTGGGCTTCCCGCCGGTGACATCTGGTGGGTTTGCAATTTGTTTCTGAATTATGGGTGAAAAATTGTTACGGCTGTTATAAAAATTGCAATATAATTGAAATTGGGAGAGGATGCTGAAAGATTTTGTGCCTATATGGTTGGTGAAATAATGATAGTCGAAACTAACCAATTAGAAATCAGAAAAAAGATAGGAGTGCACACACTTAACCAATGAGGGAGAAAAACTGACCTGCTTCCTACAGACACTACATTACAAACATAAAAAATGTTATGGTCAAAATATATCACTCTATGTACCAGCATAAACAGAAGAGGCTATAAAGAGCATCCTTGTTCTATTCTTCTGCAAAGCAGGAAAGAGAGAAATGCTGCCATTGATTGGAAATCACTCTGGGGTTCATTAAGAAGCTTGTTATTATTTACAGGAGGGATCAGCAGAAAATCAGTTTAGTATTTATATGAGATTTTTTCTATTCTATTCAAATACATTCTCAGCACTTAGGGATAACAGATGCTAGAGAATCTAAACCATACATCAAGATGTATCAGGTTTGCCAAGTCCCTGGTATTATTAGCTGGGAATGTTTTGGCAATGATCTCCATCTAATGTGCTTGGACAAATTTTACTGTCATATTTTTAATAAAACTCCACATGATATCATGTTGTTATTTAATAGTGAGCTCCTAACATGTACCCCATCTCCTTTCAGCCAAGATCGTAACCCTTTACAACCTGGGTTTTACTTTTCTCCACTATTACATCATTAATATTATTTTGTAGCATTTAGTGGAATAGTCCCATGTAGTTTATGTCTTTTTAAAACAAAACTATTATCTTTTCGATATTTCCCACATAGATCTCTTCTGCAGATCCTTGCTATCTACTATTTCAGTGGGTTAAATGGTTATGTGCTGTGGTGATGTAAATAGTGGAAATTTCATTGGAGAACAGCCACTTCTGAACAATAGCGTCAGTGTGATTAGTGGTCTTGTTTCCTACTTCAGCTCTTTGCTACAACAGCAAATACTTAGGTGAAGAATGGAAACAGAACATGTTGGCACCAGTGTTGGGAAACAGACAGACTTCAAAGTAACCCCCTTGGCTTACATTACCTCAGTGTATCCACCCCACTGTTTCAGACCCTGAAAGGTATCAGCCTAATAAACAGATTTAAAAAAAATTAATCACCGTTTTTTGAAAACTAGCAGATCTCACATGGCTTTGCACACAATGAATCAGAGAATATTCTTTTATAACAATAGGGATATTGTCAACAAAGTGTGACGGTGAAAGTGTTAGGAAGTAAGTGTGACACTTACAAGAAGCGTGCACATAATGGAAGTATTTTAATATATTACAAGCATGTCAAATCAAAGGAACGTTATCTGTTTTATCTGCCTGTGCTGTCCTCTTGTTGCTGTTTGTATGCTCATTCTCAGCATTTTTGTCATTTTTTTAGTTTTCCAGTTTTGGTGTTTTTTTTCCATCATGCTTTGTTTCTGCTTCTATTTCTGCGATGTTGTTTACTCTCCATGTCCTGTCTACTGTACCTGTTTGGCACTACTATCTGTTGCTCTCTATTATGTCTTAAATTCAGCAGTCCTTTTGCTTCAAATTCCTGTGCTCCTTCGTATCTCTTCCATTTCCTTTTGTCTTTGGCGTGCTGTTGTAATGTCCTGCCTCCTGCTCCTATTCCACTTTTCCTATGCTCTCCCACTTCTCCTGCCCTGGTTTTCCTTTTTGACAACTTTTCCTGAGGCTTGCTGCTGGCTGTCACCCTTTCCCACCTCTACATTCCCTCAGTGTTGCCTGTCCTCTCCTTGCTGCAGATTCATTTATTCCCCATGAACCTAGTGTTCCCTTGCCCCTTTGCATTCTTTGCTCTGATGTTCTAGTGCAATTGCCATTCTACTGTTCCACTCTTACTGTCTTGTACCTTCACCGTTTCCCATCTATCTCTTCCCTCAGCTTTCCTGCTTCACTCCCCTCAATATTTTCCTTCCACTTACTGTTTTCCCTCTTCAGCTCCCAATCCCATCGTTTCTGTGCAAATCCTCCCGAGAATTTCACCCTATTTCTGTTCCTGTACCCTTATTTTATGATTCCACACCATTCCCCCCTCAACCCCAACATGCTTTCCCTTAGTTATCTTTCTTTGGCACTGTCTGTGAATAGAAGATGTATGGGAACTGGGGCCGGCAGACAGCATATAAAATTTGAGTGGGATGGAGCCGTCAAAAGTGTGGTTAGGGCTCAGTTGGAGGAGAAGGCTAAGGAGAAGGCCAGGCTAGAAGCCTGGCTGAATCCCTAAAAAGTGGCTGAGAAGAATAAACAGTGGGGCAGAAGAGGCTGTGGAATGTGAAAGAAGTAGAAGTGCGCTGGAAAGTGAGAATGAAGGTTGAGTGGGGTTTAAAAGCAGTGGGAGGAGGCCTAAAACAGCCCAGAGTTGGGGGTGGAGGCTAAAGCAGCAGCAGAAAGGAAAGCAGAAGTCCAGGCATGGGAGGACCTTCAGGGCAGAAAGTGGGGCTGGAGGCTTGTGTTGCCAGCAGAGGGACAGAAACTGGGCAGGAAGAATGGGAACACAAAGGAAAAGGACCAGAGGCTGAGGAGGCTAATGAGCACGGGAGCTAGGAGACAGGGATAGGGAGATGCGAGGTCTGCAACTATAACATGACATGTAAATGCTTATACAGTCTCAACCTCTTTGCCTGCTATACGTGGTGGATGGTAAAACCAAAAAGCAAAGTAACCAAAAATTTTTAAAAATACAGAAAAAATGCATTTAACAACTGCCTCTCCTAATGGTTAGCATTGCATCCAGAATCTAAACACTAAGGTAATCAATAACTTGCATTTATTTAAGCACCCTTAATGTAGTAAAACATCCTAAGGCGTTTCACAGGAGCGTTATTTAGGGAGGGAATTCCAGAGCTTAGGGCTTAGGCAGCTCAAAGCATAGCCACCAGTGATGGAGTGATTAAAATCGGGGATGTGCAAGAGGCCAGAATTGGAGGAGTGCAGAGATCTCAGAGGTTTGTCGGGCTGGAGGAGGTTACAGAGATAGGGAGTAGTGAGGACATGGAGGGATTTGAAAACAAGGACAAGAATTTTAAAATCGAGGTGTTCCAGAACTGGGAGCCAATGTAGATCAGCGAGCACAAGGGTGATGGGTGAATGGGACTTGGTGTGAGTTAGGGTACGAGCAGCAGAATTTTGGATGAGTTCAGTATATGGAGGGTGCAAGGTGGGAGACTGGCCAGGAGAGCATTAGAATAGTCGAGTCTAAAGGTAACAAGGAATAGATGAGGGTTTCAGCAGCAGATGAGCTGCGGCAGGGGTGGAGATGGGTATTAGGGAGATGGAAGTAGGCGGTCTTGGTGATGGAGCAGATATGGGGTCGGAAGCTCAGCTCAAGATCAAATAGGATGGCAAGGTTGTGAACGATCTGTTTCAGCCTCAGACAGTGGCCAGGGAGAGGGATGGAGTCGGTGGCTAGGGAATGGAGTTTGTGGTGGGGACTGAAGACAATAACTTCGGTCTTCCTAATCTTTAGTTGAGGAAATTTCTGCTCATCCAATACTGGATTTCGGACAAGCAACATGACAAATCAGAGACAGTGGAGGGGTGGAAAGAGGTGGTGGTGAGGTGGAGCTGGGTGTCGTCAGTGTACATGTGGAACCTGACGTATTATCGGATGATGTCACTGAGGGGCAGCATGTAGATGAGAAAGAGAAGGGGGCCAAGGATAGATCCGCGGGAACGAGAAGAGAAACCATTGCAGGTGATTCTCTGGCTACGACTGGATAGATAGGAATGGAACCAGGCAAGAGCACTCCCACTCAGCTGGACGACGGAGGAGAGACGTTGAAGGAGGATGGTGTGGTCAACCTTGCCAAAGGTTGCAGACAGGTCGGGAATGATGAGGAGGGGTAGTTTACCACAGTCGCAGAGGATGTCATTTGTGACTTTGATAAGGGCCATTTCAGTGCTGTGGCAGGGGCAGATACCCGTTTGGAAGAATTAATCGCACTTTAACGATGTGCAAACAGCTGAATGAAACTGCTTGAAGATCGACTTTGCCTGAAAGCAGATTTTTTTTTTAAATCGGTAAGTACAGGGTAAATGCTTATTGAAAGGCACAAAATAGTTGGTGCGCTTAATATATAAGCGGCACCTTTGTAATTGACTTCTATGGTAAAGGCAAATGGTTAGCGCTATTTACCCGATATAGACGGCTACCCATGCTAAGCGTGGACGGTGTAAGTGGTGGGGACTGTATTGGAAATTCCTATTATAAATGTTTACATGGACAGTTTCCTTTGTAAATGTTGACAGAAATTTTTTTTACCAAAAATCGTAACAGTAGACAGGAAGTGGGCACATATGAATTTTTAATTATATATATAGCTATTTATACACACACTCTTACAATTCCTACATTACAACAGTGACTACACTCCAAAAGTACTTCATTAGCTGTAAAGCACTTTGGGACGTCTGGTGGTCGTGAAAGGCGCTATATAAATGCAAGTCTTTCTTTTTATTCATTGCCCATATTTATTTTCACCTTTAAATGCCTCAGGACCAAATATAAAGAGTATATCAAAAGGGATAAAACCAGCTACACACTTAGTTTAGAAGCTCAAGCTTTACTCATAACGTATTTTCCTGGATTGGTTCCCATGTTGGTATTAGTCATGGGTCCCGTTAAAATGAACGGGAGCTGCTCTGGGATGCAGGCGACATCTCTGCGCCAGTGATGTCACTGCAACAGCCTGGTGGGAAGGAGACCTGAAATGATGGGCTTCAGTTGAGGTAGGATAGTTGATTTTTTTTTTTTAAAGTATGAAACAGGGAATAATGGGTGATTCCACAATCTGGTGCTCCCAGTGGGAATCAGCTTTTACAGGTAGCACATCTCGGGAAATCATGGAGATGCAACATGTGATTTTCCATCCATTATGTGCATGTGGCTCCACGGGCCATGTGGGCATTCTGGATGTAAATATTACTGAATTCAATTGCAAGCTGCACAGGTTATTATTTCCAATTTTACTTTAAAAGGAAAGAATGAACTTGCATTTATGTAGCATCTTATCAAATCCTCAGGATTTCCCAACGTGCAGTACTTTTAATAATGCAGTCCCTGTTATGTCCAAACACGACTTCCAATTTGCACACAGCAACTTACCACAAACAGGAAATTAATGCATGACCAGATAATGTTTTGCATGGTGTTGGTGATGGAGGAATGTTGGCCAGGACACCAGAAGAAATCTCTGCTCTTCTTTGAATAGTGCTATGGGATCTTTTACATCCATGTAAGCAGCAGGCAGGGCCTCGGTTTAACATCCCATCTGAAAGATGGTTCTCTAACAATGCAACACTGTGTCAGTACTGCACTGAAATGTCAGCCTCGATTATGTGCTCAAGTCTACAGTGGGCTTGAGCCCACCCATTTGAAAGATGGTTCCCCAACTCTGACTCAGAAAACAAATAATAACACTACTAATATTCCACGTTGAAGACTTTTAAAATTTACAATAATTACTGTGACAGGCAAATATAAACTACAGTACATGAGTTTGCAGAATGTAACATGTGGTGTATGTAACCTGTTCCACCTTAAGAGAACTTAAGCCTGGTCCACCTTAAGAAAGGTACTACTTTCTTTGGCTGCTGTATACGTAATACCGGTGGTGACCACACCGGTATATAAGCACAGTGTAATAATATTGTATTCAGTATAGTCCGACCTCCAACCAGTAAAGACCTGTTGAATTTACTCTTGTGGTCTGTGTAGTAATTCTCACTATAACACACAGACTTAACATAACACTTGGTCAGGAAGTTTAGGTGCTGATAACATTCATCATCCTGTCAGACTGCTGAGGTGCTTACCATGCATTGCATGCTTCTGATCAGTCAGTAATTGAGACAGTGCCCAGAATGCATCCTCTTCATTCAAATACATCAGTAGAATGGCTGCGAGCTGGCTCATTCCTTGACAGTAGCTCACCTCCTGTGAAGAGAAGCATGTTTAATTTCTTACTCATTATTATATCTGACATTACTGTAAGAAGCAAACAATGAATTATAAACTGGTTGAGATAGAGAATTAAAACAAAAACTCTATTGCTTACAGAAAAAAGGAATGCAAGCCTTAAATCTGAACAAAAAACAAATTAGAGAGAGTTTAATAGCCATTTAATAAATACTGCATATTGTGTATTCCTAGAAAAAAAGGAATAACAGCTTTAAGTTTTTATAACGTCATTTTTTATGTTGCTCTCCCTTTTTATGAAAAACACGGAAAAGTCTCTCCGATCAGGTTTCTATCCCAATTTCCATTACACCACCATTGGTGGCCGTGCTATCAGCTGCCTTGGCCTATGCTCTGGAATTCCCTCCCTAAACCTCTCTGCCTCTCTCTCCTCCTTTAAGATGCTCACTAAAACCTACCTCTTTGACCAAGCTTTTAGTCATCTATCCTGATATTTCCTTCTGTGGCTCGGTGTTGAATTTTTATTGATAACGCTCTTGTGAAACACCTTGGGATGTTTTGCTATGTTAAAGGCGCTATATAAATGCAAATAGTTGTTGTTGTTGTTATTGTTATCCCTGCCACAGCACCAAAATAGTCCTAACCAAAGCCACAAATGACATCCTCTGTGTTGCATTATCCCTCCTCAATTTCTCTGCTGCCTTTGATACGGTTAACCACGCCACCCTTCACCAATGCCTTTCCTCTGAGTGGGATTGCTCTTGCTTGGTTCCATTCTTACCTATCGGATCATAGCTAGATCATCTCCAATAGTGGCTTCTTATCTCTCCCCCACACCGTTATCTCTGGAGACCCCCAAGAATCTATCTTTGGCCCACTCTTCTTCCTCATTTACATGCTGCCCCATGGCAATATAATCCGCAAACATGTGGTCAGCTTCCACATGTACACTGACAACACCCCAAGTCTACCTCTCCATCACCTCTCTTGACCCCTTTGTTGACCACTGTATTGTCAGACTGCTTGTCCGATAGCCAATCTTGGATGAGCTGAATTTTCCTTCAGTTAAACATTGGGAGGACTGAAGCCATCATCTTCGGCCTCAGCTCCCTACCCTTGTCACTGATTTCATCCCACTCCCTGGCCATTGTCTCAGGCTGAACCAGACTACTCAGAAACTTTATATCCTATTTGACCATGAGCTGAGCCCATATATCCTCCCTCATAAAGACCACCTACTTCACCTTGTTCACTTCTGCCCCTGCCTCAGCCCATCTGCCACTGAAATCCTGATCCATGCCTTTGTAACCACCTAATCGACTAGTCTAATATTCTAATGCCAGACTCTCATCCTCCAGCCTCTGTAAACTTTAACTCATCCCAAACGTTGCTGCCCGTATACTAATCCCCACCAGGCCGCCTATCACCCCCGTCCTTGCTGAGTTACACTGGCTCCTTCCTGATCCTACAATTTAAAATGATCATGCTCATGTTTAAATCCTTATAGGGCTTCATCCTTTCTAATCTCTGTAACTTCCTCTAGCTCTATGACCCCCTCCCCGAACTCTGGGCAGGATTTTCATTCAGGAGTCGGGTTGGAGGCAGGACTACAACTGTTGGGGTTGTAGTCCCGCCTCAATCGAGATGTGGCTAATCCGCGCGGTTTTAACTTGAATGACCTTGTTGAGCCCGCCCAGCGGGCTCAGCAGGCCAATTAAGGGCCACCCGGCAACAGGTGACATCACAGACTGAAATTTCATCTGTCAAGAGGTTTTGACAGATGAAATATCAGTGTTTGAAAGCTGTTTGAAGCTGTCAAACACTGACAGCCTTACTTCTAACCTGAGTCCTTCTCCACAGACTCAGTTAGAAATCTCTCCTGCACAGTAAGCTGAAGGCTGTCATTTTTGACAGTTCGCAGCCATTCTGCTTTCTGTGCCGGTGAGATGAGGGACTCCCAAGACCTAAAGGAAGGAAGGCTGAAAAGGTAAGAAAGAGTCATTTAAACTTCTTTAATCACATTAGACACACCAAACAAACTTACCTTTGCACTCATGCACACATCACTCACCCCTCAAAGTCCTTCAACCTGACGGCCCGCCTCCTCTAAATTGGCGTGGTTTGGAGCCGTCGGGAATCCCACACTTCAACCTTAAAAATAGGGATTAGGCTAAAAACTGCCTGTTAACTACCTGTTAACAGGCAGTTAATTGGCACTAGTCCCTTCCTGCCTCAGGTCGGCGGGTCCCAGTGCGGGGCGGATACCCGCCTCCTTTGAAACTGGCATGGAGGCGGGTTTGGGTGCGGGATGGGGTCGGGACCCCTGATTTCAGGATTTTATCCCCCCACACGCCTCCAATCCCAACTTCACGGCACAATGAAAATCCTGCCCTCTATGTTCTTCTGACTGGTCTATTGTGCATCCCTTCACCCACACTCTAGAATTTTCTCCTTAAATCCCTCCACCTCTCGCTCCTCCTTTAAGAACCTCCTTAGAACTCAGCTCTGAGCAAATATTTAGTTGCCCCTCTGAATCTCATTCTTTGGCTTCTTTGCTGTGCATTTTTGTCTGATTAGGCCTCTGTGAAGTGCCTTGGGATGTTTTTCTACAATAAAGGCGCTATGTACATGCAAGTTGTTGTTTTTCCACAGAATTAACAACCTGCTGATGAAATTGTAAGAATATGCTGCTTTGAAATGTCCCATTCTGAGAATGAGAAATTTGTTCATTAAATAAAAAGTAATTCTCTTTTTTTGGGGTTAAAAGTGAAATTTCATCCACGCTGGTGTTGTTGTAGGTTTTCAAATGGTGCAGTTCAGCCTGAGGCTGCCAGAAGGAATTGCCCACAACTTAGAACAGCAAAGGCTGGATATGCAGCTACCCCATCAAAAATTTGCAAATTTAGTAACAGTGGAAATAGCAGCTGTTAAAAACACTGGCATTTATCATAAATGTTGCAAGATTAATCCCACATCTGCAAGAATCAAATCTGCAAAGTTGCAACATAAATGGCTTAATACTGCAAGTCTGAGCCTTGCAGTATTGGATTATTTATATAATATTTATAATACATATTACCCCTCAGGATGTAAACCCAACTCAATTTTCTTACCGTGTTGTATACAGAATAGGCGGCGAGTACATGAAACAAAGCTTGCTGTCTGTTTAAAGAAAATTAGACTATAATTAGAGATGATACAATTTTAAATAGTGCAGTTAAAGAACATTTGCTGTTCTTGTAATTTGCCAATATTACATTAGTAGACTGCTGGAGAAGTGCTTGTATATAAGCACCAGCTAGTTAAAACCTAGTTCCAATTATAAGTGCAATTAAAACCTTAAACAAAAAATAAAGGGGTGGGGGGAAGACAATATCGTGCAATGGGTTAAGACACTAGCTTTACACCTATTGGAATTGGGTTCAAGTCCAACCCAGAATGATGGAGTGAAAGTCTTCTCTCTCTGTTGACTGTGGGTCCTACATATGTGAAATTATTCCAGTTCCAAGTGGGCAGCAGCCCAAAGCAGAATCCTGCCTCTAATTTGACATACATAGGCAATATAACTCAAAGGATGGTTGGTATGGGAAATAGAAAAATATAAACACTGGTACAGCATGCGTGTTCTTCTGAAGTTATGGTTGAGGCATGTTGTTTGAGCATATTAAATATCAGATCTGTGATCTGAATCTTGAATACTGTAATGAACTTGCACTTGTGACATGCATAACATGGGCCTGGAACATGGGCTGGAGATCATAGGAACAAAAGTCAGTGCAGAACAATGCCCAGCCATTCGTGAGTTTTGTTCCACAGTATTCTACTGCATTTAAAATGCAACTAAAATTCATTCTGCACCAACTGGCACAGTATCCTTGATAAATCCTCACTCTTGTCCTCTCACAGTTCACTGTTGAGGACACAAGTGTTTAAATCTGCAGAATGTTTCTAAGTGAATTAAATCCCCCAGTCACAACTCCCTTAGAGCAAAAGACTTCCCGCTCTGCCAAAACTCCCCTCTGTCTGAAAACATAGTGTGATCGCAGTCAGTAGCATTCGAATTTTAAAGTAGATATGTAATAGCAGCTATTGAGATGTTAATTCAGCTTGTTTGCTACTACATGCAATCTTGGCATATGTGCAAGTCCAGCATATATACCTATCAAACATGTGTAAACAAACTGGCCTGGAATTTGCGGTCGGGATGATGACAAACTGTCAGCGTCGCCGTCATTCCGCCTTTGAAATTGACCACAACTTTGGGATTTGGCGCATGTGTAAATCCCGAAGTTGCGGTCTGTCATTGACCGCTCTGAAATGGGCTGCGCTGTGCGTCCCCCACACACAGTCGGAAATCTGTGTAATCAGTCAAATCATTGAAACTGACGGAAACTTCAGCTCTTCCACAGTAAGTACGTTATTAAATTCCCCACTAAAAAAGTTAGACCCAAAGGGATTAGGTGTAACTTGAGTTTCAACAGCGTATTGACTGCTAAACAAATGTTAAGGACCTGGAAAACTATTTTTAATTGTGTGCAGTGTGAAATTTGTCAATTTTAATAAAAATGTAAATTTTTAAGAAACTTTGCAATAAAAGTTTTTTTAAATGTTTGTCCATCTTTATTTCAGGTTTGCCTTTTCCCCGTGAGAGCCCCAATCTTTCTTTTGCTCTCTCACTATTTTAAAAAGTTAGAACTTTAAGAGTTTACTCACTTCCTTGTTCACTGTCTGTGAGAATTCTGCCTTTTGAGTGGGTGCTTAGACAGCCTGTTGACGTCACAGAAGTTCGAACAAGGGGAGTCGTAAAACCCAAAGTTCTCGACACAGGGATTGCGAGATCCTTGTGTGGAGCGTATTTCGGGGCCTTCGCTTTGCTGCTGACCGCAAATTCCGGGGCATTAACCTCCTTGCATGTCAATATAGAGTGATTTTTACTAAGTAATATCTTGACCATTGTAGGTATGTACAATTTAAAAAAGTGAGCTAAAACATTAATGGTGCTTGTTGAATGATCTGCATTAAACACTTATTCAGATTGCTTTTACCTATTTAGGGATTAGTATTGAAAGGTTTAAGCAAGGCTTAATTTAGATACCTATAAGATCTCAAAAGAAAGGAAGTAGCGATCTGAACATATTTTTTTAAATGCAGAGTATGTGCTGTCCTGTCAGAAAATTTGAAACCCTTGACCCTAATGACCCGGAGAACTGTGGCAAGCTGAACGTTAGATCATAGCAAAGGATCCTTTCTCAATAGTACTGAATATAGAAGTGAAAACTCAATTCTCAGTCACTGCTAGAAATGAACACTATTTGGTATATCTAGATCTCCAGGAATTTCAGACACAAATCTATATATCAGGCAGCAAAATGAATACCTCAGGTACGGTGCTTTGCACTGCTGTTTGTCTGGTCTGCTTTCAAAATGGCTGCCTAGATTCTCTGAGAAACTTGAGAGCCATGAAGGGTCCTCGTGCTTGGAGTTAAGCCAGTGCTGATATGTTACTAGCAGGCCCAAGATGTAGTGTGAGCTATGTGGAGAGAGCAAGAGAGTGACCAAGGCCAGATGTACAGTGATGGAGATCAGAGAGAGACAGAGGGAGAAATACCAGAGGAATAACGATAATGACAAATAGACAAAATGAGTGTGTGTGACAGAGACAAGAGAGAATCAAAGACAGAGATGCGATACAGTATGAGACAGAGGCAAATATGAGAGACAGAGAAGAAAGAAAAAGTGAGAGAGCACATGATTGAGAGGCAAACATGCAATGGTGGAGATAAGAGCAGCAAAATGAATAAACACTTGGTTAAGGAAAAGAAAAGCCAAAGGAAGGAAAATCAGAAAGAAAAGCAATGAGACAGATTAGAAAATCGAAGATAGAAGGGAGAAAGCAAAACAAGTTGAAACAATAGGGTATGGCTGCTGGTCGCCATACCTCATAGCGTTGGGAGTGAAACAGGTGCTGGGAGGTTGCAAAATTGGGCAGAGATCAATTTCATTGGATTCCTACCCATTCTGAGGTCTAACCTTAAGGTGGGCCTATAAAATTCTCATTGAAAACAAGTTTTAATGACATGCATATTAGCATGTACAATTTCCCTAGATTCTCACAGGGAATATATTATGGATTAAGCTTGTCTGCAGAAAAAGAGCAATGGAGGCAGGAATGTTGAGCTGACAGAAAATTATAATATAATGGAGGACCCGCTCTCCTTTAAGAATAAATAGCTGAAAGTAGAATTTATCTTTAGGTTTGTGCTAAATGTTACTTTCACTGCCAATATTTATCAAGTTAATTTTTGAGGTTTTGCCCAATTGTTCTGGCTGCCAGATTTTAGTTGCTAAAATTTAAATTTTGAAAATGAGCACTGCAGAGGACATTCCTCTCTTTTTCTATTAATTGAAGGATAAAGAGCATAAAAGGCAATGTCAGAATGCACCAGAGGCAGACTTCCTTTACCAACAAAGCCATATCTAAGGGTAGATGCATATCTACCTTGGAATGTCCGAGAAAAACTGCTTTCACAGGCTCCATTTCAATAGAATGAGTGACAACGATATGTTGCCCCCTGGAATCAGATCTCCAGCCAGCTTTTACTATAGGAAGGCACTGCCAGTGGCTGTCAAAGTCACCACATCCCTGAACTTTTAGGCATCTGTCTCATTCTAAGCGATCACAGGTGACATTAGCACCAATAGTGGAACTGCATTTCACAGATGTATCTATCAGATAGTTGATGAATCGCTCGCTATTTTCTCAGTGGGCAGCCTGCATCAGAATGAGAGGGTTGTACAGATTTCTAAGATGGCCGACCTCCCCCTAGTCCAAGTTGTCATTGATGGTACCCATGTGACCCTATGGGCACTTGCACACAATTCCACGGGATCATGAACCACAAGAGCATTCACTCGAACAATGTGCAGTTCATCTGTGACCATAAAAACAAGATTGTGCAAGTGAATACCTGCATCCCAGGCAGCAATGACATCTTCATTTAAGATAATCCACTGTGCCAGGATAGCATAAGATCCAAGGAGAGGACATATAAATTGGCCAGAAAAAGCAGCAAACCTGAGGATTGGGAGCAGTTTAGAATTCAACAAAGGAGGACAAAGGGATTAATTAAGAGGGGGAAAATAGAGTATGAGAGTAAGCTTTCAGGGAACATAAAAACTGACTGTAAAAGCTTCTATAGATATGTGAAGAGAAAAAGATTGGTGAAGTCAAGCGTAGGTCCCTTGCAGTCAGAATCAGGGGAATTTATAATGGGGAACAAAGAAATGGCAAACCAATTAAATACATACTTTGGTTCTGTCTTCACAAAGGAGGACACAAATAACCTCCTAGAGATGTCAGGGAACATAGGGTCTAAAGAGAGGGAGGAACTGAAAGAAATCAGTATTTGTAGGGAAATGGTATTAGGGAAATTGACAGGATTGAAGGCCGATAAATCCCCAGGGCCTGATAATCTACATCCTAGGGTACTTAAGGAAGTGGCCCTAGAAATAGTAGATACATTGCTGGTCATCTTCCAAAATTCTATAGACTCTGGAACAGTTCCCATGGATTGGAGGGTAGCTAATGTTGCCCCACTATTCAAAAAAGGTGGTAGAGACAAAATGGGGAATTATAGACCGGTAAGCCTGACATCGATAGTGGGGAAAATGCTGGAGTCCATTATAAAAGATGTAATAGCAGAGCACTTGGAAAGCAGTGACAGGATCGGACAAAGTCAACATGGATTTACAAAAGGTAAATCGTGCTTATCTAATCTACTGGAATTTTTTGAGGATGTAACTGGTAAAATAGATAAGGGAGAACCAGTGGATGTGGAGTATTTGGACTTTCAGAAGGCTTTCGATAAGGTCCCGCATAAGAGATTAGCGTGTAAAGTTAAAGCACATGGGATTGGGGGCAAGGTACTGACTTGGATAGAGAACTGGTTGGCAGACAGGAAGCAAAGAGTTGGAATAAACGGCTCTTTTTCCGAGTGGCAGGCAGTGACTAGTGGGGTACCGCAGGGATCGGTGCTAGGACCCCAGCTATTCACAATATATATTAATGAGCTAGACGAGAGAACTAGATGTAATATCTCCAAGTTTGCAGATGACACAAAGCTGGGTGGCCGTGTGTGCTGTGAGGAGGATGCCTAGAAACTCCAGTGTGATTTGGACAGGTTGGGTGATTGGGCAGATGCATGGCAGATGCAGTATAATGTGGATAAATGCGAGGTTATCCACTTTGGTGGCAAAAACAGGAAGGCAGATTATTATCTGAACAGCAATAGATTGGGAGAAGGGGAAGTGCAACGAGACCTGGGTGTCCTTGTGCACCAGTCGCTGAAGGTAAGCATGCAGGTGCAGCAGGCGGTTAAGAAGGCAAATGGTATGTTGGCCTTCGTAGCGAGAGGGTTCGAGTACAGGAACAAGGATGTCTTGCTGCAGTTGTACAGGGCCTTGGTGAGACCACATCTCGAGTATTGTGCGCAGTTTTGGTCGCCTTATCTGAGGAAGGATGTTCTTGCCATGGAGGGAGTGCAGCGAAGATTCACCAGACTGATACCTGGGATGGCAGGAATGACGTATGAGGAGAGATTGGGTCGATTGGGCTTATATTCGCTGGAGTTTAGAAGAATGAGAGGGGATCTCATTGAAACTTATAAAATTCTAACAGGACTAGACAGACTAGATGCAGGAAGGATGTTCCCGATGGCCAGGGAGTCCAGAACCAGGGGTCACAGTCTAAGGATAAGGGGTAAGCCATTTAGGACAGAGATGAGGAATTTCTTCACCCAGAGGGTGGTGAACCTGTGGAATTCTCCACCACAGAAGGCAGTTGAGGCCAATTCATTAAATATATTCAAGAAGGAGTTAGATATATTTCTTAGGGCTAAAGGGATCAAGGGATATGGGGAGAAAGCAGGGGCAGGGTACTGAACTTGGGATGATCAGCCATGGTCTCATTGAATGGCGGAGCAGGCTCGAGGGGCCGAATGGCCTCCTCCTGCTCCTATCTTCTATGTTTCTATGATTCATTAGAGAAAGGAGACTGCAAGGATGAGCTAGCTATGAACAGCAGCAAACCATAGATACAACAATCATTATTGAACACACTATAGCAACAGGAGGCATCTTACAATATATCAGGATCTCTAAGATCATCGCACTCTGCTGTATGTTACACAACTTTGCCATCCAAAGAGGCATGGAAGCATGGAGCAAGTGGAGGAATATATCAGTCCATATCCAAGAGTTGAGCAAAATGAAGATGAGAAGCCAGAAGATGTTTCTACAGAACTACGTTTACAGACACCAAGAACTATACAGGACGCTCTCATTGACGAGATCTACATCCGAGTACCCTATTTGCCTATTGCATGAACAGTCTATACTAACTCAGCTACCATGAATCTCATTTCTTTTGTCTACTACTATTTCATTTTACACCATCCCAACAAAATTCCTGACACAGTTAAGATCAAGTGTAACGAAATTTAATCCCCAATTTGCGCATGTGTTTTCTGTTTCTTGCTTTGATGCCAACAGCATGTTTTATGTGCTGTAGTACATAATCTTGTGCTCCTTTTAGGTGCTCCTCCATGACAGAAGTGAGTGAGTGGCTGGGTGGATGCCAGTGGGACCCTCTTGGAATTGAAGTGGCCCGCTGCCTCCTTGTGCTGGGTCATAGGATGGTCGTACAGCTGCTTGTATTACATTGATGATGTGGAGGCAGCCCATTCCTGCCTGCTTTCTGCCATATCTTCCTTCATTTGAAAGGAAAGGGGGTGTGGGACTGGATGTGGCATCACCAAGAGAGTTAGCAGTCTCGTACATATCGACTCCAGCCATGCCCCCGCTGCTGGACACTTCCCCAGATGATCTGTGTGGGGCCAGACCCTGCATACTAGCTCTTTTCATCTGATTGTCCACCATGCTGAAACTGGGCAAGGGAGCCTTTTAATGATTGGAAAATAAGGGGGTTATTTTACACCTCACCAGATTTTACTTTCCATTGGCTTCAATGATGTAAACGAGGCAGCCAATCCAATCCCGTCAGTTTCCCACCAGGTGGGTTATGTTAAAATTACTCCCAAAGTCTCCATAGCAGTCGTCTGAACATTCACAAGAGGTATTCAGACTGGACTTGAGACTTCTTGCATGGAATATCCACTACAGATGTACTTGGAGTTACCACGGACAGAGCGCTGCATTGTGGCTCTATATTAAACAGTCATGCACGACTGCAGAGATGAGGGTTGGGGATTTCTCCAGTTTGGTCTGCTCCCTCCCGTTATGTACCACTTTGTCCAGGAAGTATTGAACTATTGGAAGTTTGAAGAGCACATAAATGAGCAACAGCCAAATGGTCACCCTGCATCGTCACTTACGTGTGAGTAAGCAAATATGCATCATGAGGGTTAGTTGCATGCTAAGCCTGCTTTGTGGAATCTCCTTTCCAAATGGTCATGTGAAAACAGTTCCAATTTGAAATGGCAGTAAAAAAGTGCTGCCTGCTGTAGTAGGTGCATGTGAAGCTGGTTTCTGAGGGCTTAGTATCCAGCCTCGGTCATGGTAACAAGATGAAAGGAAGCTGTTCTAGGCCTGCAAACTTTGCCCATTTATTTGATGTAGTGAAATGCTGGCTAGCATTACCGTGGCAGATTTCCTGAGGTTATTACCCTTTTCTTCATCTCTAGATGTTTGAGACTGCGTTGACTCATGTAGCCACTTCCTGCTGAGCAGCCTGACAGTTTCATCTGTGTGGAAAATGCCCTAGGATGGCAAAACATTTAAGAGCTGCAGCTATGCATTATTTCTCAATTCCTGCTGACAGAAAGTTCCTGCAGACAGGCAGGCGCATTCCAGGCCAGGAGCTCACCACGAATAGATAAAGATCCTAACCTCAGAAAAGTCCCACTATATGGATGAAAAAAACACCTTTTTCTACATTTCTCTGGTGTTTTGTCTTTAATATCCTCTTCACACCTCTATTGCTTCAGTACATATCCTGGTGTGCTTTCATTTGTACACAAGTACAGTACTAGAAAATTATTGAGAAAGAAAAAATTAATCTTGATCTGGAAACACTGAATTCTTTCTAGGAGCTACGGTACAGAGGGAGTGGCATGGCACTGTTTCTTCATCACTTTTTTTCTACAGCACAAAAGATTCCCAAACCATCAAAGTACCTTCATTAAGTTTTATTGTTATCAACAGTAAGATCTAAAGGTACTATACTCTGCTGTTAATCTCAACTCTCATCTTCATACATAACTTACACAGAAATTATATAGAATGATTTTATTTGATCTAATTCACCCTATGAGTCATTCCTTTCCCACATGCTGTGCAGTTATTAATTACAATGTTTACCAATTTTGCATTTAGTTTGCAGTAATACATCTGTGTTAGACTGTGTCAATCTTTAACCGATACAGAATAACGGATGTTGTGGTGAGAGTTCAAAAGCTGTAACTCAATCAAGGGATTCCAAAGATATTAGTGTAGAAGTACATACCAAACGGTTTATGAGCTCAAGGTTTAAGCTTGTTTGAATTCAGCCTTTAAGTCTCTCCATATACTTGACAGTCATAGTCACAGCTGCGTAAAAAACTATAGTTGTATTTCTACTCTGGTCAGTCAGTAAAAATTCTAGATTTCATCCCAAAAGTTGCAGGCTTCAACAACCAAGCGGTCTACACACTGGATTTTGTCATTTCAACTTTTAAGTAACAAATTAATCAGTAACTTGTAATATTGCACTGCGTCCACCCTCTGTAAACTTGAACTCAGCCAAAACTCTGCTGCCCATATCCTAACTCGAACCAAGTCTTGTTCATCCCCGTGCTCGCTGACCTACATTGGCTCCCTGTCGGGCAACAACTCGATTTTAAAATTCTCCTCCTTGTTTTCAAATCACTCCATGGCCTCGTCCCTCTCTAACCTCCTCCAGCCCTACAACCCTCTGAGATATCTGCGCTCCTCCAATTCTGGTCTCTTGCGCATTATTGATTTTAATCGCTCCACCATTGACAGCTGTGTCTTCAGATGCCTGGGCCCTAGAATTCCCTCCCTAAACCTCTCTTCCTGAAAGACGCTCCTTAAAACCTACCTGTGTGTCCAAGCTTTTGGTCACCTGTCCTAATATCTCTTTATGTGGCTCAGTGACAAATTTTGTTTGATAACGTTCCTGTGAAGCACCTTGGGACGTTCCACTACGTTAAATGTGATGTATAAATCCATTGTTGTTAATTGATTTTAAGTATGGGCTGGGGCAGTTTTGGGCAGCATGAGTAGCAGTGTGAGATAGAAACTCACCCGCTGCCCCTGAAATGTGGCCCAGGGTATTTTAACTACCAGGGCTCATTTAAATCCCGCCGACCGACTTCCCACCCATTCCAGACGAAAAATTGTGCAACCCGGAGGTTGTCGACCAACAGCAGGTAAGTGGCGGGATGGACTGCCGGAGCTGTTCCACGCCCGCCCTGGAAGGGTGGGGGGTGATACGCTTATCAATTACTTCATAAAAGGTGATGAGTCGAAGAAGAGATGATGAGTCGAAAGAAGAGATGAATAAGGCTTTTATTAGCTAAGAGACCATGCTTCTTCGTGAGTGACTGAACAAGTCTGAACGAAACCCACACAGTGGTGGGTGGAGTCAGCTGAGGCATGCCTCCATACACAGCGCCACCCAGAGGTGGCAATATACAATACAGTGGTTTACCACATTCACCCCTTGTTTAATGTGAAGTCCGGCGGGGTGAAGGGTACTACAAGTTAAGTCTATCAGGAGGCCTTGTCTGACGTCCTGATCGTCGTGGTGGCGGCGGTGGTGTTGCAGCATCCGACGTCGGGTCTGGTGTCTGGGTGGTTGGCGAAGATTCCTGGGGCTTTGGCATGCCGTCTGCAGGGGTTGGGTTGGGAGGGGTGGTGGGGGATAACAGTGGTAAGGGGGATAACGGTGGTAAGGGGGATAACGGTGGTAATTCAGGGGTACCCGAGGGTGCGAGATCTCGTATGGAGACCGTGTCCTCCCGCCCGTCTGGGTATGTCACCCAGGCATACTGGGGGTTGGCGTGTAGGAGGTGCACCCGCTCGACCAGGGGGTCCGTTTTATGCGTCCTCACGTGCCTCCGCAGTAGGACGGGCCCAGGAGAAGTCAACCATGCCGGTAGCGAGGTTCCCGATGTAGACTTCCGGGGGAAAACGAACATTTTCTCATGAGGGGTCGCATTAGTGGCAGTACAAAGCAGTGACCGAATGGAGTGAAGCGCTGCAGGGAGGACCTCCTGCCAGCGGGAGGTCGGAAGGCCCTTAGATTTTAGTGCTAAGAGGACTGCCTTCCAAACCGTCGCGTTCTCCCTTTCCACCTGGCCGTTCCCCCGGGGGTTGTAACTGGTGGTCCTGCTCGTGGCGATACCTCTTGTTAGCAGGTACTGCCGAAGTTCGTCGCTCATGAACGATGAGCCCCTGTCGCTATGTATATAGCTGGGGAACCCGAACAGAGCGAAGATGTCATTCAGACACTTGATGACCGTGGTACTGGTCATGTCTGGGCAAGGGATGGCAAAGGGGAAACGGGAGTACTCATCAACTATGTTGAGGAAGTACACATTGCGGTCAGCGGAGGGGAGGGGCCCTTTAAAATCGACGCTCAGGCGTTCGAAGGGGCGGGTGGCCTTGATCAGGCTTGCTCTGTCCGGCCTATAGAAGTGCGGTTTGCACTCGGCGCAGATTTGGCAGCTCTTGGTCATGGTCCTGACCTCCTCGATGGAGTAGGGCAGGTTACGGGATTTGATAAAATGGAAAAACCTGGTGACCCCCGGGTGGCAGAGGTCATTGTGGAGGGACTGCAGCCTATCACTCTGCGCGTTGGCGCATGTACCACGTGATAGGGCATCTGGGGGCTCATTGAGTTTCCCGGGCCGATACAAGATATCATAATTGTAGGTGGAGAGTTCGATTCTCCACCTCAAGATCTTGTCGTTCTTGATTTTACCCCTCTGCTTATTATTAAACATAAAAGCTACTGAACGCTGGTCAGTGAGCAGGGTAAATCGTTTCCCGGCCAGGTAATGCCTCCAGTGACGCACCGCTTCTACAATAGCCTGGGCCTCCTTTTCGACGGAGGAGTGTCTCGTCTCGGGGCCCTGGAGGGTCCTTGAGAAAAAGGCCACGGGTCTGCCCGCCTGGTTAAGGGTCGCGGCTAGGGCGAAGTCGGAGGCATCGCTCTCCACTTGGAAGGGGATGGACTCATCCACCGCGTGCATTGCGGCCTTCGCGATATCGTTCTTGATAAGAGTGAAGGCTGCACACGCCTCTGGTGTCAGGGGGAAGGAGGTGGCTTTGATGAGGGGCCTGGCTTTGTCTGCATAGAGGGGCACCCACTGGGCGTAGTAGGAGAAAAACCCCAGGCATCTCTTCAGTGCTTTTTGGCAGTGGGGAAGGGGTAGCTCCATTAGGGGGCGCATTCTGTCGGGGTCGGGCCCGATGACTCCGTTCTCCACCACGCAGCCGAGGATGGCCAGGCGCTTGGTGTGAAACATACATTTTTCCTTATTGTACGTTAGGTTCAGCCGTTGGGCCGTACGGAGGAAATTTGCTAGATTAACGTCGTGGTCCTGCTGGTCGTGGCCGCAGATGGTGACGTTATCCAAATAGGGGAAGGTTGCCCGCAGCGCGTTCTGGTCAACCATTCGGTCCATCTCCCTTTGGAAGACCGAAACCCCGTTGGTGACGCCGAAGGGGACCCTAAGGAAGTGGTAGAGGCGGCCGTTTGCCTCGAAGGCAGTATACTGGCGGTCCTCATGGCGGATGGGCAGCTGGTGGTACGCTGACTTAAGGTCGATGGTGGAGAATACTTTGTATTGCGCAATCTGATTGACCATATCAGATATGCGAGGGAGGGGGTACGCGTCCAGCTGGGTGTACCGGTTTATGGTTTGGCTGTAGTCGATTACCATGCGGCGTTTTGCAGTGGTTTTAACGACTACAACCTGGGCTCGCCAGGGGCTAGTGCTACCTTCGATAATGCCCTCCTTCAAGAGCCGCTCCACCTCAGAGCTGATAAAAGCTCTGTCCCCGGCACTGTACCGCCTGCTTTTGGTAGCGATGGGTTTACAGTCGCGGGTGAGGTTAGCGAACAGGGGAGGGGGGGGGACTTTTAATGTGGAAAGGCTGCAGGTGGTTTGCAGCGGGCGATTTAAAAGTTGTTGGTTGCAGACTGTGAGTGGGGGGAGGGGTCCACCGTATGCTAGTGTGACACTCTTAAGGTGGCACTGAAAATCCAACCCTAGCAGGACGGCAGCGCAAAGACGGGGCAGGACTAGCAGTTTAAATTTTTGATATTCAGTGCCCCCTACTGACAGGGTCACCACACAGTAGCCGCTGATGTCCATTGACTGGGACTTGGACGCCATAGAAATGCGATGGTGCGTTGGCAGAATCGTGAGGGAGTGGCTACGTACCGTGTCGGGGTGGACGAAACTCTCTGTGCTCCCGCTGTCGATCAGGCAACTGGTGGCGCGGCCGTTTACCGCGATATCCATCATGGAGCTGGATAGATGGTGAGGGTGGCCTTGATCCAGCGTCACGGAGGCCAGTATGTGGCTTAGTGAGTCACTATAGTCATCCGCCGAGACGGTGGTCGGTTCCGGTGACGAAATGGCGGTTGAGTGCGTTGGATACGATGGCGGCGGATGCCATGCGGCCGGGGGTACACAAAATGGCGGATAAGATGGCTGCTCCCATGGCCCGCACGCTGCGCTGCTGGCTGGCTTCCCCTTGCAGGCGTTAGCGTAATGGCCTTTCTTCCCGCAGCCCGAGCAGGTAGCTGTCTTAGCTGGGCAGTGCGCTCTGGGATGTTTTAACTGGCCACAGAAATAGCATTTTTGGGCCTGGTTACTGGGCATCGAAGCAGTTCTTACCGGAGGCTGCTGTCTCGGTTGGGTCGCTGCAGCGGTTGGTGCCGGGGGCGGCGGTCCCGTGTCCCACGGTTTCGATTGCCATGTCTCGGCGCCGTTACGGGGGTATGCCTCGAGGTTTCGGTGGGCCTCCTCTAACGAGAGCGCAAGGGCAATGGCCGTCTTCAGGTCGGGTTCCTTGCTTTCTAGCAGTCTCTGCCGGGTGTGGTCTGACTGGAGGCCCCTGACGAAGGCATCACAGGCGAGTCCCTGCGCGTGCTCCACAGCCGTTACCGCTTTACAATCGCAGTCTCTGCAGAGTGCCAGTAGCGCCCGTGCAAATGCCCCTACCGATTCTCCCGGTTGCTGCCTGCGGGATCCCAAGAGGTGTCGGGCGTAAATTGTGTTCACTGGGCGCGTATATTGCCCTTTTAGTAGCTCGAGGGCCGCCACGTACGTATTAGAGTCCCGGATTAGCATATATACTTGATGGCTCACCTGGGCGGTCAAAATTTTCAGTTTGTGATCCTCCTCTGTAACCTGTGAGATTGCGAGGAAGGATTCAAAGCAGCTCAGCCAGTGTTCAAACTTGGCTGATGCACCCACATCTTGAGGGTCGAGGTCCAGGCGTGGTGGTCTGAGGGCTCTCAGCAATGTCTGCTGTATCCGTTGCTGTTGTTGCTCCTCAGGTGTCGCCATTTAACTTTTAGCTAATAAAATTGATACGCTTATCAATTACTTCATAAAAGGTGATGAGTCGAAGAAGAGATGATGAGTCGAAAGAAGAGATGAATAAGGCTTTTATTAGCTAAGAAGAGACCATGCTTCTTCGTGAGTGACTGAACAAGTCTGAACGAAACCCACACAGTGGTGGGTAGAGTCAGCTGAGGCATGCCTCCATACACAGCGCCACCCAGAGGTGGCAATATACAATACAGTGGTTTACCACAGGGGGCAAAGCTATCCTTCTGAGGGCTGAAGGAGCACAGTTTCTATCGGGTGGGTAGGGTTAAAATCACCCCCATGCTGTAATTTTCCCCTCCCAATGACTGCACATCTTTGCCTCCAGTTTCCAAAACAAATTCCTAATCAGTTTAGAAGTGCTAAAGGAGGCTGGGTGGGCAGGCTTCAATTCCTTCTCAGTGGGAAAGGTTCTTAAGAGGCCACGAGGATCAGATGGGAGGTGGACACCAAATGAGAGACAGGGTGGGTGGGAAGGAGAAGGTGAAGAGAGTTTAGTCTTACTTATGTTCCAGATCCCCACAATCAATATTTTGGATATCCAGGATGTGTGGAGACCTAACTGCCAGACCCAATTATACTCTTTATTACAACAATCTCAAGCAAATAGAGTAAAGTTCTTAGTACTTTATGTTTTACTCTCAGATCTCCAAATGCTTGTTTTTCTTATGCAACTTCAAAGCCATGTTCTTTTTCACTTTTGCTATATCTATTTTACCCCTACCTCAAATTTTCTTTTTACCTTTGCTCACTGCTTTTGTTGTCTAGCTCGAATATCCTTCCCCTGGTTACTGCCATTTTGATGCAAAACTAACAGTGGCAGCTTAAGACCTCACTCTCCTGCAGCAGGAAAAGCTCACAAGAAGAAAACTCTACACTGCCACATTCTTAAAAGCTATCTTTTTACTCATAGCTACTTTCTTTTGTATGATCAATGATGCAGAGCTTGGTGTGACATTTTGTGATTCTACTCACAAGGTGACAATTTTACTAAAAAAATAGTACTTGAGAGTTTTCCTCTGGTACACAATTGGCTGTTGGAAGGGCTGAAAATGTGTCGTCATCACTATACAAACCACAAAGATTTAATTTATGCTATAGATCGTATTTGAGCCAGTACACTGGAACTAAGTGGTCAGAACGAAAATAGAAAAATGCATTTCCTTTAAATGATGTGGTTGTAGCAAATACAAGCAACACTATGAAAGGTACTCCTTCTTTAATGTGTACTGACTGGTCATTAATTCATCAAGTTTGCTGACAGCTGAAACTCCAATGCTGCTTTTTTTTAAATTATGGAAACATTGGAAGGAAAATGGATTACCAATCAAGTTGGTTACCATTGTTGAGAAATTCATACTCCAGGATGGCTCAACAGAAAAACGATGTAATGCCACGTTAAAGCAACTACGTATGCACACATTTAGTGCACCTGTAATTAATGGAAAGTCACACTCAACCACCCATGGCCAACCCCAACGTGGTGGATCTGATGCCAGCAGCATATCTATCTGAGGCACCTTGGAAAACCTCTCCTGTGGAAAGTTTCTCATGACAATGGAAACATATCATCTACGCTACACGTTTCCCTCCAATGGCACTCCATTTTAATCTCCATGCGGGAAAAATTGGGTTGCTTTGTGCCTCCCGTTAGCACCCCGTGGGGGCGCAAAGCACCTAGCGCCAGGCACGGCACCGCTAATGCCTCCTGCGAAATTAGGTGGGAGATTAGTGACGGCAGTAGCCGGTAGCGCCCTGTGGCACTGCATCTCTGGCGATAACGTCATCGCCATGTGCAGTGCCCTGCTCGTGCCCCAGCCGCAAACTTCGCTCGCACTCCCTGACCTACCGCTGGACGCTATGTCAGACAGGGTCAGAGTGGTGTTTTTGCAGCCGGGGCAGCGATAATTAAAGGGCAGGTGCTGGGTGACCTTTTCTTTTGGGCCTCCTGCCAGCACCCGCCCCCTCTGGCCTCCTCCTGCGGGGTGCAGGCCGCGTTCCGTCAGCCTGGCACTCCTCTCGAGTGCCGGGCTCTTTTGCCAGCACCCCGGTGGTCCAGCAGGGCCCCGGTGTATGCTGCGCTAGGCCCCTTCCCTTTAATCAAGCGAGGGAGGCCAGTAATAACACGGTACTACGTGCCGACGGGCGTGGCGCTGTTGCACGTAGCGCCGCGATATTGAATGGTAGCGCCCCAAGAGGGAGGGGGAGCGCTTCCAGTAGCACCCCGCCTCCTGCTTGGGGCGCTACCATTCAATTTCCGGCATGGGGGCTCTAACTTCTTCAGGGCACTAAAAGTAGTGCCCGAGCGAAGTTAGCGCCCCAAAGGGGGCGCAACCCAATTTTTTCCCCCATTTGTCTTGCCAGATTGCATATCTAACATCCGATCCTAGATAAGCCACAATTCCCTCCAGCTGAACATTGGGAAGATCAAAGCCATTGTCTTTGGCCCCACCACAAACTCTAACTTTTACCACCAATTCCATCTCCCTCCCCAGACACTGTCACAGACAGAACCAGATGGTTTGTAACCTCAGCGTTCTATTTGACCCCAAGCTGAGCTTCCAGCCCTATATCCTCTCCATCACAAAGATGGCCTACTTCCACCTCCATAACATCACCTTTTTAAAAATTTGTTTATGAGATGTGGGCATCGCTGGCAAGGCCAGCATTTATTGCCCATCCCTAATTGCCCTTGAGAAGGTGGTGGTGAGCCACCTTCTTGAACCGTTGCAGTCCGTGTGGTGAAGATCCTCCCACAGTGCTGTTAGGTAGAGAGTTCCAGGATTTTGACCCAGCGACGATGAAGGATCAGCGATATACGTCTAAGTCAGGATGGTGTGTGACTAGAGGGGGGGTTGGAGGTGTTCCCATGCGCCTGCTGCCCTTGTCCTTCTCGGTGGAAGAGGTCGTGGGATTGGGAGGTGCTGCCGAAGAAACCTTGGCGAGTTGCTGCAGTGCATCTTGTAGATGGTACACACTGCAGCCACGGTACGCCGGTGGTGGAGGGAGTGAATGTTTAATGTGGTCGATGGGGTGCCAATCAAGCGGGCTGCTTTGTCCTGGATGGTGTGGAGCTTCTTGAGTGTTGTTGGAGCTGCACTCATCCAGGCAAGTGGAGAGTATTCCATCACACTCCTTACTTGTGCCTTGTAGATGATGGAAAGGCTTTGGGGAGTCAGGAAGTGAGACACTCGCTGCAGAATACCTAGGCTCTGACCTGCTCTTGTTGCCACAGTATTTATGTGGCTGGTCCAGTTACGTTTCTGGTCAATGGTGACCCCCAGGATGTTGATGGTGGGGGATTCGGCAATGGTAATGCCATTGAATGTCAAGGGGCGGTGGTTAGACTCTCGCTTGTTGGAGATAATCATTGCCTGGCACTTCTGTGGCGCGTATGTTACCTGCGACTTATCAGCCCAAGCCTGAATGTCATTCAGGTCTTGTTGCATGCAGGCATGGACTGCTTCATTATCTGAGGAGTTGTGAATGGCACTGAATGCTGTGCAATCATCAGCGAACATCCCCATTTCTGACCTTATGTTGGAGGGAAGGTCATTGATGAAGCAGCTGAAGATGGTTGGGCCATCTGCCAGATGCCTCTGCCCATCTGCTGCTGAAAATTACAGATTCGACTATTCCAATGCTTTCCTGGCTGGCTCTCATCTCCACCCTCTGTAAACTTCAGCTCATCCAAAACTCTGCTCACTGTATCCTATCCTGCACCAAGTCCCAATCACCCATCACTCTGCTGATTTACACTGGCTCTGGATGTCCCAACGTCTCAAGTTGAACATTCTCATCCTCATGTCTAATTCCTTTCATGGCCTTACCTTTTCCTATCTCTGTAACCTACTCCAGCCCTACAATATCCCCCATAACTCTCCTCTCCTCTGACTGTAGCCTCTTGTGTATCCATCCCCTTTGTCCCACTATTGGTGACCGTACCTTCAGCAGCCTAGGTCCCACGTTTTGGAATTCCTTCCCTACACCCCTCTGCCTCTCCACCTTCTTCTTCTTCTAAAGCTTAGTCAAAGAGGTGGGTTTAAGATCACCCCTCCTAATATCTCATTCTTTGGCTTGGCGCCCATTTTTTTGGCTTACACCTCTGTAAAGCAGATGTTTTTACTACATTAAAGGTGCTACATAAATGCACGTTGTTGTGTGTACATTTAGATTAGGGTAGAAGCACAGAAGGAGGCCATTTGGCCCATCACGCCTGTACTGGCTCTTTGAAAGAGCTAATTTAGTCCCGCACACAAGCTTTTTCCCATAACCCCAAAGATTAGTCCTCTTCAAATACATGTCTAATTGCCTTTTGAAAGTTGCTATGGCATCTGATTCCACCACCCTTTCAGGTAGTGCCTTCCAGAGCTTAACAACCCTGTGTGTGAAGAAATTTCTCCTCATTTCGTCTCTAGTTCTTTTGCCAATTATTTTAAATCTATGACCTCTGGTTACTGACCCATTTGCCAGAGGAAACATTTTCTCCCTACTTGCTCTATCAAAACCATATATCATTTTGAATACGATAGCAAAATACTGCGGATGCTGGAAATCCGAAATAACAACAGAAAACGCTGGAAAAATTCAGCAGGCCAGGCAGCATCCGTGGAGAGAGAAACAGAGTTAATGTTTCAGGTCGAAGACCTTTCGTCAGAACTGAAAAAAAACAGGAAAGGGGTTAGATTTTAAAGCAAGTATGGGCTGGGAAAAGGGGGAGGGGATGAAAGAACAAAAGGGAAGGTCAATGACAGGATAGAAAGCAGGAGAGATTAAGAGACATTCAAGGAACTACTTTAGTATACTGTATTCGCTGCTCAC
This sequence comes from Somniosus microcephalus, assembly GCF_052327205.1. NCBI lineage: Eukaryota > Metazoa > Chordata > Chondrichthyes > Squaliformes > Somniosidae > Somniosus > Somniosus microcephalus. The sequence goes on from NC_141001.1 coordinate 70,538,106, forward strand.
GATGTGGTCTCCTCTACATTGGGGAGACCAAACGCAGATTGGGTGACCGCTTTGCGGAACACCTCCGTTCAGTCCGTAAGGGGGACCCCGAGCTCCCGGTGGCCTGTCACTTTAATTCACCGCCCCATTCCACTCAGATCTCACCATCCTCGGCCTCTTGCATTGTTCCACGGAAGCCCAGCATAAGCTCGAGGAACAGCTTTCGATTAGGCACTCTACAGCCCTCTGGGCTAAACATAGGCCTAGAAATTGGGTTGGGGCGCCAAAGTGGCGCCAAGTTCGCCTGGGCGCTGATTTTTGCGCAGCGTTCGGAGCATTAACGAATGTTAGAAATTCCGTTTCAGCGCCCCTACAGGGAGATGGGGCGAGGCTCGAGGCGCTTCGCGTCCCTCTTAGGGCGCTGAAACGGAATATCGCAGCGCAACGTGCCACAGCGCCACATGCTGCGGCACAGCGCACGCTGCAGTACTGCAGGCCTTCCTCCCATTGTTAAGGGGGAGGGGCCTGCAACAGCGCGATCGCCACTCGCGAGTGCCGGCAAAAGAGCCCGGCACCGAGGAGAAGCGCTGGGCTCTCGGGAAACAGCCGGCAATGCCGTGGGGGGGGGGGGGGGGGTGGTCAGGAGGGTGGGGACAGAGGTGCTGGCAGGCGGCCGCCGAAAAAGGCGGCCGCCCCACACCTCCACCTTAACTTGCGCCACTGCCGGCACAGCAAGGCCCCGTGAACCAGGCGCTGGTAGCGAACGGCGCTACAGCGGCGTTCGCTACAAAATATCGCGATCGGGGCGCTGCGCACACCGATGACGTCATCGGTGGTGGCGCAGCGCAACAGGCTAACGCCACCATTAGCGCCCCCGCTGAATATCGCGGGAGGCGCGGCCAGTGGCGCTACAGCCACTGACTGCCCTCTTTAGGCACTAATAGGTGGCACTACATACCCAATTTCTCCCCCATAGAGTTCAACAATTTCAGATCATAACCCCTATCACATATATATTTTCTCTTTTTTTAATCCACACTTTTGTCTGAGCTTTTTTCTTCCCTCCCACATGGCAGCTGTCCTTCATTCTTTCAGGGCCATTCACACTTCATCCAGAGCCATCCTTTGTTCCTTGAATATCTCTTAATCTCTCCTGCTTTCTATCCTGTCGCTGACCTTCCCTTTTGTTCTTTCATCCCCTCCCCCTTTTCCTAGCCCCTACTTGCTTTAAAATCTATCCCCTTTCCTGTTTTTTTCCAATTCTGATGAAAGGTCTTTGACCTGCAACGTTAACTCTGTTTCTCTCTCCACAGATGCTGCCTGGCCTGCTGAGTTTTTCCTGTGTTTTCTGTTATCATTTTGAATACCCCTGTTTGATCTTTCCCTAACCTTCTCTCCTCTAAGGAGAACAATCCCAGCTTCTCCAATCTCTCCACATAACTGAAGTCCTTCATCCCTTGCATCATCCTAGTAAACCTCCTCTGTACACTCTCCAAAGCCTTGACATCCTTCCTAAAGTGTGGTGCCCAGAATTGTACACAAAGTCCAGCTGAGGTCTAACTAGAGTTTGTAAAGTTTCAGTATGACTTCCTTGTTTTTGTATTTCAAATCCCTCCATGGACTTGCCCTTCCCTATCTTTGCAACCTCCTCTAGCCCTACAACCCCCCCCAAGATATCTGCGCTCCTCCAATTCTGGCCTCTTGCGCATCCCCGATTTTAATCGCTCCACCACTGGCAGCCATGCCTTCAGCTGCCAATGCTCTGACCTCTGAATTCCCTTCCTAAACCTCTCCACCTCTCTAATTCTCTTTCTTTCTTTAATACACTCCTTAAAACCTACCTCTATGAACTCATCTGCCCTAATATCCCTTTATGTGGCTCGGTGTCAAATTTTGTTTGAGAACACTCCTATGAAGTGCCTTGGGACATTTTACTACTTTTAAGGCATTACATAAATGCAAGTTGTTGTTGTATTCAATGCTCCTATTTACAAAGCCAAGTATCCCATACGCTTTTCTTAACTGCTTTATCAACTTGCCCTACCACCTTCAAAGATTTGTGAATAAGCACCCCCAGGTCCCTCTGCTCTTACACCACCCTCAAAATAGTACCATTTAGATTATACTGCATCTCCATGATGTTTCTCCCAAAGTCCATCACTTCACACATATCTGCTATAAACTGTATCTGCTAAGAGCCTGCCCATTTCACCAGTCTGTCTATGTCCTCCTGAATCCTGCTCACTATTTACTACGTTGCCAAGTATTATATCACTGCAAACTTCAAAATTGTACTCCCTATACCCAAGTCTAGGTCATTTATATATAACAAGAAAAGCAACGGTCCTCATACCAACCCTTGGGGTCCCCACTGTATACTTCGCTCCAGTCAGAAAAACTTCTGTTCACGACTCTCTGCTTCCTATTCCTTAACCAATTACATACCTAAGTTACCATTATCCTTTTAATAGCACGTGCTTCTATTTTCCAAATAAGTCTGTCCATATGTACAACATCTACTGCACTACCTTTATCAACGAACTCAATCAGGTTAGTCAGACACGATTTGCCTGTAACAAATTTGTGCCTCATTAACCCATGCTTCTCCAAGTGAGAATTAATTTTGTCCTCGGCAATGGTCTCTAGCAATATTCACCGTAATTTTTTTTGGGGGGGGGGCACGCCCTTTAGTTGGCTGCGCGGCCCATGCAAAAGTCCGCGCAGGTGCAGTTTTTTCAATTTAAAAGCTGGCTCATCGACTGTGCGGGACCCCTGGAGCACTGCGCGGCCATTCAGCTTAAAGGGAACATTGGTCTCTAGTAGTTTTCTCACCACTGACATAAGACTGATTGGCCTGCAATTACCAGGTTTATCTCTCTCCCCTTTTTGAACAGGCTTATAGATTATACTTTATTTGAAAATTGGCTTGTTGAGCTAGTATTGTATCGGTGTGATCAGCATCATATTGATGTGCTCAGTCAGTGTTATATTGGCCCAGTAATTCCGGGCCCAACGCGTGAGTAAGGACGGGGTACTCACGCGTGTGCCCGGAGGAATTGCCGGTTTTCAGCATGCACAGTGCATGCGCTAAAAACCGGCATTTCCTGTCCTCTGACCCAAGGGGTTAAGAGGCTGAATGCGTGCGCGGTATCGGGCAGCGTGTGCGACTTGGATTTCCTCTATTTTTTTTTATTTTTTTATAAAGAGAGTTGCGTGTGTGTACACACTATTTACGCATTGAAAAACCACACGTAAGTACTTAGTTTTACAGGTAAGTGGTCTATTAATACAATTGAGAAATTTTTTTTCCACAGGTTTGTTATTTTTAAAGAATTTACAGTAAGGCAAGTTTAGTTTTATTCCGATTTTTTATATAATTTTTTTTTTCAAATTTTTAAAATTATTGTTTAAAATAGTTTTTCAGAGTTCTTTATGGTTCATTTAAGTAGTGCAATGTTTTTTTAAATTTTCTTTCAGGTTTAAGTAGTGTTTTGGGGTCAGGAGTTTTCATGAGTTTGACAGCTCTTACGGTCAAACTCATGAATGAACTTTTGCAACCTCCCATTGGTTGCCCTGTGCTCACGTGATCCTAGCCGGCTCATTGCACTAAGTACGCCGCTGGAGGACCTCAAGCGGGCCAGTGAGAGGAAATGCAATGCGGGCCAGGATTAAAATGTCAGCGCGCCGGGTAAGCGAACATCGGGGGCTTGCACGCGCGGCAAGCTCCCGATCCTAATTTCAGGGCCATTGATGTGCTCAATTAGTATTATAAGGAGGCACTCACTCTTATACAGGTGCACAGGTTTGAAATAGACATGCGGCATGTTTTTTCCACTTAAAAGAAAGATAAAAAACATTTGGCTGTAAAAATTCCTGGGGGAGGGGGGAATTTCTGGTTAAAAACTGTTAAAATCTAATCCTGCAAGCTGTATTTTAGATTTAGATGCAAATGTGGCTGAAATCGTTTTTTTAGGATTTCTAGTAAGCAGAATCAAAAAATGACGAGTGCAAAAATTGGAAAGGAAGAAAAAGGGCTCAATTTTAACTCAGCCGTCAGGCGGGCTTTGAGGCGTGTGGGGGGTTAAAATCGCAAAACCTGGGGGGTCGGGACCACCCCCGCCCCCCCGGTTCCTGACACCTAGCCATTTTAACCCAGGCGTGTCTGATGGTCCCGAATCAGTCCCGCCTGCAACAGGCGGGAGTGATCTTTAGGGCCCTTAAACAGCACTAATTGGCCTTTATAATCCCATTTTAACAGGCACTTGCCTGTTTAACCCTTTCCCCACGTAAAACACGCCTGGTGGGGATCACGCCTGTGAAACCTGGCGTGAGCACTACTGGCTTGCAGGTCAACCATTAAAGAGGAGATTTGATCAGTCATCATTTGCAGGTGGCAGGACTTTGTTGTCTCAGGTCTGGGGCAACTTTTACCAGGCTTAACCACACCTGTGGAAGGTTGGAGCCTCACACACTTCTCCAGTGTGACCTCCTGCGAAACCCCTCTCGCCACCCTCACTCAGCGCTTCCTCAACTGAGGCATCTACCAGAAGCATGGGAGGCCTATTTTTCCTTCCCTTCTTGACATTAGAGGACCTCCAGCACCAGGCACGGCAGCAGCAGAACCAGGAACAACAGCAGCACCAGCAACAGCAGCAGCAGGAGCAGGAACGACAGGCTGCTGCTCACCCACCTGAGACAGCACAGGCCAGAAGGGGCCAGCGCATGGAAGCCCGTCGGCGCAGGAGATACCCCCCAAACAGGGTCTACAGACACAGGGCCAGCTACCTCAACATGACATAGAAACATAGAAGATAGGAGCAGGAGTAGGCCATTCGGCCCTTCGAGCCTGCTCCGCCATTCAATGAGATCATGGCTGATCATCCAAATTCAGTACCCTGTCCCTGCCTTCTCCCCATATCCCCTGATCCCTTTAGCCTTAAGAAATATATCCAACTCCTTCTTGAATATATTTAATGAACTGGCCTCCACCGCCCTCTGTGGCAGAGAATTCCACAGGTTCACCACTCTCTGGGTGAAGAAATTCCTCCTCATTTCAGTCCTAAATGGCTTACCCCTTATCCTTAGACTATGACCCCTGGTTCCGGACTCCCCGGCCATCAGAAACATCCTTCTTGCATCTAGTCTGTCCAGGCCTGACAGAATTTTATAGGTTTCGATGAGATCCCCTCTCAATCTTCTAACTCCAGTGAGTATAAGCCCAATCGACACAATCTCTCCTCATATGTCATTCCTGCCATCCCAGGTATCAGCCTGGTGAATCTTCGCTGCACTCCTTCCATGGCAAGAACATCCTTCCTCAGGTAAGGCGACCAAAACTGCACACAATACTCAAGGTGTGGTCTCACCAAGGCCCTGTACAACTGTAACAAGATATCCTTGTTCCTGTACTCGAACCCTCTTGCTACGAAGGCCAACATACCATTTGCCTTCTTAACCGCCTGCTGCACCTGCATGCTTACCTTCAGCGACTAGTGCACAAGAACACCCAGGTCTCTTTGCACTTCAGCTTCTCCGAATCTATTGCCATTCAAACAATAATCTGCCTTCCTGTTTTTGCCACCAAAGTGGATAACCTCACATTTATCCACATTATAGTGCATTTGCCATGTTTCTGCCCAATCACCAAACCTGTCCAAATCGTACTGGAGTTTCACGACATCCTCCTCACAGCATACCCTCCCACCCAGCTTTGTGTCGTCTGCAAATTTGGAGATATTACATCCAATTCCCTCGTCCAGATCATTAATATATATTGTGAACAGCTGGGGTCCTAGGACCGATCCTTGCGGTACCCCACTAGTCACTGCCTGCCACTCGGAAAAAGACCCGTTTATTCCAACTCTTTGCTTTCTGTCCGCCAACCAGTTCTCTATCCAAGTCAATACCTTGCCCCCAATCCCATGTGCCTTAATTTTGCACGCTAGTCTCTTATGCGGGACCTTATCGAAAGCCTTCTGAAAGTCCAAATACACCACATCCACTGGTTCTCCCTTATCTATTTTACCAGTTACATCCTCAAAAAATTCCAGTAGATTAGTCAAGCATGATTTACCTTTTGTAAATCCATGTTGACTTTGTCCGATCCTGTCACTGCATTCCAAGTGCTCTGCTATTACATCTTTTATAATGGACTCTAGCATTTTCCCCACTACCGACGTCAGGCTTATCGGTCTATAATTCCCCGCTTTTTCTCTACCACCTTTTTTGAATAGTGGGGTAACATTAGCTACCCTCCAATCCATGGGTGCTGTTCCAGAGTCTATCGAGTTCTGGAAGATGACCAGCAATGCATCTACTATTTCTAGGGCACTTCCTTAAGTACCCTAGGATGTAGATTATCAGGCCCTGGGGGTTTAATTGGCCTTCAGTCCCATCAATTTTCCTAACACCATTTCCCTACAAATACTGATTTCTTTCAGTTCCACCCTTTCATCAGACCCTATGTTCCCCGGCATCTCTGGGAGGTTATTTGTGTCCTCCTTTGTGAAGACAGAACCAAAATATGTATTTAGTTGGTCTGCCATTTCTTTGTTCCCCATTATAAATTCCCCTGATTCTGACTGCAAGGGACCTACGCTTGACTTCACCAATCTTTTTCTCTTCACATATCTATAAAAGCTTTTACAGTCAGTTTTTATGTTCCCTGCAAGCTTACTCTCATATTCTATTTTCCCTTTCTTAATTAATCCCTTTGTCCTCCTTTGTTGAAACCTAAACTGCTCCCAATCCTCAGGATTATTGCTTTTTCTGGCCAATTTATATGTCCTCTCCTTGGATCTTATGCTATCACTAATTTCCCTTGTTAGCCACGGTTAAGTCACCTTTTTTGTTTTATTTTTATGCCAAACTGGGATGAACAAATCCTGTCGCTCATCCATTCGGCCTTTGAATGTTTGCCATTGCCTATCCACCGTCAACCCTTTGAGTGCCATTCCCCAATCAATCCTACCCAACTCGCTCCTCAGACCATCGTAGTTTCCTTTATTTAAATTGAGGACCCTAGTCTCTGAGTCAACTACTTCATTCTCCATCTTAATGAAGAATTCGATCATATTATGATCGCTCTGAGCAGCAGTGCCAAAGGTGGCTCCGATTTTCGCGACAGGTAGTGACTGACATCTGCGCAATGATACAGCAAGACCTGCTGCCCAGAGGACCAGGTGGACACTCCTTACCAATGGCCATCAAAGTCACCACCGCACTCAACTTTTTTGCCTCAGGCTCATTCCAGGGAGCAGCAGCAGACATCAGCGGCATCTCCCAGTCGGCCGCACACACTTGCATCACGCAGGTAACCAATGCCCTCTTTGCCCTCGCGCACAATCACATCCATTTCACCAGGGATCGCGCAAATGCGATGGTGCGAGCAGTTGGATTAGCTCATCTGGCAAACTTTCCAAGGGTGCAGGGCGTCATTGACTGCACACGTGGCCCTCAGGGCACCCCATCGCAATCCAGGTATTTTTGTCAACCGCAAGGGCTTCCACTCCCTTAACGTTCAGTAGGTGTGTGACCACAAGGAGGAGATTTTGCATGTTTGTGCCAAGTAACCTGGCAGTTGCCATGACTCCTTCACACTGCGCCAGTCTAGTGTGCCTCCGCTATTCAGGCCGCCAGACCAACTTCACGGATGGCTACTTGGAGACAAGGGCTATCCCCTGAGGACTTGGCTAATGACGCCGTTGAGGAGGCCAGCCATCAAAGCTGAGGAGCACTACAACTCCAGCCACATTTCCACTAGATCCGTAATCGAGCAAACCATCGGCTTGCTGGAGATGCGCTTCAGATGCCTGGATAGATCAGGTGGAGCCCTACAGTACTCAGCAGCCAGGGTCTCCAGAATCGTCGTGGTTTGCTGTGCACTCCACAACATGGCACAGCGTCGTGGCTTGCAGATTCCTGAGGACCAAGTGGCTCCTCACATAACTGATGATGAGGATCAGGAGGAGGAGGAGGGCGAGAATGAGCATCCTGCAGAGGCCGATCAACCAGCATTACGCGAGAACATTGCTGCCCGGGATGCAATGAACGCACTCATCCTGGCCAGATTTGCTTAGCCTAGTAAATCAAACTCTTTTGCCTCGCAGCTTCTTACCTGAGCATCGACAATGGCCAAACCCTGCAGATTCCGAGCTATTTGACCAGCATCCTGACAACTGCAAGTAATCCTAAGCCCTCAATGTGAAAGCCCCATTCGCGAAATGACACACGCCAGAACTGCAGCAGTTGCCATCAGAATTTTTATGCAAAACAAACTGATGGCATTTTTACAAAATACACATTTCACCCAAGTGACTACCTTTGTGACTATTTGTGCTTTATTTTCCTCTTACGCGTGCTCCTACGTAGTGGTTCCCCTGTGGCTTCAGCAGATGTGGAGGCCCCTTGCTCACTTTCCTGCTGCTCCTGTCTCGACACTTTTTGGCGGGCGTCCTCTGGGGTGGCGAGTCTGTGAGGGCTCGTCAGCAGTCTGCTGCTCCTGCGGCTGTGCAGGAGTTGAGACGTCTATCTCAGTTGGGTGTGGACTCCGGCGGGGCTCTGACCGAGGGCTCTGCAGTGGCATGGAAGTGTGAGCGCTTGGAGAGGAGCCCCCACTTCCTTGAGGTCTGCCGCCAACCTCCCTCTCATGGGTCAGGTCCCCCTCAGTGCCTGCAAGTGGCTTGAGAGCACCTCGTTGCACATCAGGGGGGCCATGGGGACCCGTATCTGCAATGGCAGTCCTACTCAGAAGGACTTCCATGAAGGTCTGGTTTCTCTGTTCAATAGATGCCCATCGCTCCTCAAGAGATGTCATTCTATTCTGAACACTCACCATGTTTTCCATACCCTGGCGACTAACCTCCTCCATGGCCGTAGCCCTCCTCTCTACCGTAGCCCTCCTCTCCTCTACTGTAGCCAGCCTTACCATGGAGGCAGCAATCATTTCCACGTAGGTAGCCATCCTTTCCGTGTTAATGCGTTCATGCGCCACTGACTCCACAAAGGCTCTGCTCACGTTCGCTATGGGCTCCTCCATTCGCTCCACACTCGCAGCGACCCTGGAGACAAAACCTGCCAGAGACTCCTGCATCTGTGCATGGAGTTCCATCACCTCTGATCTTACGGATGGACCCAGAGGCAGAGGGTCGACATGCAGCGGAGCCGAGCTGGCAGAGTCCTGCGCCCTCCGACAAGGACTCTCCACTGCTGTCCCTGTCTCCACAATCTGCTGATGTTCACTTGTGAGCTGTGATGCACCAGGTGACAACTCTACTCTATGTCCCGAAGGTCCCACCGAGGTGTGTGTGTCTGCGCTGGTGCTGGGTGCGCTTATTTCTGCTGACGCTGCGCCCTCAGAGGTTGCAGATTCCTCTGAGGAGTCTGGCATCTCAGGCTCTTCCTCCTGCACACTGGGGACGGGGGCTCTCGATGGTCCTGTGGGGAAGTCAAGGAAAAAGTTAGAGATGTGATGCCAAGGTTACATGCACATTGCATTTTGCAGATGATCATAAGTCCATATTATGTAGCTTCAGAATCATTATCAGCGACTCATGCAATGCCAATGAGAGAGATGGAAAACTATTCTGTCACCAGCTTGCGGGGATGCACCTGTCTGTCCTTCCCAACTTCCGCATCTCTGTCAGCCCCGACAATCTCCAGGACGGCTTCCTCCCAGGGGGTGAGCTGGACTAATGAGGGCTGCCCTCCTCCTGTCCTGACTCGCTCTCTCCTGTTGTGAGCTCCCTTTTCCTGCAATGAGGGAGACAAGTGGAGGTTGAGTGAGAATGAAGGAGTGAGTGCAGAGATTGCATAGCAAAGATACTTAGAAGGAGACAAAGATGGAGTGAGGTTGCAAGACCAAGGGCCCTCCCTGTGTGTTGTCAGTTGTGTTCAAAGCATCAGAGTGAGAGGGAGTGTGAGGGCTGCATGGTGGAATAGTTACGTGAATGTGAGCACAGAGAGAGAGGGAATGGGTAAGGGTGCATGGATGTGAGTGTCAAGTGGGATGTGGAGGAAGAGATTGCTGAAGCTGAGTGCTGGTGAGGAAAGGCAATGGGGATCAGATTGAGGGTGATGGAAACTTCATACAGTACTTACTTTTCCAGTGCAATGAAGGTCACGGAATCTTTTCCTGCACTGCATCCAGGTGCGCCGTGTGAGCCCCAAGAAGTTGACTTCCCCCGCCACCTGTAGCCACACAGCCTTGGTCTGACTGGGAGGCCTCTTCCTCCCTGAAGAAGAGAACAGGACCTCCCTGTGGGCCCTAGCACCATCCAGCAATGCCTGGAGTGAAGCCTCATCAAATTTTGGGGCAGCTCTTGCCCTCCCACTGGCTGTTGCTCCTGCAGGCTCCTGTGCCATCTTAATGGTAAAGTTTGGAAGCCTGCAGAAGAAGCAAGGCTTGCTGTGGACCTTAAAAGCAGCAGCAATGAGGGCGTCATATTCTGCGGCTTTCTGACTGGAAATACTCAATTGCCAAGGCTTCCCACACGTTGGAAATCAATTGGCCAATTGAGTTAAAATTGCATCAATCTCACAGACCCATTTAGATTCGTGTGGGAAAAACTAAAGTCATGGGAACCCGACAATTCCCCACACCCGAGTTAAAGTTGACCCCAAAGTGTGGGACATTCAGAATAAGGTTATGGTGTTATCTCATACACAGCTCTTTTTACTTTTAGTTTTCTATCACTGGAGATCAAGCATGATTATTTGAATGTGTGATCCTAAACATCTTCAGTTGTTCATGATCCTAATCAGCTGACGAGAGGTTCACATTCCATGGCTGCAACCGACGGCTTTTGATTTCCTTCTTTCTCACTACCTCAAGATAGGGCAACCCATCTGCTGGTCCAGCTGAAAACGGTTTGGCCTCGATTTTAACTGGGGAGCGTGTTCAGGAAGGGCGGGGATGCGGGCAGGAGGGATGGACGGGAGGGATACCCCCATGGGGATCTCTGCATGAGGCTCGGGCCATTTGAACTCCCGAGTCGAATTTAAATAATTCATGTCAGTCTCCCTTCTGAAGCAGGACTGACATCAGGGCCGGAGGGCAAGAACGGAAATCGCGTATGGAGCCTTAGGACGCCGGGGACCCAAAGTAACAGTCCTTGACATAAAGTTAGCGTCAGGTGAAGGCTTTAGAAGCCGATGCCAGTGCTGAGTGGAAGAGACAAGGCCGGAGCTGGGGAGTCCATGGACTCCTTGCGGGACCTGGGGGTCTCTTCTGGACAGTCGCCACCTCCTGCTGTGGTTCAGCTGTCAGGATTGACACTGGGTGGCCTCCCTGAGTCGTCATGAAAATCACATTGCAGCGCCGATGACATCATCGGGCCATGACCTTTTAATTTAAACCAGGTCCTCGCTTGCTTGCAGTGGGAGACACGGGTGACTTTAAAGTCTTTGAAGATAAGATGTTACCAGGCGGGAATTATATTTATATTTCATATAAACTATGCCCCTAAAATTACATCTGGAGTACCAACATATGAATACTTAACATGTTGATCTGAAATTTATTGGAGGTGTTAACAATACTGCTAAAATAGCAGAACATACCCAAATGCTCTTACACTAATATCCCAGAACATAATTCCAAGACTTATGTCATGGACCAGAAGACCTGGGTTCAAACACTAGCATCTAATGACATTGCCATTATGGGCTCACCCCAGAAACAGTGCCTGCTTTTGGTTGAGCTGTAAAGTGCATGTCTGTAGCTCTTGGCAATTGAACTAGAGTGATAGTGACAGCAGCCATGGATACGGCCTTAAACTATCCAACACACTAAAAGCTCCTGAAAGCAGGAGGCGCAGCTGCAGCAGTTTTAACAACTTTTATCATGCCACTGAAAATTAAAGTACTTACTTAACTCCATATCGATCCCGAAACATGATATGGTTTCTAAAAGTGCGATTTACATCAAGATCAATTTGTTTAATTTCTGCCGAAAAACTTTGTGCTTGTATTTTCATTTTCTGTTAAAAAAAAAAGTGGACAATTGTAAATGTCTCTGTTTTAGTCAAATAGTACACTTTTAATTGTGGAAAAGTGTCACAAAGTATTACAAAGTATTTACAGCACAGAAACAGGCCATTCGGACCAACAGGTCCATGCCGGTGTTTATGCTCCACACGAGCCTCCTACCCTTCTTCATCTAACCCCATCAACATATCCTTCTATTCCTTTCTCCCTCATGTGCTTATCTAGCTTCCCCTGAAATGCATCTATGCTATTCGCCTCAACTACTCCTTGTGGTAGCAAATTCCACATTCTAACCACTCTCTAAAGAAGTTTCTCTTGAATTCCCTATTGGATTTACTAGTGACGATCTTATATTTATGGCCCCTAGTTCTGGTCTCACCCGCAAGTGGAAACATCTTCTCTATGTCTATCCTATCAAATTTATTTGAAATCTTAAAGACCTCTATCAGGAAAATCTGGCAAAGGCATTAAGGTTTAAAAAAAAACTTTCAAAGCAAATAATTGCAGTCTTTATAATTCATTACAATTCTTATTTAGAACTATGGAAGATTCAACAATATAAGCCATAGTAAGATAGATAATGTGATCTTAACAATGGATAGTATATTACGGAGATTATTTCCCTTGTGAAAAAAGGCATAAAAGGACTCTATAAAGCTTAGTGATTGGTGCAATTTATTACATGGAAGGACATTCAACTGAACTGAACTGAACTTTCCTTCATGTATACACTGTTGTTTTAACCAACATTTTGGATATAACAGGGCCACACTGTATAACGGAATTGGAAAAATCCTGTATGTTGGTGACTGAAAAAGATTGAAGACAATAAAAAAAAATTATAGCCACCGTGCTGATTTTTAATCATTTACTTAGCACAGAAACAATTTTGTAAATAATTTACCTCATATTTCCCTTCATTCTCAGACTTTAACTTTTCTAAATCTAATAGGAGTGACCAAATCTGACCCCGAAGCTGCAGTGGGATTCCTTTGTAAATTCTACGGATCATCTGAAATAAAAACACAGGCCAGTGTTATTCTTGTCACATGATAATCATATATGCTGAATTCTACACTCGCATAGATACAATATATACAAATTTATACAATACCCAATATTTCTAATTGGAAACTTGTCTGTCAGTATATAAGGTATATCTTACTCTGTTATTTTACTAAACTGTCATTATAAACCTCTCCAGTTTAACAAAATAATTCTTCCTTAATAATACAATGCAAAATATATCCCTATATCACCAAGTACAAGTCTAATCCTTGGGGAAAATGTACATTTTAATGCATATTTACGGAGGATTACTCGCTGCATTGTAAAGGTTTATTCATGAACAGGTATCAAGTTGATTTTGCTTCTTCTTTTAAAAACTGAATTATATACTTTGTGGAATTTTTTTTTGCAACAATTTTCCCTTCCTTCCTGAAGGAGTTGGTTCCATAGTCATCAGTACCTCATCCAAGTAACTATTCCTCATAAGTGAGCCTGGACAGTGAGTTTTGGCAGGCTATTCCACTGTTAAGAAATCAGGTTGAATCTGATCCTAACTTCACCAGTGCTTCTAAACTCCAAGGGGGGGGGGGGGGGGAAATTAGCTTGCACCCCCTTTGGGGCGATAACTTCGCCGGGGCGCTACTTTTAGTGCCCCGAAAAAGTTAGCATTCCACGCCCGAAATTCAATGGTAGCGCTCTAAGCAGGAGGCGGGGCACTACTGGAAGCGCTCCCCCTCCCTCTTGGGGCGCGCCGCTGAATATCACGCCCCTACATACAGCAGCACCACACACGCCAGCATGTAGCGCCATGGTACTACAGGCCCCACTCCCCTGATTAAAGGGGAGGGGCCTAGTGCAGCGCGCACCAGGGCCCTGCTGGACCACTGGGGAGCGGGGTGCTGACAAAAGAGCCCGGCACTCAAGAGGAGTGCCGGGCTGACGGAACGTGGTCGGCACTCGGCAGGAGGAGGCCAGAGGGGGCGGGTGCTGGCAGGAGGCCCAAAAAGAAATGGCACCTGCCCTTTAATTATCGCCGCACCAGCTGCAAAAACGCCATCCTGACCCTGTCGGACATAGTGTCCGGCGGTAGGTCAGGGGACGCAGGTCAAGTTTGCGGCTGGGGTACGAGCGGGGCGCTGTGCACGGCGATGACGTCATTACCAGAGGCGCAGTGCCCGGGGCACTACTGGCTACCACCGCCGCTAACCTCCTGCTGAATTTCGTGGGAGGAGTTAGTGGCGCCATGCCCAGGCACTAGTTTCTTTGCGCCCCGTAATAACAGGAGGCGCAAAGCAACTGAATTTTTTTCCCCCCAGGACTTCTCCAGCCCTGAAGTATCTCAACACTCTTCTCACAATGCTGCCGTCTCCAGCATCCTGAACCCAGTTCTATCAAACCCAGACCATTGTCTAGTGCTACACAAGCCCATGATCCCACTGCTGCCAAATCACATTAGTCACTGATTCTGACACCATGGTAAATTTTCGCATTCAGTGTACATCAGGCGGAGCAAGCCATTTTGATGATTTGCAATTAAGTGGTGAGCTGCCGGCACATTCCAAACACTGATAAACAGATCACCGTTTTCAGCAGGGAGTGGCGGGGTGTTGCAGGAAATCCGGTGGTCTGCAGAAAGGGGAGGGCTGGGTCAATCGATGGAGAGTGGTGGGGTGGGGGGGGGTAAGCTGTGACGGGGAGCATTATTGACAGGGGAGAGCATTAGCAATGAGACACAGGGAGAGCAATTATGCTCATCCTGCTGCCCAAGAAGTGCTAAATGATTCCTCCTAAGCACATCCTGTGGTCAACTGGAATATAATGATTTCTCTGCAGATTAGTAACTGGTTGTAAATCTTCAGCTCCTACAAATGATAGATAAACCAGCAGAAAATGACTTCCTTTTTCTTTTTTTAAAGCGGTCATTTTGCATCATAGGAAAATGTGACATTTTGAAATGCAACATAGTAAAAACGTATACATATATACATAGGAGGATGCTCACAATGTTCTTTCAGCTGGGAAGACATGACTGGGCAGGCAGGAGGTACTGAGCTGATATTCTAATTAGCATCTAGGAGGTGCAATCAGGGCTCAGCTGACTTACCTTCCAACCATATCAAGTTGCTTAAGAAACTTAACAGTGGAGGAGTAGAGACTTAGCTGAAGGGCCAAGGCCAATTGAGCTTTAGTTTTTCAATAAATGAGGCTTGAACCCTGCCCATTTAATTGCGAGATAAACTCTCTATTATCAAAGCTAGAGAAGCCACTAGATCAAGTGAATTATTCAAAATAAATCCCTAATCCACACAGCTGAAAAGTAGGTATGTGGTCTGGGATAATATCTCATGTTTTGTGCGTTCAAGTAATATCAGGAGAACGGTTTGCTGGTTGAATCATTTGACGATTAATCTTGGATCTCTGGTGTTTCCTGATAACAGACATATCAACAGTCATTCAAATTAATTCTGTGATGAGATCCCTGGGGTCATACTGCAAGGTATACCAGCAGAGCACAAATCCCCACAGGGGCAGTATTTCTTCTGCAGTTGCCACTTAATACATAAACTGTACAAACATGTACTAATATAGGACACTAACACAATCAACCAGACCCTAATTTATCAACTAAATAAACAAAGATTAATAAGGTACAGTTTCTGCCATAACTCAAAAAAGAGTATGGAAAGAACACAAAAATAAACTGATTGACATGCTGTGCATTTCTAGCACTGTCTGTTTATATTTCTGATTCCATTATTCAGTTTATCTTTCTATCTCATGAAATTATTTAAGCATTTCATGAATGCGTAATTTACATTATGACATTGGCCCAGAAATTTGGGTCCCAACGCATGAGTGCGCACGGGGTACTCACGTGTAGGCCCAACGAAAGTACCGGTTTCATGCATGCACTGCGCACGCGCGGGAAACCGGCACTTCCGTTCCCCTGAAAGAAGGGGTGGAACGCGTGCGCGGGAGAGGCAGCGCGTGCGCATTGAACTTACGTTTTTTTCCCAGGTTTCTCTGGGAAGGTAAGTCTCCAGAAGTTAGACATGTAAAAAGCAGTCGCAAGGCCTGCTTTTAACAAGGTAAGTGGTGAATTAATTAAAATTAAAAAAATTTTTCCACAGGTTTATTATTTTTAAATACTTTAAAGAAAGGTAAGTTTATTTTTAGCCCCGTTAGAAAATGTAATTATTTTCTTCAAAAATTTAAATTATTGTTTAAAATAGTTATTTCATGTAATTTATAGTTATTTAAAAAAAAAATGTATTTGAAGTTTTAGTGATGTTTTGGGGCTTATAATATTTATAGGTCTTCCTGTCAAATTTATGAATGAAGCATTCCCTGCTACCATTGGCTCTCCATGGCCCACGCGATCCCAGGGGACGCATCGAACTAACTGCGCCCCGGGATACACAAGCACTGCGCACTGGCAGTTGGAGGAGGCCCAGGATCGCAATTCCACGGGGGCCCACAGCTCAACGGCCGGCGCGCTAGGTAAGTGTAGGTCGGAGGCTTGCACCCGCGGGAAGCCTCCGACCCGAATTTCTGGGCCATTATTACACCTTCGCATACACAAAAAAAATGCATTTTCCAGAGGATTGTCATCACTGGAAGTGAGCTTTACATAAGCTTTAATAATACTATAAGCAGGATATAGCACCAATTTATTTGTGGTTGCTATTCAGACACATGGAAAGAAGCCAACAGCTAAAGGATCAGTGTTCTTTGTTTTTATTATTTATGTGATTTAAGTTAGCAAAAAAAAAAAAGCGCTTGTTTGGAAAATGAGGTCAAATATAGACACTTGGATACAACTATCCAGTGGCAGCTCTTTCAGATCAAACTATTTCTATTTTAACTATACACAAGACCTTCCTTTATGTAGAAGTTTCCTTACCAGGACTTATATTTTCTGAGTTTTTCCATGAAAAGCATCAACTGTTGACCTATTTCTATTCTCTCAAGCTGTCTTTCCTAAAATTATGCAACCACCTGTATCAAACTAACATTAAAACAAATCATCAACTAGGCTTTGGAATCAAAAGCTCAATTTCTAAATTTGCAGATGACACCAAATTGGGAGAGATAGTCAACACTGAGGAGGACTGCAACAAATTACAAGACGACATTAATAAACTTGCAGAATGAGCATATAATTGGCAAATAAATTTCAACATAGATAAGTGTAAGGTATTACATTTTGGTAAGAAAAATAAGGAGGTAACATATTACTTAGAAAATAAGAATCTAAATAGGGTAGAGCAACGGGATCTGGGAGTAAAAAAAAAACTTGCATTTATATAGCCTTTCACGACCACCGGACGTCTCAAAGTGCTTTACAGCCAATGAAGTACTTTTGAAGTGGAGTCACTGTTGTAATGTGGGAAACACGACAGCCAATTTGCACACAGCAAGGTCCCACAAACAGCAATGTGATGATGACCAGATAATCTGTTTTTGTTGTGGTTGAGGGATAAATATTGGCCAGGACACTGGAGATAACTCCCCTGGCTCTTCTTCGAAATAATGCCATGGGATCTTTTACGTCCACCTGAGAAAGCAGACGGGGCCTCGGTTTAACGTCTCATCCGAAAGACGTACCTCCGACAATGCAGCACTCCCTCAGCAAAGCATTGGAGTGTCAGCCTAGCTTTATGTGCTCAAGTCTCTGGAGTGGGACTTGAATCCACAACCTTCTGACTCAGAGGCAAGTGTGCCCTATTCCCATCCCAACCTTCCTTTTTTTTATTAATTGCCTATAAAATATTTTGCTATTTTGTTTTATGTTCCTTGATAATTTAATTTCATAGTTCCTCGTTGCCTCCCTAATTGTTTTTTTGACTTCTCTCCTAATCTTTTCGTATTCTCTCTCATCATGCACTCCCCTGCTGTCTATGTACTTAATGTATGCCTCTTTCCTTACCCTCAATTGTTCTCTTAAGGCTTTATTCATCCATGGAGTCTCATTATTGTTTCGTTTGTTTCTGACTCAGAGGCGAGTGTGCTACCAACTGAGCCACAGCTGATACTGTACAAATACACAAATCACTAAAAGTTGTGATGCAGGTCAATAAGGCCATAACAAAAGCAAACCAAGCACTAGGGTTTATTTCTCGAAGGGCAGAATTAAAAAGGAGAGAAGTTAAGCTAAACTTGTATCGAACCTTGGTTAGACCACACTTGGAGAACTGTGTACAGTTTAGTTCGCCATATTATAAAAAGGATACAGAGGCACTGGAGAGGTTACAAAGAAGATTTATAAGGATCATACCTATAAGGAAAGGATGTACAGGCTGGGTCTCTTTTCTCTTGAAAAGAGGTGCGAGGGGTGACCTATAGAGGTCTTCAAAATTATGGAACGTTTTGATAGAGTAGGCACGGAGGCCGCAATTTTAATCGGCACTCAGAGGGCCGGTTTGGAGGCGGGTCAAAGGTTAAAATAGTTTTGATTCACGGCGGGTTATGATCCCGCCGTCAACCCGCCTCCAAACAATTTTCCCAAGTGTCGGGTCCCCGATTTGCGCATGGACCCGAAACCTAGCGGTGGGGAGAGGAATTAAAGCCAATTACCTGCCTATTAACAGGTAGTTGATAGTAGTTGACAGGCTATTTTTAAAATTTTGCCGCTTCTGCCTCGGGTTTCCCGACGTCCGGACACCACGCCAGGTAAGTGTGGGGCATTGATGACAGCTGCAGAAGTGGTGTGAAGGATCCAATGGTGCACTGGTGAGTCTCAGAGGTAAGAAAATATTGGGAAATTCATTTTTAATGCATGTACACATTTCTTTAGGTAACAAGTTTTGAAATCCATGTCCAGTGCCACCTCATTGGGAGAACCTCTCTCACCAGTGACAGATCGCTTCTGTCACCTCACCTGCAGCTGCTATCTATTCCAGCCTATGGAGGGAGTCATTGGAGAGCCTGGGTGCAACAGCTCACCTTTGTACAGTGATTGTCAGTGTTTGCAGCACCTCAATGCTGTCAAACACTGAGAAATCAGCAAACAAAAATTGTGCGTGGTCCCTTTAAGAAAACCGGCAGTTGACACGTCATCAAATGATGTCATCTGACTGGCTTCCTCTTAATTGGCCGGCAAGCCCGCAGGTCAATCAACGTAAAATCACGTATGTGGGCCGGATGCAGTTGGAGGCGGGACTGGAAGCCAAAACCACCTGACCTGCACCCAACCTGCTTCCACTGAAAAAATCGCGGCCAGAGAGTGTGTTTCCAGTTGTGGGGAAGAGCAAAACTAGAGGCCATCAATATAAGATAGTCACCAAGAAATCAAATAGGGAATTCAGAAGAAACTTCTTTTCCCAGAGAGTGGTAAGAATGTGGAACTCGCTACCACAGAGAGTAGTTGAGGTGAATAGTATAAATGCATTTAAGGGGAAGCTAGGTAAGCATATGAGGGAGAAGGGAATAGAGGGTTATGCTGATAGAGTTAGATGAGGAAAGATGAGTGGAGGCCAGAGTGGAGCATAAACGCCGCATGGACTGGTTAGGCCAAATGGCCTGTTTCTGTGCTGTATATTCTATGTAACTAGTGTGTATTCATGCTAAAGACTCTGCTTACTGAATTTACAGAACACAACTACTTTTTGAATGCAGTCCTCCAGATTTTGTTCCAATGACTCAATTAGTAAATGCACTGCCCAAAGTGGAACTGAGTCATACAAACCAGAAAGATCCCAAACCAAGTTTGATCCCCTGTCAATGCTAATATAGCTGATCTCAGCCAGACCAGTAGGGGAGCTACACTTGGTTCTGTGTATCTGCTACCTACAAACAGTTTTCAACAAAGCAAATAACATCACACAGATAGACTTCCAATACTAGTCATTTGTAATTAATACGCAACACTGAGAAAGCAGGCCAATTAGGGGGAAGTTAGTGACAGAGTACGTCAATGTATGACGTGTCATCTGTCAAGAACTTTTGAAAGAAATGTCATCGTTTGACAGCTCTGTGACGCTGTCAAACACTGACATTCTGTGTAGTTTGGTGAGTCCTTGTGTGCAGGACTCATCAAACCTTTCTACTTTCCAGAAATCAGCTGGATGTTGGATCGGAGGATGCAACAGCCAGTCTGTGATCTCTACAATGGTCGGGGACTCCGGCTCCACAGCGGCTGAAGGTAGAAACAAAGGTAGGTTAATATTTTTTAACACTTTGCACTCACCTCACATACTTACCACTCCACACTTGCACCCATTACTCACCTCTATATCGCACTTTCAGACCCCTCAGACCTCCTATTCACCTTACACCCCGGCGGGGTTCCCCCAGGTCGGGAAGCCTGCACTTCAGGACGAAAAATGGGGATAATCCTATTTTCTGCCTGTTAACTACCTGTTAACAGGCAGTTAATAGGCTTTAATCCCTTCTCGCCTCCAAGGAAACGGGACCCGGGGCAGGACGGCTTCCCGCCTCCTGGCAAAACAGTACAAGGGTGGGTTGGGGGCGGGTTTGCCACCCGCCCCCAAATTCCGCAACTTTCCCGGCAGTCCCGCCTCCATACCCGCCTCCCCAGGGCTGAGAAAATCCAGCCCATTGTCTCCCAGCCCCCTCAATACAAACAATTCTACCTCCTAAGTTCAGAATGGTTGTTTTATTCACTGAAATAAATAATTTAAACTACAATTAAAAACAGATAAATATAACCTTAAAAAGAGCAACTAAAACTTTCAATGCATAAAATCACTCTGAAGAATCTAGTTTATAAAAATCAAGAGAAGTGACAGCCTTAATGGTCGGGGAACAAAAGAGTGCATTATCTGTGACGAAGGGACTATTTCATGTTAGTATCAGTTAAAATTTCAAGTGCAGTATCCCCAGCAGTTATATTAACAGACTGCAAAAATTTCAGTAAATTAATTTATAGAATCATGGAATGGTTACAGCGCAGAATGAGGCCATTCGGCCCATCAAGCCCGTGCCAGCTCTCTGCAAGAGCATTTCAGCTAGTTCCACTCTCCTGCCCTTTCCCCGTAGCCCTGCAATTTTTTTCCTTCAGGTACTTATCCAATTCCCTTTTGAAAGCCACGATTGAATCTGCCTCCACCACCCTCTTAGGCAGTGCATTCCAGATCATAACCACTCGCTGCGTAAAAAAGGTTTTCCTCATCTCACCATTGGTTCTTCTGCCAATCACCTTAAATCTGTGTCCTCTGGTTCTGGGCCCTACCACCAATGGGAACAGTTTCTCTCTATCTACTCTGTCTCAACCCCTCATGATTTTGAACACCTCTATCAACCTTCTGTGCTCTAAGGAGAACAACCTCAGCTTCTCCAGTCTATCCACGTAACTAAAGTCCCTCATCCCTGGAACCATTCTTGTAAATCTTTTCTGCACTCTCTCCAAGGCCTTCACATCCCTCCTAAAGTGCGGTGCCCAGAATTGGACACAATACTCCAGCTGAGGTTGGACCAGTGTTTTATAAAGGTTCACCATAACTTTCTTGCTTTTGTACTCTATGGGCAGGATTTTCATTCAGGAGTCGGGTGGGAGGCAGGACTACAACTTTCAGGGTTGTAGTCCCGCCTCCATCGAGATGCGGCCAATCCACACGATTTTAACTTGATTGACCTTGTTGAGCCCGCCCAGCGGGCTCAGCAGGCCAATTAAGGGCCACCCGGCAACAGGTGATGTCACAGACTGAAATTTCATCTGTCAAGAGATTTTGACAGATGAAATATCGGTGTTTCACAGCTGTTTGAAGCTGTCAAACACTGACAGTCTTACTTCTAACCTGAGTCCTTCTCCACAGACTCAGTTAGAAATCTCTCCTGCACAGTAAGCTGAAGGCTGTCACTTTTGACAGTTCGCAGCCATTCTGCTTTCTGTGCCGGTGAGATGAGGGACTCCCAGGACCTAAAGGAAGGAAGGCTGAAAAGGTAATTTAAACTTCTTTAATCACTTTAGACACACCAAACACACTTACCTTTGCACTCATGCACACATCACTCACCTGAACACCGACATCTTGAACCCTCCAAGTCTTTCAACCTCCTTTAACTTGGCGTGGTTGGAGCCGTCGGGAATACCACACTTCAACCTTAAAAATAGGGATTAGGCTAAAAACTACCTGTTAACAGGCAGTTAATTGGCACTAATCCCTTCCCGCCTCGGGTAGGCGGGTCCCAGTGCGGGGCGGGTACCCGCCTCCTTTGAAACTGGCATGATGGCGGGTTTGGGTGCGGGGTGGGGTCGGGACCCCTGATTTTGGGATTTTAACCCCCCCCCCCCCAACGCCTCCAATCCCGACTCCACGGCCCAATGAAAATCCTGCCCTTGGCCTCCATTTATGAAGCCCAGGATCCCGTATGCTTTTTTAACCGCTTTCTCAACCTGCCCTGCTACCTTCAAC
This sequence comes from Somniosus microcephalus, assembly GCF_052327205.1. Classification (NCBI taxonomy): domain Eukaryota; kingdom Metazoa; phylum Chordata; class Chondrichthyes; order Squaliformes; family Somniosidae; genus Somniosus; species Somniosus microcephalus. The sequence goes on from NC_141001.1 coordinate 70,560,455, forward strand.
GATTTGTGCACATATAGCCCCAGGTCTCTGTTCATGCATCCCCTTTAGAATTTTATATTGCCTCTCCTTGTTCTTCCTACCAAAATGTATCACTTCGTACTTTTTTGCGTTAAATTTCATCTGCCACGTGTCTGCCCATTCCACCAGCCTGTCTATGTCCTCTTGAAGTCCAGCACTAGCCTCCTCACTGTTCACTATACTTTCAAGTTTTGTTGGAAGTCTCTTGTTTCACTCCACACAGTTTTTTCCCCCAGGATTTTAACAACAAATGGATGATTTAACACTCTGACAGCTCTTATTGGCAGAAAGTGTAAAAACAAATCAATTACCACATGCGGAAGGTGAATTAGCTGTGCTTAAGTCAGTCTCACCGTCAATCTGAAATCAGCTTTGTATTCTCCAAACTGAAGCTACTTTTATACCACTATCAGACATCCAATACAATATTATCCACTTTTCAGATCATATCCTTTCTATTTTTCTGCCTGATCTCTCCCTGTCTGAGTCTCTAGTATTATTTCCTACCTTCACTGTGCATTTTTAACCTCTCCCAGACATAAACGTTCACAAACTCTAAGATTTTTTGCCATGAATATTTACATAGCACATCACTGCATCTCATAATTTTTTTAAATAATTAATGAAAGCACATCCATCCTTTCTTCCCACTGCCTTTGCATATGCAACTAACCACCCACTTTCAAAATACTGCAGAATACCATCCACAAGCACAATTGCATGCAATGACCTTGAACTTGATCAATTCCACCAAATACAATGCACTAAACAGACTACCTTAAATCGAATGATAATACCAGTTACAACATGGAGCAAGATTACTTCTGTGCTATTTGTACCAAATGCCCAAACACATTTATAATGAACACATTTCTGATTTTGCTACAAATAGCGAGCAAAAGAAATTTCTTTTGAGTTAACTTCGTATATATTTAAAATCAGTAACATGGGCTTACTGTTTGAAATTAAATCTGACCTGGTTTACATCCTTATACAACAATTATACTTGAATTCTGCACTGAGTAACCAAAATGGTGTTGGTTCTAATGCAGTTCCATCAAAATCAGAATTTGTACTTTGGGCCAGTTGTCCTGGTTCCACTTAAAAAAGTAAAAACCTTTAGGACAAATATGCAGTTTAATTCATTAGTGCACCATATTAGAATGTGAAGACATAAGAATATATTGACATATGCAATCAAGTACACTGTTCACCTATTCCTTAATCATGCTATCTACCGGGAAAGGCAAGAAACCCCAGAAAAAATACCTGTCACCAATTCAGGAAAAGCTCTGGGAAATTCCTCTCCAACTCCATAAGCAATGAAATAAGTTGCAGGAATCGTGGTAGCCCTTGCACATTCTAATCACAACTACCTAACTACTTATCCCTATAAATAATGTTTCCAACTCTAATTATGTGTATTCTGGGAGGTTGCATCACTTCCTGCAGCTGGTGGGAATGAGAGAATCTGGGAAAAGCCGTTGGGAGCATGCCAAGGGGAACTGGGGCATTGAGGACCTGATCCTGCTAGTGAACAAGCTGCAGGATTTGTTCAGCTCCATCAGGCAGAGCTGCCACCTCCACCTACTGCAGATCACGGTGGTAGGCGGACAGAGCACTGACAAGAGTTCAGGGCTGACTAACTTCATCGGCAGTGACCTTGCCCGTGGGTCAGGGTCTGTCAGCAGGCGTCTGCTAATTGTGCAGCTTATCCATGCAAAAATGGAGTATGTCAAGTTCTTGCACTCTAAAGCGAAGTGCTGTACACTTTTAGGGATGCAATGGGACCAACAGTGCTTGCCGCACAGCGGGGGGGATTATCGGAAACTCGCCCAGGTTGCTCTTAGATTAATCTTTAATTTCTGCAGACTCCCGGGCAATACAGAAGTGTTAGTAACACTACTTAAAATTGGAAATCTCCTCTCAGAAACATGTTAAGTTCCCTTTTAAAGGACTTAGGTCTACATATTTTGACGCTTTATCCCAGAGGCTGATGACTCTCTGTAAAAATAAATACTTCCGCGCATCTAACCTAACTCTTTGCTCATGGATTTTACAGCCTTACCCTCCCTATCAACTTCAAAAACGTATCTAATCGGATTGTATCCAATTCCTTCATCATTTTAAAAACCTTAATCATATCCTCTCTAAGCCTGTATTTCTTAGAAATAGATAACATTAATTCTTCGAGTCTGTTCTCATAACTAAGTACTCTGAAACTTGGCATCAGCCTGGTCGTCATCCTCTGCACCTTCTCCAGAGCGTAAATATCCTTCACCATGTATGGGGCCCAAAAGTGGACACAATGCTCCAAGTGCGGATGTACCAAAGCCTTATATGGATTATTAAGTATAGCATTCTTCACTTGGTACTCTTCAGTACTAGCAATACAACCCAATACCATATAGTCACCTCACTCTGCTTGTGGACCATTAATAAGTGATCAGTTATTATCCCTGGTCTCTTTCTTGGTCTGTTATATTTAAAAGATATCCCTGCATAGTACAAACATGTCTGTAGTTCCCCAACTCCTTATAACATAGGTATATAATAATAAATGTAAATAATAAACATAAGTCATTATGTAGTGCACTTTGAAGCACATAATCTGGAATTCAAAACAGTTATACTGTTTTACCAGTTATACTGGAGCTGCTACCTGGCCAAATTATATTCAACTGATTTAGTTTGCTCCAGTATAGGCCAGTTCCGGAGTGAACCAAGAAAGTCATTCTTGGAACTGAATTTGGTGTAGTTTTGGTTTAAAAAATGGAGAATAACTCAAACATACAAATTGAGATTTATTGTGGATGATTTTGAAGTAATCAATGTTACCTTGTCACTGTTTCTGTACTTGCCCCATTTCTTAACCATTTTGACCCATTTCGGTATTCTCTCAATCTCCAAATGTTTTTGCTGTAAAACAAAATTTAAAAAGTGTTATATATAAAAAAGCATGTGCTCATTTTAGCAATGATTCAGCTTTTAGTGCAATGGCAATATATTTTTGCTGTTTAGGTCATTTTTAATAGACAAAGATGTAAAATATTATTGGATTCAATTTTCTGGACAAGATAATTACGAATGAGGAAGGGCATTCGGCCCATTTTATTTCATCCACCCAAGAAGACACTGAAGCTCCCCCATTACAGCATCAAATGTTCCTTAAATGATTCCAGAGTTTACACCTCCATTACTCTATCTGGAAGTCCATGCCACATGTTGATCAGTTTGTGTGTGAATTTAACTTTTGCTCTTCTGAACATATGTCCACTTGTCCTGCTCTTGCAAGTTACATTCCAGATTTACATTTTCCATTTCCCTAACTGTCTTATATACCTCTCTAAGATTGCCTCTCAGATGCCTCCTGTCCAGACTGAAAAGCTGAATTTTGCTCAGTCTTTCCTCCTAGCTCAGACTTTCAGCACTAGAGCTCAGTCCTGTGACTTTTCCCTACACTGCCTCCACAATTTGAACGTCTCCCTGTGTCTCAGCAATCAGAAGTGGACACAGTACTCAAGGTGCAGCCTGATACGAGCACTGTGCTATTTGATCATGATTTCCTATGTCCCTATGACTTACATTCTACTGTTTTGGCTATATAGTTTGACATTTAATTGGCTTTGTTACTGCTGTGCACTGGTTGGACAAGTTGCATTGAGTCCACTAAGATTTCTAGGTCTTTCAACGTCATTCTTTAATACTTCAACACCATGCATGGAGTACATGTAAAGAGTCACTTATGTTGGTGCAAATGCAAAAAATAGGGTTGATGTCAGTACGTTCTGAAGCGCCAACACTGTAGAGGCATGACATGCAGGTAAAAATCAGCTGCAAAAGTACGATGAGCCGTGATCAAAGAAATTGTTTCCCTCCTAAGTGGCACAAATAATTAAAAACACCACAGTACAAGTAGGACAAAAATAGGTCTCAAGTGTGTAATAGTTACTTTTTCCAAATGAAATTTTCTCCATCAAAGCCCAGAAACTGGACAATGAAGCTGAATTGTTTTTCTTTTGTAAAAAATATAATCTGAGAGGCAACAAAATGAGTCTTAATGGTAAACTTTTTCAAAAAAGGTCATTCAGTGACTAGAAAATTAAATGTGCTAAGCTTCCCAACATTTCCCTCTGATTTAGTTATAATGTTAATCATAAATTTAAATAAACCAATTATGAAGAAGCAATTGCATAACACATGGGTCAGAGTGTGTTAAAAGGCAGAAATAGATGGAAGGTAGAGATGACATAAGCTGCAGGGGCAGGGGAGTTTTTTTTTTACTTTTACAAGCTGAAAAACTAGAGGTAATGCAGTGCTACAGTGACTGGTGTAGCTTTGTGCTGTGTCACTCAATGCTAAACCAGGATGTGGATTCACACCCATAATTCGCCACACAAGAATTGATCTCAGCTGTGTTGAAGGCAGTGAGTAATATCTAGCTGTTTCCTATAAGGGAAGAGAACTTAAAACCAGTGGTGTTGCCAGCCTATGTCTCATCTGCTTGCCCGTTTTAAGCAGCTAAGAAATGATTAAGCTAGGCGGTTACACAGTTAGCAGTGACAGGCAGTTGGGAGGGGACATGTCATATGTTACATTTGCAGGAAACTAACGGCAGGAAATATGTGTTTGTTTAAGTTTAAAAAGAAAATCAAATAAAAGTAGCACAATTGTTTTAATATTCAAAGAATTAATCTTTTAGCCTATATATTATCTTGAACTTTAAAATGTTAAGTAGTGATAACACATTAATAATAAAAAATATTACTTGGTCACTGTTAAGAAGACATTGTTGTGAAGAAGGGAAATTACTCTCAATGTAAAGCTCTCCAAACACGCACACATATATACCACGATTTAAAAAGAGCTTGTTGATTTGTTCTACCCGTGAGGAGAAATTGCTAATTTAAATGACTTGCTAGCAATCGGCTGGAGATCACTAAGCCAGAAAAGAGCTCTCAGCTAATATATTCTGTAAGTAGGTTAAAAGCACGATATAAATGCAAGTTGTTGTTCTTGTTCTATCACCCGAATTTTTTAAATTGCTTTGGAGATTCAGATTCAGTTCCCAGGACTGAAGAGAAAGTCTATCAATGCTCCTACAATGAAACTTGGTTGCTGATGGACCCACTGCATAAACCCACTGCGTGATGCTCTTCCTTGCAATGTGATGTGCGTGGGAGGGCGACAAGGTCTTATTCTCATAGTGTGATAATTTTTCTTTTAAAAAAGAAATAAGAGAATTAATCCAAATGCAGATGCCGGTTTCAATTCCAGGTATGTTAACAGTTCTGCTTACATGGGTAGGAGGAAAATGGTAAAGAACACAGCTTCCCAAGCAAAATTGTAGTTTAGTAAATTGGTTGTTCTGCACATAGCAGTTCAAGTGCTGATAGTCACAGTTGTGCTTTACAATAAATCATGATTATTCCATATCAAAGACAAAATAAAACTGAGACAATGGCCAGAATTTTCCGGGAGGTCAGCGGGTGGGATCGGTGGCGGGTCAGGTGGGAAATTTGATTTTTTTTTCCCCACAGCGGGTCGGGACCCCGCTGTCAACCTGCCACAACACGCCTTTTCCAATGGCATGTGCAGAGGCAGGTGACCCAATTAAACCAATTATTGGGTTGTTGACAGACCCTTAATAATGCTTTTAACCTAACTTTTTAACTTTAACTGCTCGTCCACAGGGTCCACGCTGCTCGAGGACCTTGTCTGTGAACCGGAGGTGGGAGTTGATTGGCCATTGAATCAGCTGATTAGTTGACAGCTTGAAATGTGCTATGAAAGCTCCCACCTCTCAGATGTTCACTTTCCAAGTGCAGAAGCTGTTGCTTACTCCACTTGGACTACAGATTGAGCTTTATGCAGGTTGCAAGTGTTTGGTGCAAACTCTCCATCCAGTGTCACCTCATTGGAACAACCTCTCACCATTCACAGATTGCTTCTGTCATCTCAGCTTCACCTGCCATCTATTCCATCAGCATGGGTACAGTTTATTTTGTTTCACCTTGGTCCTCAGAATCTGACCACAATCAGCCCCAACACCAGCAGCACCATGCATACCTACAGCACCAACAACAACACCAACCTTCTCCGCAATCACCAGATGCTGCACAGGACACAGGGCATCAGCACCTGAGCACATTGCTGCCCAGGAGTCCAGGGATGGCCTCATCATGGCCACATTTACTTCACTTGACGCTGTACACCCTGGCTGCCACATGATGCACCAGGTTGGCACCACCCCACACCAACACCATAAAGCATTCTTACAATGTTCAAGCCATTCCTTTCACACTCACCACCACTGCGGGAGGTACCGTTATGTCTCACCATTCACTGCAACGCACTAAGCCACTTCCAAAGGTGCACATAAATCTGTCCAAGAACGGAAAGTGTTGAAAATAAAGGTTTCAATGTTTGACAGCACATTAACAGAAACTTCACATGCACATTGGATAAAACACCCAAGTGGCTATCCTTGTTTGTTGTTAGTTGGTATGATTGCACTAGGATGAGGGGGAGTGTGAGGGGTGGCTAGTGAGATGGGGATGTGATAATGTAGAGAGAGAGAGAGAGAGAGAGAGAGAGAGAGAGAGAGAGAGAGAGAGAGAGAGGGATGGGTGGAGGTGCAAGGTAAGTTGGTGTGAGTAAGGATTTGCAGGAGTAGGGTAAGGAAGGCAGAGTGAATGGGATGTGATGGGAGGCACAGGAGGATGAAGATAAGTGTGGTTTTGTACAAATGTTTTGTGATCTAATGAGATCATTGAAAGGTTTGCACCACTGCACCCAGGTCCTCCTGATGACATCCCTGCTTGTGACCTCCTCTGCAATGTGCAACCAGTCTGTGTTGGTCTCCCGGGGAGTTGTGTTCACCCATGGGAAGGGGAGAGTACCTCCCTGCGTGCTGTGACTCCCTCCATAAGCATATGGAGGGAGTCATTGGAGAACCTGGGTGCAGCCCTGCACCTCTGTGCAGTGATTGTCAGTGTTTGCAGCACTTCAATGCTGTAGATCACTGACAGCACAATCATCAAAAGAAAGTTGGCCATGGTCCCTTTCAGCTGATGACGCGTCATGAATGACGTCACCAGAACCGCGTCCTCTAATTGGCCTAGGAAACGCGCTGGGCGGGCTTAAGAAGCCCTATTAATGTAAATTTATTTTAGGCAGCGGGATGGCGCCAGCAGTGGAGCCGCAACCCGCCACCGCCTGCACCGGACCTGCCGAGGTGAGCAAAATCCCGGCCAATTATGTGCTTGAAGGGGTAGCAAAAACATACCATTACAGGGGCACAATCATCAACAAACTAAACAGTGTTAAAAATTTGAGCTTGTAAACTGATCTGATGCCGAGTATGAGTTAAAAGGAAATTATCCAGAAAGCAAAGCATCTTTAGAATTAGAAACTAATGTTTGGAAATTTCAGAACATTTTTGGTAACAGAATTTACAAAGCAGTAACAGCACAAATATAAAAAGGTATAAAAATGTTAGTCTTGGCAACCATATTAATAAGGCTTATTTTGAAGAAATGGGTTAAATTTTGTGTAATCATCAAGGAGAGAAATAATGGGCTGGATCTTGCTGGAGTGGGGCATCTCACGGCGTGCCCCGTTAGAATTTTTTCTGCACCCATCAACTCAAAAATGTTTTGCGCCATAACTTGTTGGAAGTTTGAGCTGATAACGGCGTGGCGAGAGCAACAGGGCATCTGGGACCTCAGTGAATGGTGGGACCAAAAGTGCAGCTACTTAACCAATGAGATTTAAGGATTGAGAAAGAAACAGAGGAACGACTGAGAAGGAAGGTGAGTTAGAGGCAAATCAGGTACAGAATGAGAAATAAAGAGAGGGAAAGAAAGACTGGATTGAGAGAGGTAAAAAAGAGAAAGGAAAAGTAAGAAGACAATGTAAAAATTTAAAACTTGACATTTAAAAAATCTCTAAGAACAATTTACCACCTGAAGGAATAGCCTCTACAGTTTAAATTCTTACATTTCTGGGCCAGGGAGGTTGATTGGCACTGCATTAACAATAATCTCATCAGTAAACATTCACAACTCCTCAGATAATGAAGCAGTCCATGCCCGCATGCAACAAGACCTGGACGACGTTCAGGCTTGGGCTAAGTGGCAGGTAACATTCATGCCACAGAAGTGCCAGGCAATGACTATCCCCAACAAGCGAGAGTCTAATCACCACCCCTTGACATTCAACGGCATTACCATCGCTGAATCCCCCACCATCAACATCCTGGGGGGTCACCATTGACCAGAAACTTAACTGGACCAGCCACATAAATACTGTTGCAACAAGAGCAGGTCAGAAGCTAGGTATTCTGCAGCGAATGTCTCACTTCCTGACTCCCCAAAGCCTTTCCACCATCTACAAAGGCACAAGTAAGGAGTGTGATGGAATACTCTCCACTTGCCCGGATGAGTGCAGCTACAACAACACACAAGAAGCTCGACACCATCCGGGACAAAGCAGCCTGCTTGATTGGCACCCATCCACCACCTTAAACATTCACTCCCTCCACCATCGGCATACCATGGCTGCAGTGTGTACCATCTACAAGATGCACTGCAGTAACTTGCCAAGGCTTCTTTGGCAGCACCTCCCAAACCCGCGACCTCTTCCACCTAAAAGGACAAGGGCAGCAGGCACATGGGAACACCGTCACTTCCAAGTTTCCCTCCAAGTCACAAACCATCTTGACTTGGAAATATATCGCCGATCCTTCATCGTCGCTGGGTCAAAATCTTTGAACTCCCTACCTACAGCACTGCGGGAGTACCTTCAACACACGGACTGCAGCGGTTCAAGGCGGCAGCTCACCACCACCTTCTCAAGGGCAATTAGGGATGGGCAATAAATGCTGGCCTTGCCAGCGACACCCCCATCCCATAAATGAATTTAAAAAAAAGGTACTTACACTGTTAATTACCAGATGTAACATTTGCAATTAATGTGCAAATCCAGCAAGTTCTTAAAAATAGTGGGGAGGCTAAGGGCGAGATGCCTTTTGTGCGAAGCAAACGGCCAGCAAGTTCTGGAGATCCACAACTCATGGCGTCTATCTTAATCCCTTGAACTTGCTGGCAGATTTGCACAGTAATAACAGCGTGCGTCATTAACGCGCCGTTATCTTTACAGCAAGATCCGGCCCCTTAATGTTGGTAAGTGGAATACTTTCCATCTTTTGGATCCAGTTTCAATATCAAGCACACCGAGGACCAGTCTAGACAGTTATCAATGCACACTTGCAATCAGTACAGCATTCCCTACCACATTCTTTCCGTACCACATTCTGTCTGTCTCAACATATATACCACAGGGTGCACTTTCTGTTGACTGAGCCATGGAAAGCTATTGGAAAACCATGGAGGAGTCTGCAACAGGTTTATTCATTTCTCTAATCATAAGAGGGATTATGAGAGAACAGCAACATAGAGTAAAGTCAACAGTGACTGCAGTATCTAATATTTGGATTGCACAAAAGGTACAGTGTAACAGAATTGGTTCAGATGCTGTTAAAAACATACCAGAATTGTTTAACCCTTTTCTGTCCAAATCTGGCCAAAAGCAGATGAAATAGTAGAAGGTTTTCAATGTCATTTAAATTCTGGGTTTTATGTCAGTATATTACAGTTGGAATAGCATTCAGAGAATTATCTTCATTTGATCTTAGCAGAGTTTTTAAAATGTACTTTTTACACACAATACTGCCCCAGTTTATATACTAAATAAAATCTCCTCTCTTCATGCTCCATTATTTCACACACCATCCCTGACCACCTTCCTATACTTATAGAAACATAGAAGATAGAAGCAGGAGTAGGCCATTCGGACCCTCGCGCCTGCTCCACCATTCAATGTGATCATGGCTGATCATCCAAATTCAGTACCCTGTCCCTGCCTTCTCCCCATATCCCTTGATCCCTTTAGCCTTAAGAAATATATGTAACTCCTTCTTGAATATATTTAATGAATTGGCCTCAACTGCCTTCTGTGGTAGAGAATTCCATAGGTTCCCCACTTCATCTCTGTCCTAAATGGCTTACCCCTTATCCTTAGACTGTGACCCCTGGTTCTGGACTCCCCGGCCATCGGGAACATCCTTCCTGCATCTAGTCTGTCTAATCCTAGAATTTTATAAGTTTCAATGAGATCCCCCTCTCATTCTTCTAAACTCCAGCGAGTATAAGCCCAATCGACCTAATCTCTCCTCATACGTCATTCCTGCCATCCCAGGTATCAGTCTGGTGAATCTTCGCTGCACTCCCTCCATGGCAAGAACATCCTTCCCCAGATAAGGCGACCAAAACTGCACACAATACTAAAGGTGTAGTCTCACCAAGGCCCTGTACAACTGCAGCAAGACATCCTTGTTCCTGTACTCGAACCCTCTCGCTACGAAGGCCAACATACCATTTGCCTTCTTAACCCCTGCTGCACCTGCATGCTTACCTTCAGCGACTGGTGCACAAGGACACCCAGGTCTCGTTGCACTTCCCCTTCTCCCAATCTACTGCCGTTCAGATAATAATCTGCCTTCCTGTTTTCAGCTGGTGCATCATCTTGCCTGTCCTGTAGAAACTTTACAGACTTCTTGTACAGACTTGCTGTTGTAGCTTCTGACATAATGTGGGTGGCATACCTGTTCCAGGCTTCTGTCAGTGCTGCTCTGGATCCAGTTGTTGGGTGACCGGGAGTGGTTCAAGTTCACTCAACCTCTAATTTTCTCTTCCTTGCTCGGGGCAAGCTGCATTGTTCTTGTTCAGAAAGTTTTGCAGTAGCCCAGCAGAGAGCAGAAATCCACTGCATGGGGCAATTGAAGCACAAACGCCCATACTCCTATTCCAATGTGTTGCAGCACTAGACTGACCCTTCTAAACCTACTTTTAAATACAGTATTTTAGTTTCCGTTTACTAAAAGCTGTGTTTTTTTTCCATGTGTGGCACTGAGAGCAGTCTTACCCATCCACTGCCATATATAGCCCAATGCAGAATTGTGCAATAATAATCAACTAGTATTTGTTGCAACTGGTATTACATATCTTACCTTTTCCTCCAGTACAGTTGGCGTAGGCAGCTCATGTTCACTGAAAGTACATCATAATATTATCATTCATTTAGTGATACTGAGAGAAGGACATCTATTAATAACAAATAGAACATTAAATATATCTGACATTTTATTAAAAAATAATGCAGAATTGTCGTCAAAATGTTCAGTACTTATGGAAAAAAGAGAGCAACTTACTGCAGAAAGCCAAATCTGTCCACAACTTTGTATAAATTGAAATCTTCCCATGGATCAACTGATGCCCCATCTTGCCTGCCCTGTAAAAAAAATTATAACATTTCTATAGTCTATTTTAAGAGACTGAACAACATACTTCTTTATTTTTATAGGATTTACAGGAAACTTTGGTTTATCCGGAGGTTATATGTCCGGAATACTCGATATAACGGCAAAAATCAGGAGCCGTTTTCTATGTTTTTTTAGTTCTCGTTGCTTTTTTTTTTCCCCCCCATTCAAGCACTGCAAGGTCTGTAGCTATAGCAACAGCTTCAGCTACAGACGCTTGCAGCTGCAGCCGACTGTTTTGAAGCTGTTCAGGGTTTGTTGATTCACACGGACCTTCTCAGTTCCATATGTTTAAACATTAACTCTAACTCTGGTATGTCTGGCACTTTTGATGTTACGGCACCAGCTCGGTCCCGTCAATGCCGGATATCAGAAAGTTTCCTGTATTATGATCAGGACGAGGTCATGTAGTGAGTTAGCACTAAGTTCAAATCCAGACCAGATTGACAGAATAAAATCCTCCTTCATCTGTGATATCAAGATCCTAATTGAAACGCCTTTAAGCAGTCTCAATCCAGTGCCTAGCAGGCATGCGTCAACAGCACAAAACTAACCTAATTTAGCACCAAATTGGTGATTTCACTCACAGAAGCTAAAAGACCTTTCGTGTGGCAAATGCAAAAATGTCATACTGGTGCAGTAGGGAGCTGATGCACATTGCTGGTGTCCAGGGGTCCAGGTTACAAGTAAGGAAAGTTGTGCGTGTTCATTAATGCTCTGTAATTCTATTTTGAGTACAACAGCGCAATATCATGATTTCTAATTGATATAGTCATTTTATATCAACTTACTACTTGAGCAATTAGTATTCAAATTCCATGAAGCATCATACAGCGAAGATTCACCAGGCTGATACCTGGGATGGCAGGAATGACGTATGAGGAGAGATTGGGTTGATTGGGCTTATACTCGCTGGAGTTTAGAAGAATGAGAGGGGATCTCATTGAAACTTATAAAATTCTAACAGGAGTAGACAGACTAGATGCAGGAAGGATGTTCCCGATGGCGGGGGAGTCCAGAACTAGGGGTCACAGTCTAAGGATAAGGGGTAAGCCATTTAGGACTGAGATGAGGAGGAATTTCTTCACCCAGAGAGTGGTGAACCTGTGGAATTCTCTACCACAGAAGGCAGTTGAGACAAATTCATTAAATATATTCAAGAAGGAGTTAGATATATTTCTTAAGGCTAAAGGGATCAAGGGATATGGGGAGAAAGCAGGGACAGGGTGCTGAATTTGGATGATCAGCCATGATCTCATTAAATGGCAGAACAGGCTCGAGGGGCCGAATGGCCTGCTCCTGCTCCTATCTTCTATGTTTCTATGTTTCAAACTGACAAGGAAGCAGTGAAACAGCACTAACCTGACAGCTGCGACTCATTACTCATGATCCCTTTAAGTAGTGCCCCTGGAGTCGGCATCCATCTGTTTGACACCTCCTCTCCCTGTCAGGGCGAGGTGCTAAGGCAGGAGGCAAAAATGAATTCGGAAGATCAGGCACCCAGTGACGTCACGATCTGCCTGGTGTTGAAGTCCCCGGCGGTAACTGTTAGTGGCGGCGCTACAGGGGGGCTGGATTTGGTGTGCGGCACTGGATTCACCTCGCCCCAGCGCTACTGCATCAGCGCCTGTTAGCGCCCCCACCGGGTACTAATGGGAGGCACTAACCAACTGCATTTCTCCCCCAAGTCTTGCAAAAGAGAGTCCCCCCAGCAGTTGGATAAAACTCAACATTGATGGAGCTCTGATGAACAGGCCAATTGGCAACAGAAGTGCAGAGCACCTACAAAAGTGAGAAAAATCAGACACGTCGACTCTGACAATTTTTATGTGAGTCTCAAAAGATTTGATGCCCTATTATGGTGCTCTAAACTCATGCAAAATGAACTACTTCAGCAATTTGTGCGTCACCTGTTTTTTGGTTATACCATTTTTATCAGGTATCAAAATAGCGTTGATTATCCAGACCCACCTACTATGGTCTTACTATGCAGTGGATGCAGCAATCGCAATACTAGCGCTGCAAAGCGAGGTCAAGGTAATCGAGATTAGGGCGAAAATTCCACACATTGCACTTAACGAATCATAGTGCTTGTTTTAAATAGATTTTGGCTTGTAGTGAAATCAAACACACAATTAGGGAGTGAAATCAAACACACAATTAGGGAGTCGACCAATCAGAGTCCTTCTTTCTGGAGTTTTCTGTCATCAAGCATGGCATCAGAAGATTACATTGACATTGACATCTCTAACTGTTTGGGGAATCTAAAACCAACCCTGGTAAATCTTGGTAAAATTGTGTGTGATAAGCACTCACCTGAATAGGGGGTGTTTACATGAACGCTCCTGCCTGATTTTTTGCCATTTTGGAGAATGATTTAAATCAGCGTCGCTGTCACTCTTTTCACCTAAATTTTCAATTTCTAGATCTAGAAAAATGCTCTACAGCATTATTTTGGAGGGAAAGCCACCAAATGGCCCAGAAATTTGGGTCGGGGGCTTCCCGCAGGTGCAAGCCCCCGACCTGCACTTACCTAGCGCGCCGGCCATTGAGCTGTGGGCCCGCATGGGATTTTGATCCTGGGCCTCCTCCAACTGCCAGCGCGCAGTGCTTGCGTATCCCAGGGGCGCAGTTAGTTCGATGCGTCCCCTGGGATCATGTGGGCCATGGAGAGCCAAAGGTAGCAGGGAATGCTTCATTCATAAGTTTGACAGGAAGAGCTGTCAAACCTATAAATACTAAGCCCCAAAACAACACTAAAACTTCAAATACATTTTTTTTTTAATCACATTTTTAAATAACTATAAATTACATGAAATAACTATTTTAAACAATAATTTAAATTTTTGAAAAAATTAATTACGTTTTCTAACAGGGCTAAAAATAAACTTACCTTTCTTTAAAGTATTTAAAAATAATAAACCTGTGGAAAAAATGTTTTAATTTTAATTAATTCACCACTTACCTTGCGCCTGCTTTTTTAAAAGTGTAACTGCTGGAGACTTACCCTCCTGGAGAAACCTGCAAAAAAAACGTAAGTTCGATGCGCACGCGCTGCCTCTCCAGCACACGCGTTCCACCCGTCAACCCCTTCTTTCAGGGGAACGGAAGTGCCGGTTTCCCGCACATGTGCAGTGCATGCATGAAACCGGCACTTTCGTTGGGCCTACGCACGAGTACCCCGTGCGTACTCACGCATTGGGACCCGAATTTCTGGGCCAATATTTTGCCTCCAAAAATGCTTAAAATTTAAGGGCAGCCAGGGGATTTGGCTCCTGATTCTCTCACTGGGGCTCTGCCACTGGACACCGGGCGGCCCAACCCTCAACAAGTTTTGGAGAGGCTATCTCACAGATTTCAACACTTAAAGGCCGACAACACTCTAAAACGGCAAATAAATCTAAGAGTCATAGAGTTATACAGCACAGAAAGAGGCCCTTCGGCCCATCGCGTCCGCGCCGGCCATCAAGCCCTGCCTAATCTAATCCCATTTTCCAGCATTTGGTCCGTAGCCTTGTATGCTATGGCATTTCAAGTGCTCATCCAAATGCTTCTTGAATGTTATGAGGGTTCCTGCCTCTACCACCCTTTCAGGCAGTGAGTTCCAGATTCCAACCACCCTCTGGGTGAAAAAGTTCTTCCTCAAATCCCCTCTAAACCTCCTGCCCCCTTGTTATTGACCCCTCTACTAAGGGAAAAAGTTCCTTTCTATCTACCCTATCTATGCCCCTCATAATTTTGTACACCTCAATCAGGTCCCCCCTCAGCCTTCTCTGCTCCAAGGAAAACAACCCCAGCCTGTCCAGTCTTTCTTCATAGCTGAAGCGCTCCAGCCCTGGTAACATCCTGGTGAATCTCCTCTGCACCCTCTCCAAAGCAATCACATCCTTCCTATAGTGTGGCTACCAGAACTGCACACAGTATTCCAGCTGTGACCTAACCAGCGTTTTGTACAGCTCCATCATAACCTCCCTGCTCTTATATTCTATGCCTCGGCTAATGAAGGCAAGTATCCCATATGCCTTTTTAACCACCTTATCCACCTGTTCTGCTGCCTTCAAGGATCTATGTACATGCACACCAAGGTCCCTCTGATCCTCTGTCTTTCCTAGGGTCTTACCATTCATTGTGTATTCCCTTGCCTTGTTAGTCCCTCCAAAATGCATCACCTCACACTTTTCAGGGTTAAATTCCATTAGCCACTGTTCCGCCCATCTGACCAACCCATCTATATCATCCTGCAGACTGAGGCTACCCTCCTCGCTATTTACCACCCCACCAATTTTCGTGTCATCTGCGAACTTACTGATCATACCTTTTACATTCACATCCAAACCATTAATGTAGACCACAAACAGCAAGGGACCCAGGACCGATCCCTGCGATACCCCACTGGACACAGGCTTCCAGTCACAAAAACAACCTTCGACCATCACCCTCTGCCTCCTGCCACTAAACCAGTTTTGGATCCAATGTGCCAAGGCACCCTGGATCCCATGGGCTCTTACCTTCCTGACCAGTCTCCTGTGCGGGACTTTATCAAAAGCCTTACTGAAATCCATGTAAACCACATCCACTGCACTACCCTCATCCACACACCTAGTCACCCCCTCGAAAAATTCAATCAAATTGGTCAGACATGATCTTCCCTTGACAAAGCCATGCTGACTATCCCTGATTAATCCTTGCCTCTCCAAGTGGAGACTAATTCTGTCCCTCAGAATTTTTTCCAATAATTTCCCTACCACTGATGTTAGGCTCACTGGCCTGTAATTCCCTGGTTTATCCCTACTACCCTTCTTGAATAATGGTACTACGTTAGCTGTTCTCCAGTCCTCTGGCACATCCCCTGTGGCCAGAGAGGTTTTGAAAATTTGTCAGCCCCTGCAATCTCCTCCCTTGCCTCACACAGCAGCCTGGGATACATCTCGTCCGGGCCTGGGGATTTATCCACTTTTAAGCCTGCTAAAACCGCTAGTACCTCCTCCCTCTCGATGCTAATATGTTCAAGTATATCACAGTCCCCCTGCCAGATTTTTATGTCGACATCGTCCTTCTCCACAGTGAACACAGATGCAAAAAATTCATTTAAAACCCCACCTACATCTTCTGGCTCCACACACAGATTGCCACTTTGGTCCCTAATGGGCCCTACTCTTTCCCTAGTTATCCTCTTGCCCTTAATATACTTATAAAACACCTTAGGATTTTCCTTTATTTTGCTCGCCAGTGTTATTTCATGGCCCCTCCTCGCTCTCCTAATTTCTTTTTTAAGTATCCCCCTGCACTTTTTATACTCCTCTAGGGCTTCCTCTGTCTTTAGTCCTTTGTATTTGCCAAAAGCCCCCCCTTTTTTCCTAATCCATTCTCGTATATCCCTTGACATCCAAGGTTCCCTGGGCTTGTTGGTCCCACCCTTGACCTTTACGGGAACATGTTGCCATTGTACTCTCTCAGTTTCCTTTCTGAAAGACTCCCATTGCTCTGATGTGGATTTTTCTACAAGTAGCTGATCCCAGTCCACTTTGGCCAGATCCTGACTTATTATATTAAAATCGGCCTTCCCCCAATTTAGAACCTTTATTTCCGGTCCATCTCTGTCCTTTTCCATGACTACCTTAAATCTCACCGAATTATGGTCACTGTCACCAAAGTGCTCACCTACTAACACTTCTACCACTTGCCCGGCCACATTCCCTAGAATTAGGTCCAGTACCGCCCCCTCTCTTGTAGGACTTTCTACATGCTGGCTCAAAAAGCTCTCCTGGATGCACTTTAAGAATTCTGCACCCTCTAAGCCTTTCACACTCTGACTATCCCAGTTAATATTGGGGAAGTTGAAATCCCCCACTATTATTACCCTATTATTTGCACATTTCTCTGCGATTTGCCTACATATCTGTTCCTCTATCTCCCCGACTGTTTGGGGGCCTATAGTACACTCCCAGCAAAGTGCTTGCCCCCTTTTTGTTTTTAAGTTCTACCCATATGGCCTCATTAGATGAACCTGTTAATATATCATCCCTCCTTACAGCAGTAATTGACTCCTTAATTAATATTGCGACACCCCCTCCTCTTTTACCTCCCCCGCTGTCTCGCCTGAAGATTCTATACCCCAGAATATTGAGCTGCCAGTCTTGCCCCTCTCTCAACCATGTCTCCGTAATAGCAACAATATCATACTCCCATGTGTTCATCAACACCTTCAGTTCATCCACCTTATTCGCAAGACTCCTTGCATTAAAATAAATGCCATCCAGCCTTGCCCTGCTCCCTTGTGCCGTTACATATTTGCTCTGCCTTCCAAGCTGACTTGTTTTTTCCTCTACATTTGGCTGTACATCACCCCCTATTATAGCTCCACTCTGTATCCCATTCCCCTGCCAAGTTAGTTTAAACTCCCACCCCCCCAACAGTGCTAGCAAACCTCCCCATAAGGATATTTGTCCCGTTCTGGTTCAGGTGCAACCCGTCCGACTTGTACAAGTCCCACCTTCCCCAGAAGCAGACCCAGTGATCCAGGAAACTAAAGCCCTCCCTCCTGCACCAACTCTTTAGCCACGCATTCATCTGCTCTATCCTCCTATTCCTATACTCACTAGCACGTGGCACCGGGAGTAATCCAGAGACTACAACCTTTGAGGTCCTGCTCTTTAATCTGCTACCTAGCTCCCTAAATTCTTGCTGCAGGACCTCATCCCTCTTCCTACCCATGTCGTTGGTCCCAATGTGAACCACGACCTCTGACTGTTCACCCTCCCCCTTCAGAATGCCCTGCAGCCGTTCAGTGACATCCTTGACCCTGGCACCAGGGAGGCAACAAACCATCCTGGAGTCACATCTACAGCCACAGAAACGCCTATCTGTCCCCCTTACGATAGAATCCCCTACCACTATTGCTCTCCCACTCTTTTTCCTTCCTTCCTGAGCAGCAGAAGCACCCCTGGTGCCAGGAAGTTGGCTGCTGCTGCCTTCCCCTGGTAAGTCATCCCCCTCAACAGTATCCAAATCGGTATACCCATTTGAGAGGGGGATGGCCACAGGGGTCCCCTGCACTACCTGCCTGCTTCGACTGCTCCGCCTGATGGTCACCCATTTCCCTTCTGCCTGTGCAGCCCTTACCTGTGGTGTGACCAACTCACTAAACGTGTTATCCACGACCCTCTCAGCATTGCAAATGCTCCAAAACTCATCCATCCGCAGCTCCAGCGCCTCAATGCGGTCTGCTAGTAGCTGCAGCTGGATACATTTCCGGCACACATGGTCGTCGGGGACACCGGCAGTGTCCCTGAATTCCCACATAGCGCAGGTGGAGCATAACACGGGGCTGGGCTGTCCTGACATGACTTACCCTTTAATTAATTTAAATTAATTCAATACCACCAATTAAAGATATACTCTAGGGCGCTTGTATGGCAGAAGTCCCCGCTACACCAGAGAGACCCTAGAAAATATAAACAGCAGAATTGAAGTTACCTTACAGCTAAATGATATATTTAAGGGCTCTCGTTTACAAACAAACTAGATGATGAATATCACACCTTAGAAACTATAAACCACAGAGTTTAAGTTTAAAAAGAGAGAAATACTCACCAACCAATCACTTACCTGCTTTCTGGTGATGTCACACTTCGATTTCTTTTTACCTCTCTCCTTCCCTTTGAGTTCCGAGATTAGTACGCCTTACCTGGTCTCTGGAGCCTTTTATAGCCCCGCTGCTGCCGCTCGAGTTTCCCGCCGACGCTCTGAGGCCTTACCTGGTCTCTGGAGCCTTTTATAGGCCCGCTGCTGCCGCTCGAGTTTCCCGCTTACGCTCTGAGGCCTTACCTGGTCTCTGGAGCCTTTTATAGGCCCGCTGCTGCCGCTCGAGTTTTCTGCCGACGCTCTGAGCAAGAGCGCACACCTTCATTGAAGGATAAATATCCTGCTCTTTTTAAGCGCCTAATAAACAAATATATAAAGCAGGGGCGAGGAAGTGCAAGACCAGAGTAATCAAAATTATTTCACCCCAGCATTACAGGCAGAAAATAACAAGTCATTTAAGCACACACAGATTGCAGTTTAGATAAATATATGGTCACAACCAACTTTCAACTGAGCCACCTAATGGAATACACTGCGATTCTAGCCAGTGCTGATTGCTATTAGGTGTTCTGCTGTGAGGAGATGTTCAAGGTGGACATGGCCCATTTTACATGGGTAAAGAATCATTAGATTAACAGTTAACCCCAGGCTGCTATTGTGCACTTTCCATCAAACAGCTCAGATCTGTACTGGTGGAGGCCTGGGAACAGATCATCAATTCACCATCTTAGTTGTAGCTGATTTTTCAGGCAATTGAGGAATTCATACCTGAAATAAAGAATAGATTTGCCTTTCTAATCTAGGCTTTATTAACTTAAAAATCCTGTAGCACATCTTCAACACCCAGTCCCAACTAAAGGCTGGAAAGAACTGAATTTAAGATGGCCACCACAAATCACATGACATCAACTACCAATGAGATTACAGCATATATCCCAAGGCAGGAAACAAACAACCAATCACAATACTTCTTACTAAACAGAGAATAATCACCACATTCACCCCCTCCTTTTTAAAATATACTCCAACCTAAATAACCTTTACAATTTATAATTAATTATTTACAACTAAAACTATGCACAGACAAAATAAAACTATTCAACATGACACAATACTAAGTGAGCAACAACAAATAGTAACATTGCACATAAGTATTAAGTATCTCTCAACTAAAACAATATAATATAATATTTCAACAATTTTAAAACATTACTATCAATTTAAAAGTCCATTTTCAATCGGTCGACCCGATATCTTGTTCGTGTCGACCTTCTCAACCTTGGTGAAATTCCTTGCCCTCCCACACCAGGAGACACAGAAGTATCTTCTGCAGGAAGGCTATCCATATTCCGATTTTCAACGGTTTCCGGATTAGAAATCCCATCAGGAGGTAAACTGGGACGGTCATGAACATCCATCGAGGGCTGACTAATAGAAGTATAATTATCTGCAGTCGGATTGGAAATATTCGTAGTATCTGTAACAGCATCAACATTATCTGAATCATGACTATTGTTAATATCCTCAGAAGAGGGCTGGCCACCACAAGGAGCCAAGTCTTTAATTGAAACGGTACTTTCTTTCCCATCTTGAAATCGAATATGAGCATATTGGGAATTTGCCTCCAACAGCTCCACCTCCTCCACTAAAGGATCATATTTTGACAATCTAACATGGCGTCGAAGCAGCACAGGTCCCTGCATAGTAAGCCATGAAGGTACCGAATATCCCGTAGTAGATCTCCGCGGATAGTTAAAGAGCCTTTCATGGGGGATCACATTAGTAGCCGTTGAAACCAATGATCTAATGGAATGCAGGGCATCAGGCAGTACCATTTCCCCACTGTGTATTCTTAAGGTTCCGGGATGTCAAAGTCAACATAACTGCCTTCCAGATCACCCCATTGTATCGTTCGCACTGTCCATTACCCTGGGGATTATACGGGGTAGTTCTGCTAGTAGAAATTCCCCGACTCTGAAGGCATTCCTTCAACTGGGAAGACATAAAAGAACTTCCCTGATCCGAATGGATATACGCAGGCATCCCAAAGATGACAAAAAGTTGAGAGTCAGACATTTGATAACTGTAGCAGCTGATACATCTGCGCAAGGAAAAGCAAAAGGGAACCTTGAAAACTCATCCACAACAGTAAATATATATCGGTTTTGAGTAGTTGAAGGAAGAGGCCCCTTGAAATCGATGCTCAAACGTTCAAAAGGAGAAGTAGCCTTTATAAGATGAGCTCGTTGAGGCTTAAAGAAATTCGGTTTACACCGAGCACAGATAGAACATGAAGAAGTCATCCGCTTGACGTCTTCAACTGAAAAGGGCAAATTCTTACTGCGTACGAAGTGTATCATCCTCGTAACCCCAGGATGGCATAAGGCATTGTGAAGATTAATAAGCGTATCTCCGTGAATCACAGAACAATAAGCCCTCGACAGCGCATCAGCAGCAACATTATCCTTCCCCGGACGATAAACTATATCAAAATGGTAACATGCCAACTCAATCCTCCACCTCATTATTTTATCATTCTTAATCTTTCCAAAATGTTTGATATCAAACATAAAGGACACAGACTTTTGATCAGTTACCAACGTAAAATGTCGCCCCGATAAATAATGTCTCCATTTACGCAGTGCTTCTACTATTGCATACGCCTCTTTCTCTATTGAAGAATGCCTTTTTTCACTATTGTTCAAGGTACGTGAGAAAAAGGCCACAGGTCTTCCATTTTGGTTCAGAGTAGCCCCAATTGCAAAATCAGAAGCGTCCGTCTCAATCACAAAAGGAACCTGCTCATCAATAGAATGCACAACTGCTCCAAGGATATCCTTTTTTAAATTATCAAAACACGTCCTGGCCTCCCATGATAGAGGATATGTCGTAACCCGAATAAGAGGCCGGATCTTCTGTGAAAAATTTGCAATCCAATTAGAATAGTAAGAAAACAGTCCAACAACTCGTTGCAAAGCCTTAGAATTAGTAGGACAAGGTAAATCAATCAATGGTCGCAGACGTTCTGGGTCTGGTTTAATCTTGTTTCCCGAGATAATGTACCCCAGTAGATTTACCTCAGTGGTCGAAAAGGTACACTTCTCTTTATTGAAAGTTAAACCAACTTTTTCCGCAGCTTGAAGGAATCTTTCTAAATTAGAATCATGCTCCACCCTTGATTTGCCACACACCGTGATGTCATCTAAGTATGAAAAGGTGTCAGAGAGAGAGTTATCACTTATAAAAGCATCCATTGCCCGTTGAAAACAAGCAACACCATTAGTAACACCAAATGGTATTCGGCAAAACTGATACAGCTTTCCACCAGCCTCAAAGGCCGTATATGGTTGATCCTTCTCAACAATAGGAATCTGATGATAAGCACTCTTTAGGTCAATAGTGCTAAAAACCTTATACTGAGATACTTTATTGATAAGCTCATCAATCTTAGGCAAAGGGTACGCATCTAATGGAGTATACCTATTAATAGTTTGGGAATAGTCTATCACCATTCGTTTCTTATGTCTCTCGTTAGTCGTGACAACTACCTGTGCCCGCCAAGGCGAACAACTAGGTTCAATGATTCCTTCCAATAAGAGACGTTGAACTTCAGAATTAATAAATTCTCTATCCTGACTGCTATACCTTCTTGACTTGGTAGCAATTGGCTTACAATCCGGCATCAAATTGGAAAAAAGTGATAATGGAGAAATGGATAAAGAGGTTAATCCACAAATAGATAAAGGTGGCTTAGTCCCTCCAAATGAAAGACTAAGAGACTCGTGTAACTGAAGCACATCATGACCAATCAAAATATCCGCACAGAGATTAGGCAAAACAGATAGGCATATATCAGTATACGTATTACCTAGAAGAATCAATTTCACAAGGCAACAACCAGCTACTTGTGAAGTGAGAGTCGTCTGAGCCATACACACCTGATAGGAAACAGGCGAAATTTTCAAATGCTTCTCCTTTGCAAACTGAAGACTTATAAAACTCTCGGTACTGCCCGTATCTATAAGGGCCTTCACTTCCAACCCATTAACTTGGGCCGTAACTATAGCTTTGTTTAGGCCATGAGCAAATGCAGCAGAAATTGATGCAATAAACGCCCTATCTAAAGGCTGAATAGTCACAGAGGAGGCAATTGAACCTGATGATTTACACACACGTGCGTAATGACCTCTCTTGCCGCATTTACTACACACAGCCTCCCGAGCAGGACACTTCAGACAAGGGTGCCGGACGTTCCCACAAAAATAACACTTCTGAATCCTAGAGGCAGCAGCCGCTGAAGTAGAAACTGTTTCAGAATCTAGTAAACCACTCCTACTAAGTCCACATAATTCCTTTTCATCCGGAACTGCCGAAACCACAGTCACAGGCCGATTAAAAAGAGCATAAGAATCCGAACTTCTCTGAGCCACATCCAATGTAGAAGCTTGCTCAAAAGCACTTTTAAGATCCAAAGTCTTATTTTCTAACAACCGCCGACGAATTGATCTAGACAGTAATCCATTAATAAAAGCATCCCGTACCGATTCTTCCTTATATTCTTCAGCCGTCACGGCCTTATAATTACAGTTAACACTAAGTGCTTGTAAATAAGTATCCAAAGATTCTCCCACCTGCTGCCTACGGGCAGATAGAAGGTGACGTGCAAATACCTCATTCTTTGGTTTAACAAAAATCTTTTCCAATGTAGAAATAGCCACTTCATAAGTTTTACAGTCCAAAATATACTTATACACATCCGGAGCAATGTAGTTGATCAGCATATTCAGCTTATTTAGAGACTCTTGATCCAACACGCCCAAAAAGTTTTTAAATGTACAATACCAATGTTTCCATTTATCATCCACTCCTGCAGAATTAGGGTCAGCATTGAATCGTTCTGGTTGAAGATATCGCTCCATTCTGACATAAAGTTAATAAATTGAAATAAAGAATAGATTTGCCTTTCTAATCTAGGCTTTATTAACTTAAAAATCCTGTAACACATCTTCAACACCCAGTCCCAACTAAAGGCTGGAAAGAACTGAATTTAAGATGGCCACCACAAATCACATGACATCAACTACCAATGAGATTACAGCATATATCCCAAGGCAGGAAACAAACAACCAATCACAATACTTCTTACTAAACATAGAGAATAATCACAATACCATAATTTTTTTTTTTTTTAAAAAGGAAACCTCGACCAGAGTTATGCAGTATGAATATGGTTTTCAATTAATGATACAAACACTAACTTTCTAAACTAGTCAAAATAGATAGACAGGATTTCTCTACCTCATTTGCCACTGTATTATAATTTGGACTTCAACATACCTTTATTGTTAGTTTTTTTGCCTATTCATATTTGGTTATTTGTGATTTGTAGCTGACCCTCTTACCTAGAGCAATTGGGCTTTCCAGAAAACAGATGATCAGGGCTGACCAAAGTCAGTCAGTGTTACTTGGCACATACCTGAATATTGGTTTGGCCAAATAATACCCCACTGAGTCCACTTTATAACAATATTTCAATTGCATCTGTGCAATCATTTAGCAAAACCCACTTTAAATTTAAAAATCCCCAATCATTTTATTTTCATATTAAATTTATAAACAAATGCATCCCATCTTATTTCACAATGGAGCCTGTTTAGTATCAAAAATGACCAGGTTAAAGATGGAATCTTATCACCAGTATCCCTTTCCAAGTGTTAAACAGTTAAAAAGAATTAATGTTTTTCCCTCTCTGTGAATTTCTCTTAGGGTTTTGAAACAGTGAGCACTGATGGACATCAAGTGAATTGCCGGAGAACACGAGGAAACTAAATTAACACAACCCAGTTGAATTGGCAAGATCACTGTCACACCCTGAATTAATTAACAGCAACACAGTCAAGTTCAATACTCCTCCAAGACCATGTTTGCCAATGATTATCAGTACTCATTTTCAGACAGGTTTTCTGATTTTCTTTTGAAAGTCAGTGGAGAAAAATATATTAAATCATAAGAAAAAATGTGCAGGAAATCTGAAATAAAAATTTAAAAATTGCATGAAAGACACTGCTTTTCAGATACTACAGGAAACTTTCTGGTATCCGGCACGGATGGGACCGACGTGGTGCCGGTTCAGCAACAATTCCGGATAACCGAACGCTATAGTGAAAGATACGGACCTTAGAGCTCCGTATGAAGCAACAAACCCTCAGCTTCAGAAGAACGTCCACAAGTTGCAAGCGTCTCTGTAGCTTAGCAACAGCTGCAGCCAAACCCTTGCCTTCCTCAATTTGTTGCTGTGCAAGTAATAAAAGTTATAAAAGTTAGCTGAAACCGACTCCTGAACTTTGCCGGTTAACCGACATTTCCGGTTATTTAGGGGCCGGTTAATCGAAAGTTTCCTGTATCTGCATGTTTAACTCAATTACATCAATTGAAACAGTCATGCGGGTTTCCCAGCCAATTAAATAGAGCGGGTCTGACGACTCGCTTTCAGCTCAGATATTTAAAGAAGTCTTCCACACATCACAGTTGAAGGTTGTTGGAGGAGGCATACAAGTGGTTGGGATAGGTGGCTATTGCTATATTTCAAAGAGATTTGTGTGGGTGTAAACAAGGATGGAGTCACAGCGACAGAAGGCTGCGCCAAGGTTCTCGGATGCCTCCCTGGAAGTCCCGGTCCAGGGAGTCAGAGCACGCAGGGAGGTCCTATTCCCTGGCAGCAGCAGGAAAAGAGCAGTCAGAGAAACCAAGAGGGCATGGCTGGAAATCGCACAAGTAGTGAGTAGCATGGGTGTTGTCAGTCACTCCTGGATTCAATGCCAGAAAAGATTTAATGATCTCATGAGATCAGGAAATGTGAGTACAATACCACATTCAACTACATCCTGATGTGCGTGTTACCCCAACTCTTCACTCTGCCTTCCCAAGCCTACTCCTGCTCGTCACTCCTCACACCAACCTACCTTGCAGGTGCATCTATCCCTCACTGTTTATGCACCTACTCACATCCCCATCTGACTATCCACCACTGAAACTACCCTCATCCTAATGCAATCATAGAAAGTAACACCACAGGAGACGGCCATTTGGCAATATCATGCCATTCCCTCATAGTCACCCTCTACAGCCCATACATCCCTGACACTCATTCATCACTTTCACACAAAGTTCTTTTCTTTCCCTCCTTGCAGAAGAGTGCAGGACAGGAGAGAGAGAGAAGAACCACCGGAGGTGGCCCTCCAATATATACAAATTTGATGCCAGCAGAAGAGGAGGCTCTCGAAATCAGTGGAGTGACAGAGCTGCTGGTGGTGGGAGACAGAGAGGTGGGGACCTCCCAGCAACCTGGTGACAGAATTAAATATCCCACATGGCATACAACAGTCCGTCATAGTGACTGATGTCAGCAGCCAGTGAAATATCATCATGTGCATAATGGTAACGTTACACATTCTTATCATAAGAGGTCTAATTCATGTCTTTACTCTCCCACAGGTCCATCAAGTGCATCCCCCACTGTCTAGCCGGAAGCTCCATTCTCTGAGGGTGCACCATAACCAGACCCATGCAGATACGCACACATCGGTGGGTCCAGCGAGACAGAGTAGTGTTGTCACCTGGTGACTCACACATCACAAGTGAGCAAGAGTAGATGGTAGAGACAGGGACAGCAGTGGAAAGTCCTCGCCGGAGGGCACAGGACATTTCAAGCTCAGCTCAGCTCCAATCCTCGCTGCTACGCTATGTTGTGCAGCGCGCAGCATATGCGATCATTCTGGAGACCCTGGCTGGTGCGTACTGAAGGCTTCCTCCAGATCTGTCAAGGCATCTGAAGCGCATCTTCAGCATGCCGAATGCTTGCTCTATGACACATCTGGTGGACATGTGGCTTTCATTGCTTGGCCTCCGCAAGGGTGTCATCAGCTACATCTTCAGTGGATAGCCCTTGTCTCCACGCAGCCAGCAAGTCTGTTTGGCGGTGCAAAGAGCTGAGGGAGGGTGGACTCGCATAGGACAAAAGAGTCATAGAAACATAGAAGATAGGAGCAGGAGTAGGCTATTCGGCTCCTCAGGCCTGTTCCGCCATTTAATGAGATCATGGCTGCTCATCCAAATTCAGTACCCTGTCCCTGCTTTCTCCCCATATCCCTTGATCCCTTTAGCCTTAAGAAATACATCTAACTCCTTCTTGAACATATATTTAATGAATTGGCCTCAACTGCCTTCTGTGGTAGAAAATTTTACAGGTTCACCACTCTTTGGGTGAAGAAATTGCTCCTCATCTCTGTCCTAAATGGCTTACCCCTTATCCTTAGACTGTGACCCCTGGTTCTGGACTCCCCGGCCATCGGGAACATCCTTCCTGCATCAAGTCTGTCTAGTCCTGTTAGAATTTTATAAGTTTCAATGAGATCCCCTCTCATTCTTCTAAACTCCAGCGAGTATAAGCCCAATCGACCCAACCTCTCCTCATACGTCATTCCTGCCATCCCAGGTATCAGTCTGGTGAATCTTCGCTGCATTCCCTCCATGGCAAGAACATCCTTCCTCAGATAAGGCGACCAAAACTGCACACAATACTCAAGATGTGGTCTCACCAAGGCCCTGTACAACTGCAGCAAGACATCCTTGTTCCTGTACTCAAACCCTCTCGCTACGAAGGCCAACATACCATTTGCCTTCTTAACCGCCTGCTGCACCTGCATGCTTACCTTCAGCGACTGGTGCACAAGGACACCCAGGTCTCATTGCACTTCCCCTTCTCCCAATCTATTGCCATTCAGATAATAATCTGCCTTGCTGTTTTTGCCACCAAAGTGGATAACCTCACATTTATCCACATTATACTGCATCTGCCATGCATCTGCCCAATCACCCAACCTGTCCAAATCATACTGGAGTTTCTCGGCATCCTCCTCACAGCACACACGCCCACCCAGCTTTGTGTCATCTGCAAACTTGGAGATATTACATCTAGTTCCCTCGTTTAGATCATTAATATATATTGTGAATAGCTGGGATCCAAGGACCAATCCCTGCGGTACCCCACTAGTCACTGCCTGCCACTCGGAAAAAGAGCCGTTTATTCCAACTCTTTGCTTCCTGTCTGCCAACCAGTTCTCTATCCAAGTCAGTACCTTGCCCCCAATCCCATGTGCCTTAACTTTGCACGCTAATCTCTTATGCAGGACCTTATCGAAAGCCTTCTGAAAGTCCAAATACACCACATCCACTGGTTCTCCCTTATCTATTTTACCAGTTACATCCTCAAAAAATTCCAGAAGATTAGTCAAGCACGATTTACCTTTTGTAAACCCATGTTGACTTTGTCCGATCCTGTCACTGTTTTCCAAGTGCTCTGTTATTACATCTTTTATAATGGACTCTAGCATTTTCCCCACTACCAATGTCAGGCTTACCGGTCTATAATTCCCCGTTTATTCTCTACCACCTTTTTTTGAATATTGGGGTAACATTAGCTACCCTCCAATCCATGGGAACTGTTCCAGAGTTTATAGAATTTTGGAAGATGACCAGCAACGCATCTACTATTTCTAGGGCCACTTCCTTAAGTACCCTAGGATGTAGATTATCAGGCCCTGGGGATTTATCGGCCTTCAATCCCGTCAATTTCCCTAACACCATTTCCCTACAAATACTGATTTCATTCAGTTCCTCCCTCTCATTAGACCCTATGTTCCCCGACATCTCTGGGAGTTTATTTGTGTCCTCCTTTGTGAAGGCAGAACCAAAAGTATGTATTTAATTGGTCTGCCATGTCTTTGTTCCCCATTATAATTCCCCTGATTCTGACTGCAAGGGACCTACGCTTGACTTTACCAATCTTTTTCTCTTCGCATATCTATAGAAGCTTTTACAGTCAGTTTTTATGTTCCCTGCAAGCTTACTCTCATAGTGAGCATCGTTGAAGACACCGCAATTTCAGGGCCAATGTTTTACCCACTGTCAAACATAGAGGCACTGGAGAAGGTGCAAAAAAGATTTTCAAGGATAATACCAGTACCGAGAGGTTAGAACTATCAGGAAAGACTGAACAGGCTGGGGCTCATTTCTCCAGAAAAGAAGAAGGCTGAGGGGTGACCTAAAAGAGGTCTTTAACATTATAAAGGCGTCTGATAGGGAGGGTAGATGTAAAGAGGTTTCCACTGCTGGGGACTCCAAAACTTCGTGCTGCCTGCTCATCTAAATGATTGCAGTGTCCAGCCAGCGCTAACCGCACTGTTCATTGGCTAGATGCATCAGCAGGGGGCCAATATTGTGGGAGGCTAGCACCAGTTAAACCTAGTCTGCACTACTTAAAGCTAGCCTGCACCTCTTAAACAGAGGTGCATTGTGGCTGGAGCAGGTACTGAGAGTTGTGTTTGAAGAGATTCTGAGCTGGGAAAGAGTGAGGAATGGCACAACAGGAGAGAGAGTGGGCTCCAAGGTTTTTGGAATCTGCGCTGGAGGTCTTGGTGGAGGAGGTGGAAAGATGTCCTGTATCCGCAGGGGGGAAGGAGGCCCTCCAGACAAACGGTCAGAAGGCAGTGGGAGCAGGTAGCCGTGGAGGTCAATGCAAGGAATCATGCCCCGAGGTCCTGGATGCAGTGCCGCAAGAAGTTCAATGACCTCTTACGAGTGGCCAAAGTCAATTAATTCAAATGTCATATCCTACCAACTGCATCACTAGCCTCGAACACTCCTCAATTCACCTGAGCCCCATCACTACCTACCAACAATCTCTATCAATCAGGCCTCATACCTAACATTCGTATGTTTCCCTGCCTGCAGAGGCCTAACCTTGCGAACCACCTTCCCATTCCACTCATCCCATCCACCACTGCTGCCTTAGATTCTGCTAACAGATCAACTGTCATCGCCCCGCTCTGCATTTCCCTCTAGAATGTCTGTTCACTTGTGAAAAGGCCATTGTCATCCACAACCTTACTGTGCATGATTGCATGAACATCCTGGCTTTGAGTGAAACTTGACTCATGGGTAGCGACACCTTACCCTTTACTGAAGTCTCCCTTCCCGTTAATACTACTTCACCACCTTTCCTGATCCCTCCACTATATCCGTGTTGTCAGCATGACTATCCACTATCCAGTCTTGGATGAGCCGCAATTTCATCTGGTTGAACACTGCGAAAGCTAAAGCCATCAACTTTGCCTTCTGCCACAAACTCCATACCCTCGTCACTGATTCCATCTCCTCCTCTGGCTACTGTCTCCGGTTGAACCAGACTTTCGGATCCTATTCAAGCCCATACTGAGCTTGCAAACCCATACATTCTCCGTCACAAAGACCGCCTACTTCCACCTGCCTCCGCTCCAGCCTCAGCCCATCTGACACTGAAATGCTCATCCGTGCATCTGTCACCCCTAGACATGACCATTCCTATGCTCTCTTGGCGGACGTCCCATCTATACCATCTGTAAACTTTAGCGCACCCAAAACATACTGCCCGTATCCTAGCTGCACCAGATCCAGCTCATCTATCACCCTTGTCCTTCAGCCTTCTTGACCCCACTGTCTGAAATTCCCTCCCTAAACCTCATTGTGCAAAATTCAGCTTTCAGCTGCATTTATGCTGATGTCAGCAGGTTGTTTGCACCACCAGGTTCAGAAGTGTGGGTCTTAGAGGTGCAGCAACTGGGTCTTCCTGGCACCATTCTTGTCAAATCAGGCAGGTTCCTGCCAGCTGCACAAGATCCATGGTTCAGGAACCAGCGATGTCAACATACCTCTGCTATCAATATAAGAGCAACTTTTACCTAGTTCTGTAAGCCACCTCCTGTTCCGATTCAGATTTCCCTTCTGCTTTTACATCCGTTTCAATTGTACAAAATTCACACATTCTACTGAAAAAAGCGAGTTAACATGGGTTAGTGTCTTAATGCATGTTACACATGTTTTCTCCCAGGAGCTATTTTAGGAATGTGAGCATCAGTAACTTGCATTTATATAGCAAGTTACACTTCATGTAAAAAAAATTCCAAGTGCTTCAGAAATAGTTATGAAAATAGACGCTGAGCCAGGAAGGAAGACAGTAGAAAGGATGACCAAGGACTAGGTCAAGGAGATGGGTATTGACCACAAGACAAACCAGCAAAGAAGAAATACGAGTACAAATAGAACTGAGTCATCTGTGCATTGAGCGCTAGATTGCTCTAGGGTCACACCTGGACACACCTACCATACACCATTCTTTGATCAACAAGGTGGGCAGCTTGATAATTTGTTCCTGGGTAAGGATGACTTACTCCATCCCATTTGTATTCAACATACCAATCTTAAACCAACTAAGGCAGTCTACAAGAGTTCTGGTAGGTTGACTAAGCCCCTTAATTTCCCCTCCTTCCTTCTGCGCATCACTCCCTGGATAACCTGTTTGCCATCAAAAGGGGTTATATTCTATTCTGTTGTACTGCAACTCTGCGCTGTATCAGTTAAGTATAATAGTAATACTAAGTTATATACAGTACTTGCTATACATTAAGGCAGCAATACGAAACAGTGCCAATTGTTTTATGTAAAGGACAACTGCTAGTTAGCAGTTACCAACAAAATCCAAATTACTACATGGTAAAATACAGATAGGGATACAACAAGGGATTTGTGCATGATACAAATGAACAGATGCTCATTTATTCAGCAGCTTAGTAGCAGATAATATGCTGTGCTCATCATGTCGTTTCACGCTGCTCTTAGTCAGACCACAATTCTGAGGTTTCCATGTTTTGAAGAGATATTTTTATTCTTCACTTTCTCCAAGCATCCCCTCCCCATGTGAACACCTCTCGATGGATGAACCAATGAATTGAAAGCAATAGAGAAAACTGTAAACTTCACACCTACCCCCTCAAATCAAGAGGAATGAATTGTTGGTATACTGGGGGGGGGGGGGGGGGGGGGGGCAGGGGGTGCCAAACAATGAGGATGATACCAATCGACTGCAACAGGACATAGAAAGGCTAGCGGAATGGGCAGACAAGTGGCAGATGGAATTTAATACAGAGAAGTGTGAGGTGATGCATTTTGGCAGAAGGAACAGGGAGAGGCAATATACACTTAATGGCACAGTTTTAAAGAGTGTGCAGGGACAGAGGGACCTGGGAGTTAATGTGCATAGGTCCCTGAAGGTGGTGGGACATATTGAGAGAGTGGTTAACAAAGCATATTGGGATCCTGGGTTTCATAAATAGAGGTATTGAGTACAAAAGTAGAGAAGTTATACTAAATCTTTATAAAGCACTGGTTAGACCTCAACTGGTGTATTGCGTTCAGTTCTGGTCGCCACACTTCAGAAAGGATGTGAAGGCCCTTGAAAGGGTGCAGAGGAGATTTACCAGAATGGTTCCGGGGATGGGGATCTTAGCTACAAGGACAGGTTGGAGAAGCTGGATTTGTTTTCATTGGATAGGCTAGACGGGGAAAGGCTGTTCCCACTAGTTGATGGTACAAGGACTAGGGGACACAGATTTAAGGTTTTGGGCAAGAAATACAGGGGGAATGTGCGGAAAATCTTTTTTACGCAGTGAGTAGCGAGGACCTGAAACTCGCTGCCGACGGAAGTGGTGGAAGCGGACACACTCATGTTTTCAAGGGGAGACTGGATAGGCACTTGAGGGAAATAAACTTGCAGGGCTACAGGGATTGAGCGGGGGAATGGGACTGACTCGATTGCTCTGCAGAGAGCTGGCACGGACTCGATGGGCCAAATGGCCTCCTTCTGTGCCATTATGACTATGGCCTAGAAATTCAGTATTGCCACGTTTGGGGCGCTACAGCTGGGCGTTTGCTAAATTTAGCGCCGGGCGCAACTTAGCGCCACCTTCGCCGAAATTGAGTTGCATCGCCCCAAGAGGTTGCTGCTGCGCTAAAGCAGGCAGTGCACGACTATCATAAGGCGCTAAGCCGGCGAGCCGAGGCGCTACCAGCGAGGGCGGGCGCGGCGCAGCTGCGGCGAGTTATAGATTGCAGGCAGACACGCTGGCACCAGTCAGCTCTTAAAGGGGGAGGGTCAATTTGTTTTGCTGCCACGCCCTGCACACTGCAGCCCTGAATCTAGGCCTAGACAGACCTGCTTTAACAATTCAACACCCACGACCATGGAGAAGGCCAGGGAGCGAGCGCAGCGCTTTAGTGAGGGTGCCCTGAAGGTTCTGGTTGGCGCAGGGGAGCGTAGGCAACCTATCCTCTTTCCTGACAGTGGCAGGAGGCTGCTGCCCAGCGAATATAGAAAAGCTTGGAGGGAGGTGGCAAACAGAGTGACCTCCAGCAGCATGGTCCCCAGGACACACACGCAATGCAGAAAGAAGTTCAACGACCTCACTCGGGTTGTCAGGGTGAGTACCCTTTCCAGTATCCTCTTCATCCCTGCATGTGCACCTCACTTTATGGCCAAAGGGTCCTGAAAGCCCCAATACTCAGCCCTCATCCAACACCTATGGGACTCTCATGAAAATCACATGAACATTCACCACTTTACACACTGTCAGGGCTATTCCACCATGGGAGGCAGTGCAGGCAAGATCAGGGCTTGACACTGTCAGGGCTATTCCACCATGGGAGGCAGTGCAGGCAAGATCAGGGCTTGACACTGTACTCAGAGCCCGTCCTTCCTCTTGCAGGGCAAGCTGGCCCACAATCGCAGGCAGCAGCTACGGACCGGGGGAGGCCGTCCTGAACTTAAAGACCTCAGCGACCTGGAGCATCGAGTGGAGCGGATTATGGGAGGCCAGCTGATTGGCCCCATCGCCACTGGAGATGCCGACCCCGTTCTGGTCAGCAATGGTAAGGTCATCACCTTTTTGACCTCTCTCTTTCCACCTGTGCCTCACAGCAGCATCCTTTGCCACTCTCGAACCAATGCAGTGCATTGCAGCACTCATGCCTCCCTCACTGCCGCCCTGTCCTCACTCTAAAGCAACTCTTGTGCCTCCCTGCTTTCAGATGCTGAATCGCCAGGTGAGGAGGCAGGCCCTCAAGCTGGCACTGTGAGTGAATCGGAAGGCGAGGAGGAGGAAGAGGAAGCCGGACCATCAGTGCCACCCTCAGCCGAGGCAGCCCATGGCCATGATGGGGACACGTCTTCCCTGGAGGAGAGCAGGAGGGAAGGGTCTGATGACGGTGAAGCTCCGGGGCCCAGCGGGCTGCAGCAACGCGGGAGGGGTAGGGAAGCTCGGCGGCCTTCTCCCCGGAGGGGGAGTTCGGCCTCCAATCCTGCTACAGTGAGCACAGAGGAGGTGCGGCTCCTTGGTGAAATGGGCGCCCAGGCTGAGCGCAGGCACATTGAGCTCATGGCTGCAGTGGCAAGGATGCCTGACTGCATAGAGTCACTGGCAAGGAGTCTGCAGGAATTCGGGACAGCACAGGCCAGGAGTTTGCAGGACTTCGGGACAGCACAGGCCAGGAGTCTGCAGGAGGTCGCTGCATCACAGGCCAGGAGTCAGCAGGACGTCACTGCATCACATGCGGCTTCCAGCCAAGTGCTTAGTCGTGCCATGCATTCACTGGCTGGTCTGATGCAGACACAGATCAGGGCCACACGGGCACTAACTGCTGCCACCCTCGCTGGATCGGCCAGGAATCGCCAGGGCCCTCGCCGCGCCGCAGCAGCCCAGCAGTCTGTGCTTCAGCAGATTGCTGCGCATACTTCAGTGCTGGCCCGTGTGAGTGCCAGTGTCTCGGCTGACCAGGGAGTGCATGTGCTCTGTCAGGTTGGCAGCATTCCTGTCACTCCTCCACTGCAGCTGCCACCACCCGTAGGACAGACTGCTGCCGCCCAAGCAGAGTTGGAGCAGTCAGCAGCCGGGCCCTCCAGGCCTAGAGCTGGTCCAGGCCGTTCCCCAAGGGCATCTGCCGACTCACTATCTGACCCTCAGCAGCCTTCCCCCAGCCTTGCTGCAGCCACTGGGGTCCCATTGAGGAGGAGCTGCAGGGCGGGAAGGGGCCAATCGCGCAAGTGAGGCGGATCACCCTCGCAGGCCAAAAAGTAGGTGTGGCAAAATGTTGAGTTTTTTACGAAGGCCGAGGATGTTGTGTTAATTTTTTATGAAGGCCGAGGATCATGGTCATTTATGTTTCACTGTTTTGTTCATTTTCTCCAGGTTGTGAGAGCCAGTTATGTGTCTCACTGTTTTTTGGGGGGTTTCTCTGTATTTGGCGGTCATGCAGGAAGGGCACAGAGTTTGTTAAATAAAGAATTGTCTTTATTCAGATTGTCCAGGTTTGCACTTTGAACTATTTGTT
The DNA here is from genome assembly GCF_052327205.1 of Somniosus microcephalus. Classification (NCBI taxonomy): domain Eukaryota; kingdom Metazoa; phylum Chordata; class Chondrichthyes; order Squaliformes; family Somniosidae; genus Somniosus; species Somniosus microcephalus. Next base: position 70,595,694 of record NC_141001.1, read on the forward strand.
GCCTTGACTGCCTCAGGGTTTGCGGAGCGGCTCCGTTCATGTTCTTTCAATGGCACAAGCCATTCCCTGAGAGGGGGCCTAGAACCGACTTGCAATATGCCGCTGATGGACGGCCCTTGCACTTTGTGCCTCCCTCCCGTCTTGGTGCTCCTCCTCCTCCTCTGGTGGTCCTCCAATGTCTGCTGGCAGTGGCCGAGTCCTGAGGATAGCCAGGTTGTGCAGCATGCAGCACACTACAACGAAATGGGAGACTCACTCAGGCGAGTACTGTCGGGCTCCCCCGGAATGGTCCAGACAGCGGAACCGTTGCTTCAGCATGCCGATTGTGTGCTCAATGATGTTCTTGGTCGCTTGATGGCTGTCATTGTATCGTTCTTCAGCAGGGGTGGTGGGCGCACGGAGTGGGGTCATCAGCCAGGTGCACAAAGGATAGCCCTTGTCCCCGAGAAGCCAACCTCCTGGGTGAGCTGGGGCTTCGAAAGTGTCTGCCACAGAAGTCTGGCGCAGGATGAAGGCGTCGTGGCTGCTGCCTGGAAAGCGGGCATTCACAGCTAGTATGAGCTGCCTGTGGTCACAAACCAACTGCACGTTCAGCGAATGGTAGCCCTTCCGGTTGCGGTAATCCTCGGCATTCTCTAGAGGCGCCCGCAAAGCCACATGCGTGCAGTCAATGGCGCCCTGGACCATGGGGAAGCCCGCTATTCTTGCCAATCCCATTGCACGCTCTTGCTGCTTGTTCGGGGTCATGGGGAAGGAAATGTACTGATGTCTCCTTCTGAAGAGGGCATTCGTGACCTGGCGGATGCAGCAATGCACCGCGAACTGGGAGATATTGGCAAGGTCCCCAGTAGCGGATTGGAAGGAGCTGGTGGCATAGAAGTTGCGAGCCACTGTCACCTTCACCGCCACCGACAGAGACGCCCTGCTCCTCAGCTGAGGCTGCAGATCTCTCTGAAGCAAGTGGCAGATCTGCATGACCACCTCCATTCTGAATCAAAGCCTCCGAATGCACTGCTCCTCAGACATGTTGAGGTAGAAGTGCTGTCAGTATACCCTGGGAGGGTAAGGCCTCCTGTGCCGACGCCTGTTGGCCCTTCTCCATCTGGCCATGATTGGCACTCTCTCTCGGCGGCTGAGCCCTTTCAATGCAATGCAGAAACCGAACGTTTCCACCCATTGCAGCCCCCATTATATGTGGCCACTCAAGGCTATGGCACTGAGAAATAAATCCAACTGCAAATCCATCCTGAAGCCAGAAGTACCTGTGCGAGCGATGAGTCAAAGCAGGAAGCTCTCTCCCTTTGTCTCTCTCCAAATCTCTCTCTCTCACACAGGAGTGGAACAAAATGGCTGCCACAAAGAATGCAGGAAGAGTCCCCTGTAAATAGCACTCCCCCAGCCCCACAGCGACTGGGAACCGTTCCACTCAACCAGTCGCTGGGAGCGCCAGGCGCAAAGAAGGGGGCGCCACTGAAGTTCCGGTTCGGGGCGCACCAAGGGCGTTGCACCATGAAATGACGTCAGGATCTGCGCGCGCTGCTTAGTGGGCGCTGCGGTTTTGCGCCACCGCTAGTTCTTCACTCAAGTTCGTGAGAGGCGCAGATCGCGCCGCGCCCGGGCGCTAGCCGCTTCGCGCCCCACTTCTCGCCCTCTTAAGGCGCTAGCGGCTGGCGCTAACAATTGAATTTCTAGGCCTATATATGCAGCTATAAAAACATGGGAAAGTGAAATTACATAAATATTTAAATCTACTGGCTGGTCAAAATGAGATTCCCACAACCTTAGAGTAGTGAAATGTATGTAACATTATCATCTTAGTCACATGGTTAGCTCACATTTTCTTACAACAAATATCTATTATGAGAAACATAGAGGCATAGAAGATAGTAGCAGGAGTAGGCCATTCGGCCCCTCGAGCCTGCTCCGCCATTCAATGAGATCATGGCTGATTATCCAAACTTAGTACCCTGTCCCTGCTTTCTCCCCATATCCCTTGATCCCTTTAGCCTTAAGAAATATACCTAACTCCTTCTTGAATATATTTAATGAATTGGCCTCAACTGCCTTCTGTGGTAGAGAATTCCACAGGTTCACCACTCTCTGGGTGAAGAAGTTCCTCCTCATCTCTGTCCTAAATGGCTTACCCCTTATCTTTAGACTGTGACCCCTGGTTCTGGACTCCCCCGCCGTCAGGAACATCCTTCCTGCATCTAGTCTGTCTAGTCCAGTTAGAATTTTATAATTTTCAATGAGATCCCCTCTCATTCTTCTATACTCCAGCGAGTATAAGCCCAATCGACCCAATCTCTCTGCATACGTCGTTCCTGCCATCCCAGGTATCAGTCTGGTGAATCTTCGCTGCACTCCCTCCATGGCAAGAACATCCTTCCTCAGATAAGACGACCAAAACTGTACACAATACTCAAGGTGTGGTCTCACCAAGGCCCTGTACAACTGCAGCAAGACATCCTTGTTCCTGTACTCGGATCCTCTCGCTACGAAGACCAACATACCATTTGCCTTCTTAACCGCCTGCTGCACCTGTATGCTTACCTTCAGCGACTGGTGCACAAGGACACCCAGGTCTCGTTGCACTTCCCCTTTTCCCAATCTATTGCCGTTCAGATAATAATCTGCCTTCCTGTTTTTGCCACCAAAGTGGACAACCTCGCATTTATCCACATAATACTGCATCTGCCATACATCTGCCCAATCACCCAACCTGTCCAAATCATACTGGAGTTTCTCGGCATCCTCCTCACAGTACACACGCCCACCCAGCTTTGTGTCGTCTGCAAACTTGGAGATATTACATCTAGTTCCCTGTCTAGATCATTAATATATATTGTGAATAGCTGGGGTCCTAGCACCGATCCCTGTGGTACCCCACTAGTCACTGCCTGCCACTCGGAAAAAGACCCGTTTATTCCAACTCTTGGCTTCCTGTCTGCCAGCCAGTTCTCTATCCAAGTCAGTATCTTGTCCCCAATCCCATGTGCTTTAACTTTACACGCTAATCTCTTATGTGGGACCTTATCGAAAGCCTTCTGAAAGTCCAAATACACCACATCTACTGGTTCTCTCTTATCTATTCTACCAGTTACATCCTCAAAAAATTCCAGTAGATTAGTCAAGCACGATTTACCTTTTGTAAATCCATGTTGACTTTGTCCGGTCCAGTCACTGTTTTCCAAGTGCTCTGCTATTACATCTTTTATAATGGACTCTAGCATTTTCCCACTACCGGTCTATAATTCCCCGTTTTCTCACTACCACCTTTTTTGAACAGTGGGGTAACATTAGCTACCCTCCAATCCATGGGAACTGTTCCAGAATCTATAGAATTTTGGAAGATGACCAGCAATGCAGTTACTATTTCTAGGGCCACTTCCTTAAGTACCCTAGGATGTAGATGATCAGGCCCTGGGGAATTATCGGCCTTCAATCCCGTCAATTTCCCTAACACCATTTCCCTACAAATACAGATTTTATTCAATTCCTCCCTCTCATTAGACCCTATGTTCCCCGGCATCTCTGGGAGGTTATTTGTGTCCTCCTTTGTAAAGAGAGAACCAAAGTATGTATTTAATTGGTCTTCCATTTCTTTCACAGAATCACAGAAACCCCACAGTGCAGATAGAGGCCATTTCGGCCCATCGAGCCTGCACCGACACATATCCCACCCGATCCCCGTAACCCCTACACCAACACATATCCCACCCTATCCCCGCGTATTTAATCCCCCTAACACTAAGGGTCAATTTATCATAGTCAATCAACCTAACCCGCACATGTTCCCCATTATAAATTCCCCTGATTCTGACTGCAAGGGACCTACGCTTGACTTCACCAATCTTTTTCTCTTCACATATCTATAGAAGCTTTTACAGTCAGTTTTTATGTTCCCTGAAAGCTTACTCTCATACTCTATTTTCCACTCTTAATTAATCCCTTTGTCCTCCTTTGCTGAATCCTAAACTGCTCCCAATCCTCAGGTTTGCTGCTTTTTCTGGCCAATTTATATGTCCTCTCCTTGGATCTTATGCTATCCCTAATTTCCCTTGTTAGCCATGGTTGAGTCACCTTTTTTGTTTTATTTTTATGCCAAACAGGGATGAAGACATTCTGTAGTTCATCCGTGCGATCTTTAAATGTTTGCCATTGCCTATCCACCGTCAACCCCTTAAGTAACGTTCCCCAATCCATTCTAGCCAACTCGCACCTCATACCATCGTAGTTTCCTTTATTTAAATTCAGGACCCTAGTGTCTGAGTCAACTACTTCAATCTCCATCTTAATGAAGAATTCTATCATATTATGATCGCTCCGACCCAAGGGGCCTCGCACAACAAGATTGCTAATTAATCCTTTCTCATTACATAATACCCAGTCTAAGATGCCCTGATCTCTGGTTGGTTCCTCGACATATTGGTCCAGGAAACCATCCCATATACAGTCTAGGAATTCCTCCTCCACAGTATTGTTACTAATTTGGTTAGCCCAATCTATATGTAGATTAAAGTCACCCATGATAACTGCTGTGCCCTTATTGCACGCGTCTCTGATTTCCCATTTAATGCCATCCCCAACCTCAGCATTACTGCTTGGGGGTCTGTATACAACTCCCACTAACGTTTTCTGCCCCTTGGTATTTCTCAGCTCTACCCATACAGATTCCACATCATCAGAGCTAATATCCTTTCTTACAATTGTGTTAATCTCCTCTTTAACCAGCAATGCCACCACACCTCCTTTTCCTTTTTGCCTGTCTTTCCTGAATATTGAATACCCCTGAATGTTGAGTTCCCAGCCTTGGTCACCCTGGAGCCATGTTTCCGTAATCCCAATCATATCATATCCATTGACATCTATTTGCACAGCTAATTCATCCACCTTATTACGAATGCTCCTCGCATTAAGGCACAAAGCCTTCAGGCTTATTTTTTTTAAACAGACCTTTTAGAACTATTATTTACTGTAGCCATGTTTGATTTAAACCCTTGACTTCTCTGCCTGCCACTTTTGCTTTTCTCCTTCCTGTCTTTTGCTTCTATTCTTGTTTCCCATTCCTCTGTCTCCCTGCACAGGTTCCTAACCCCCTGCCATTTTAGTTTACACCCTCCCCAACAGCACTCGCAAACACTCCCCCTAGGACATCGGTCCTGGTCCTGCCCAGGTGCAAACCGTCCAGTTTGTACTGGTCCCAGCTCCCCCAGAACCGGTTCCAATGTCCCAGGAATTTGAATCCCTCCTCCTCTAGCCACGTATTCATCTGAAATATCCTTCTATTTCTACTCTGACTAGCACGTGGCACTGGTAGCAATCCTGAGATTACTACCTTTGAGGTCCTATTTTTTAAATTTACCTCCTAACTCCCTATATTCAGCTTTTAGGAATCCGTCCCAGTTTTTACCTAGATCGTTGGTACCTATATGCACCACGGCAACTGGCTGCTCACCCTCCCTCTCCAGAATGCTCTGCAGCCGCTCCGAGACATCCTTGACCCTTGCACCAGGGAGGCAACATGCCATCCTGGAGTCTCGTTTGCAGCCGCAGAAACGCCTATCTATTCCCCTTACAATAGAATCCCCTATTACTATAGCTCTCCCACTCTTTTTCCTCCCGTCCTGTGCAGCAGAACCACCCATGGTGCCAGGAAGTTGCCTGCTGCTGTCTTCCCCCGATAAGTCACCCCCCCAACAATATCCAAAGTGGTATATCTGTTTGAGAGGGGGATCTCCACAGGGGACCCCTGCACTACCTGCCTGCGCCTACTACTCTGCCTGACAGTCACCCATTCCCTTTCTGCCTGTGCAGCCTTTACCTGCGGTGTGACCAACTCATTAAACGTGATAGCCACGACGTCCTCAGCATCGCGAATGCTCCAGTATGTATCCATTCGCAGCTCCAGCGCTGCAATGCGGTCTGCCAGTAGCTGCAGCTGGATACACTTCCCGCACACATGGTCGTCAGGGACACAGGAAGTGTCCCCGATTTCCCACATAGTGCAGGAGGAGCATACCACGCCACCGGGCTGTCCTGCCATGACTTACCCTTCAATTAATTTAAATTAACTTAAATCAAATCAATACCACCAATTAAATGATATACTCAAGGGCCCTTGTTTACTAACACTAGAAACTATAACCACAAAAAAATTAAGACCTTTTAAACTTCATAAACTATGAGCCTTAACTGTCAAACTATATAGTATAAATACTCCCTGGCCATACTCGCCCAATCAGCTGCTCTCTCCTGCCGCGTCACGTTTTGAATCGTGATGTGGCTCTGGAACGCCGCCGCCAGTCTGAGATTGGTGAAAGAAAACCCGCGAAAGTAAGTTTAAATACTCACTGGGTCTCCGGTCTCACTGCTCCCGACACCAGCCTCCTGTATTCTGTTGTTGTGCATCAATCAGCTATTACTTAATTCCCATAATCTTTGAGGCATCCATTTTGAATAGTGCTATTTTGTGCATAAGCCATCTCCAGCTCTCAACTGATAAACAACAAGAATTCACAAGCACTCTGATTTCCAGCTACAGTTCCTCCACAATATCACCCATACTAAGTATTAACCTTTCTTTTCACCCTGTTTCAATATATCGAAAATTGCATATTTCACTGGCAAGGGAAAACAACAGCAATCTTAGTTGTATCCCCTCCAATTCTTATCCGTTTACACTCAACTTGGTCTTTCTGTTTTATCGGGTGCATTATTTTCTATTTATAAAAGTTCAAGTTTACACAGGCTTTCCTAACAAATGTTTACAACAAATACTTCAACTTTATTTTTGCTGAGAAACATGACAATGATAATCTCACTCCTTGGCTGCTAAGTCAATGGTATCATAATTGCTCCATCTGTTTACTGTGTCTGTGCACCTTAGTACTTGGGACAATATAAAAGATGTACATTTTCAATACAATTTATGGATTTGGTACATTTATTAATTTTCCTAATTTCTCTAGCTACATCCATAGTAACCAATTACAAAATATTGGTAGAGGCATAGGAGCAAATTATATGCTCATTCTCTTGGCTGGGTGGAGTGAGGCATGAAAGGATCAATGCACTGCACTACAGCACCACACAGGTTTTTAATCTTAAAAAATGAAACCAAGAGATATCGACTGTTGTAGCTGTTTATCATGCTATAATTAAACAGAAACCATGGATGTCTGTGCAGATTTATTTTTTCTCTTGCCAGTTTTCTCCCCTCTTTTGAAAGCATTAAATGCTTGCTGGTGAACAGCCGGTTAGTTGCCCTTGAGTACCTGCCCAAGGTACTATTATTTATGGGTGAGGCTTGACAGTGGGTGAAGATAGCCTATTCAACTGAAGAGGCCATCAGAGCTAATTTGATCCGGTCCTCACCCAACATTCACACACATACTTCCAACAGGGGCCATCTAACTCTGGCTGAATTTTTTCCTTTCCAACACAGAGGTGCTATGGCTATTTTAGTGCCCGTATTGTCATCCTGGCTGAGATCAGCAAATCCAACACAGACCAAGGATGAAAGCTGGGACCTTCTGTTGTGTGGCCCAGATGGACAAAATTACTGATTCTTTGGAGAGCATGGGGAACATTTCTAATTGCACACTGACAATTTATGAATTGTAATTTCTCTGAAATGTGAACTTTCTTGCGTCATAACTACAGAATGTAAAGGCATGCAGGGAATGCAGTGGCAAGGACAGACATACCATGATCTGCCCAGACTGTTTTTGGGGGTCACAGAAATACTTGGTCAAATTGTACTGGGACATCAACAGGGAAGTTACAGTTTTTCTATTGCACAGTACATGATCCAATAATACTGGTTCAGCAAGTGATGGTTAACTGTGCATTTTGAACTCCTGCATACAAGGGATAACATTCCAAGTGATAATACTGGCTAGGAGAGTCCCACAGTGTGTAGTTTCATTGCTAGTAATTTCATAAACTTTTTTCCCCCCACAGATATGGAATAATGCATTGGTGCTGCAGCAGTTCACATTGCTAGGATAGATATAGAAATGTGTATACACTTGAAACTCTTAAGGGGGAAAAATTCAGTTGGTTTGCGCCTCCCGTTAGCGCCTTAAGAGGGCGTTAATGGGGCGCAAGGCAACTAGCGCCCGTACACGGCGATGTTTGCGCCGCTCACGAAATTAACTAGACATTTTGCGGTGGCGCTAAACACTACCGTCTCGATCTCCTGCGCCGGCAGATCGTGACGTCAGTCGGTAGCGCCCCAGACCAGATATTGAGTGGCGCCCCCTGCCTTACCGCCTGCCGCTAGCAACGACAGGTTGAGGGGAGCGTTTTGCAGTCAGGAAGGGACTGGGGGAGCGCTATTTAAAGGCGACCACTTCCTGCCTTTTTTGTTGGTGACATTTTTGCACCACGCATTCTGAGTGAGAGAGAGAGACTTCTGGAGAGATTCAACGCTGTGTGAAGGAGTATTGGGTACTGAGCAGCACTTTGCAGGTTCATTTTGATTTGCCCTTCCTTGTATCGATTTAGAAGAGACTGTGGGGCTGCACTCTGAGCTCTTTCCCTGGGTCTCTCCATTGTTCTTTCCAGCAGATTTGATGTACAGGTCTCTCCAGGCCGAGATTCAAGGCTGCAATGAGCAGGATGTGGATGGAGAGCAAGATCAACCCACCCCTTTAAGAACTGGCCGGCACCATTGTGTCTGTGTTCCATTGCTGACTGACATCACATGAGCTTCGCCAGTGCTCTGAGGTAGTGCCTCGCTCCTCGGCCTTTGTGCCTTAAGACAGGTGTGTAGCGCCTGATTTAGCGCTCCAATCACCTCCAGGGGCGATAAAAGCCAAGTTTGCAGTCGGAGGCGATAATTAGCGCCAGGCGCTAATCTTTGCGCCCGGCCGATAATTGCGCCCCAAATGGGGCGATACTGAATTTCTCCCCCTTAGTCTTAAGGTGATGCTCCAATCATAATTTTGGGGATGACTGATAGTCTACTACATCTCTGTGTGCTGTACAGAACGATACAGGTTATCTTCAAGCCCACTGATCTACATGGCTTTGGTGTGCATTGTGAAGGAGGAGAGTTTTCTCCACATCCTGGTAAACAGGCTACATTACATCATTACTGAGCAGACACAGGCTTCATCGAGCAGAGAGTTACCAACAGTGACAAGTTGACTTATTCCATCTGCATTTTACATTTCAACTCTGTATATGCGATATTACAACTGTTATTCTTAACAATAACATACAGATGGAGAAGATCACTTTAGTTTCAACTCCATACAAGTGTCACAAAAAATTGTATTTTGCCATGGAAAAAATATTATAAAATTAATAAACATCAGCATCCCAATTTCAGCAGTTATTTACATAAGCAAAATTAATTATTGGTCAGTCTCTGACCAGTAAAATGTAATTCTGTAATCTGAAATGTACATTGCTTAACTCTTGGGCCTCACTTAAATCCCACTGGCCAACTTCTCTCCCCTCCCCGTTCTGGCTGGGCAGTAGGCAGAAAATTGCACAGCCCAGCGAGACAAGATAGATGGTGGGATCACGGGAATCGCACTCTTGTTCCTCCTGGCCCTACAGGAAAGTTAAAAAAAGTATCTTTTTGGGCCTCTTCTGACCCCAATCATCTTCACCTGGTGGAAAACTCACCGCAGCTTCTCGTTCAGACTGCCGAGTTAAAATTGCAGTCAGGTTCCAATTATAGGAAACTTTGTGATATCCGGCACTGACGGGACCGAGCTGTTGCCATCCCATCAAAACTGCCGGACAAACCAGCACTAATGTTAAAACATACGGAGCTTTTGAGCTCCGTATCTAGCAACAAACCCTGCAACAGCTTCTAAACAGTCAGCCGCACCTTGCAAGCGTCTCTGTAGCTTAGCAACAGCTTCAGCGAGACCTTGCAGAGCCGGATTGGTGAAAAAAAACCTAACGAAACGGCTCCTGATTTTTGCCGGTGGATTGAGCATGCCGGACAGTTAACCTCCGGATAAACCAAAGTTTCCTGTATGTCATTGGGACCCGGCATGCATGTGTTAGAAGGGACCCCGCTGGCTTTGGGTGGGTATCCTGGTGTCTCTAGGACAGGCAAGTATCCTGGATGATTTTAAATGATCATCCACAGATTCCGCCAGGCAGGTAGGGTTAAAATCATGCTCATTGTCTATGACTTGCTGATTAATTGCAGTTACTTTATGATCAGCTGGGCTCTGAGAATATAATGTACAACAGCAGATTCAAATACTGTATTCTGAAAAAATATAACCTTCCATGATTTCATCTGGTAAGAATGCAGCTGTTATTTTAGTAGACAGACCCAATGTTGATACAGACTCTGGTAAATGTTTAAAGCTTGCAAAAATGTGGTGAAATATGTTCTGATTATAAAACACTCATATCTATGGTGTGGAAATGTACAATGCAATACACCTCAAATTTTCGAACAACTTGTGAAATTTTAAATGCAAAGATTTAGAGAGTAAGATGTAAGTCAGCTGGGAAGAACTCAGTTTCTGAACACAGTACTACTCATTCAAATGCTTCCATCATGCCTTTTTTGGAACTAAGTACATACAACAAGGGTACAAAAATTCCTTGGATTGGTCCCATTTCTGTTTGCAGCAAGTTTGACATCAGCCTATAAATATAACTTTTACTGGCTCCCAATGATGGACAGTATTTGTTTAGTAGGTTCTTTAAAACAAAAAAAACACTTACATTTTGCTTTGACTTGTATTTTTTAATGTTTGTTGGACATTCATTTTTTATTTTATTGGATGTGTTAATGAGTGGGCAGCAAACTAGAGTCTTGAATTTTTTTTAGTGTTTCAGTACTGACTGTGGTGTCCAGGACTTGGAATTGCTCATCGAGAATATCTGGCTTTCACACCATACATATCAAATACTAGTTTAATGTAACAGTTCTTACACTGATGTAAAGACTGCAGGCTTGCTGTTGAAACAATCTAATGGGAGTGCTCTTCTTCTTGTCTACACATATTTTTGGTGAACAATGTGTAATTGCTGCGTAAAGGCACACAACACATTTTGTAATTTGCTCATGTGTTTATAGTGTGCTCATGCTAATATTGCTCATATCCATAGTTAGCCACGTGAACTTGTTCATGAATTAACTCAGTGGTCGAGAAATGGATTTGCGCCGGAAACAGATACGAAGTGGGCAGCGTGGCTAGAACATGCATCCAAAGACGTCGCTTCAAATTGTGTCTGGGACTTCATTTCCATAAAACCAGACAGCTGCAGACACCAATTGGGCGTCCCAATGCAGCTCACCGGTCGGGGCCTTCTCAAAATCAGCCAGCTTCGACACTGAGCCAGCCCACAGGTAGGTTCTGTTGGGGGAAAGGGATGAATGGGAGGGGAAAGCCCGGGCCGACTACACCCTGCAGTGCTCATTGCACTCATAGAATCATAGCGTGGTTACAGCCATTTGGCCCGTCGAGCCCGCGCCGGCTCCTTGCAAGAGCACCTCAGCTAGTCCCACTCCCCTACCCTTTCCCCGTAGCCCTGCAAAGTTTTTTCTTTCTGGTACTTATCCAACTCCTGGTCCTCTTGGCTCCACATTAAAGTCAGTAAGAAAGTATTATTTACCTTTTCGTCCGCAGTATCCAACGGTACCTCTAAGGACCTCTAGTTAGCCGCAGTACATCTGAAAAAACTGAATGAAGCATGCTCCAGTTTTTTGCCGAAATTGGGAGTGAGGTCCAAAAACAGGCATTAGGGCCCTGATTAGCATATTCAAGGTTCCTAACACTGGTTCAGGTGGATGCCCTGGGCACTCAGAAGTTGCTGCCTTCCAACTTGGCAGCTGGTGCAATTTTGGGAGGATCAACCGAAAGACACCACTGCCCAAAATTCATTCCCTGAACACTCATTTAGCACCCAGAAATCAAGCGAGAAGCGGGCCAATGTCTCCCCTATTGTGCTTAGCGTCTAAGTTGATCAATGGGTTTATTAGGGTTCGCACTGAGTTTTGCGCAGTGTGCAATTATACTATTCAATTTTCACCGAGATTGTGAATTTTAATGTGACCTAGTAGAACAATAACTTCAGTGTGGAGCAATACATAAATAACTAGACAGTAGCAGTGAGCAAGAAAGGAAACTGGAGAGATTCTTTTTCTTTTTCCAAATGATGCAGAGGCAGGAAAAACAAATGCATCAGGAGGAGGAGACTACCACATAATCACACAAGATTATTCTCTTTTTAAAAGAAAAGCAATATTCTGCATGATTCTGCACTTTAGAAATAACTTTGAATGGTATGTACTGTAAATGAGGGTGAAATTAATCATAATTTCAGCAAAAAAGTCTGCATGAGTAAAGAATGCGTTTTCCTGTTGCGTACTTATACCAACTTTCTTTTTGCTATGATTATCAACAGGAGGAATTTGATACCCTATATTGCTAACAAACCCAAATATACGTACAGGAACCAATTCACAGGATATCTATTGCAAATTTGGAATGTGTATCCATCTATTTTTATGCAACGGTTTTTTTTTTTTTTTTTAAAACATACGCAGTCCTGACTCATTACTTTCAGCCCAATCACCCCACTCCCTCACCCTACAACATTACTCAGTACTTCCAGTGCATCCACTGCTGCCCACATCAAGGCTCACTGCTCCTTACCCAGCCTCTCCCCCACATCCTGACTGACAGCAGCCACCCCATTCCACAGAAGGACTCACCATCCCCATCTTTCATCTCTCTTCTACATCATGACTCTGTTTCCATCCATTTCCTCTCTTCCACATCAGGACACACTGGGGCCAATAATCTGACAGTTAGCTGTGCACTGGGTGAAGTCAGTCCACAAAATCTAGTGCTGAAGCCTGAGGCTAGCTGGGTTCCTGTTGCGCACAGCATTGTATAATGTGGCAACACATAACTGTGGCACTAAGGGCTAATGCAGCAAGCATGCATTAGCTTCATTAACGCCCTAAAAAATGAATAAATGAAGACCTATACTGCAGTCTATGCACCTGAATAGCACTGGTGATGCTCAGCACCCATTTAAAATGAGCACTACATGCCTGGCCCATTCAGCCATGGTTCCTTAAAGGGGAGCCTGCTTGGTTGTTGCATTAAATAGCTGCATGTTGACCAATGGAATTCATTGTTTGTGTCATGGTGTCCTTGGGCATCAATTCAAACAGTAATTGAGTTCTGCCTAAATAGGGCCTACAAATATTCTGCTGCCAAGGGAGGAGGAATGGCAGGATCAGAATAGGCATGGATTTTAGGCTGCCCTCGGTATATAAGATAATTGCAACCTGATGCACCTCACACAACCACACCCCACAAAGGACCTTTGCATAGAACAGATATTGTCTCAACCAGTGGCAGAAGAGGACCCTGGCCATCATGTGAATCTGTGAACATGCAAGTATCTTAGGTTGGCTGCATGCTTTGAGTTTTTTCCCTTGATGGGCTTTCTTCATGGGCTATGGCGCAAACACATTAACATGGCAGTAATACAGACTGCAGTGCATGCCTAAAGCATGGGAATGCCTGTGCTTTTGGCAAGTAGGAGAACTTATGGCAAATTGCTCTCCATCTGTGATACTCCACCAACCTAACAGTGAAGTGCCGTTAAGTTTGATTGGCAGTGTAAGGCAACATTGTAAAATTAAGCTAAGTGTGAGCAAAATTACTGTGGCAACTTTTTGTAAACCAGCAAATTTCTTCCCAATTTAGTCACATGTGAGACACCATTCTTCTAATCTTTCTGCCACTTTCAAGAAGGCTGCACTGGTGTTATTCTTCTGAAGGGAATGCCCATCCACTCCAAAAGGACCACCTCCTTCAAACCAACAGCATGGAAGGGTGCTGTTCATCTTGTTCCAGTCATTTCTACCCCTCAGTATCAGGGTGCCATACACGGCAAATACCAAATGTTTATTTAAAGGAGTTGACTTTGCATTATGGCATGAGATCAGCTCATAGTTTTAATATGCTGTATACAAATTGGCTACTGCGTTTATCTACTAAAACCACAGTGATTACACTTCAAAACTGTGAAGCACTTTGCGAGGTCATGAGGATGTGAAAGCCACTATATAAATGCAAGTCTTTCATTACAGGCACACACACAGTGCCAAAGAGCAGTGGCCCTGCTATCACAGCACTGGGACTGCAATATCGGTTGCTCTTCGCGCAGCACATTTGTTTCGCTTTCCCACATCAGGATTTAACTTCTCCCTGCCAATCTCTTCCATCTCTAAGGCTCATTACCGTCTTAATTTTCCACATCAGGATTCATTGCTCTCATTTGTCCCTACAACCCCACATCAGGAATCAGCTCCCATCTGTTCCCACTCCCTCACATCAAGACCCAATGGGGGTAATTTTGACTTTGTGCAATTGTGTAAAACAGGTGACAGTGAATTGGCAGCCCGTTTTACAACTCTCCCGATTTTTATGAACTAAAATTGCAGAAAAACGAGCTGAAATAATTCTGAATTTTTGCGATGTATAACAGGCTGCCAATTTCCTATCATCCATTTTACACTATCGCATAAAGTCAAAATTACCCCCTATGCTTCCAGCCCAATCATTACTGGCCCTATTTGCCTTGACACAGGTGTGCTGAGCTTCATGGCCTCCCGTGCTGTGATTTCTATGATTCTACTCTAATATTTTCTCTTGCTCTTTTCAACATTGGTGGTATCTTTAATGACGTCAGGGCTCTTCACCTAATTGTCTTATTTTTAAATGAAAAGATATTAGCAGACTAATTTTGGATGATTACAAAGGAATTTCTTCTTTTAAAAGAGGTAATGTTGGTTATGCAAACTTCAGATTTAGAGGCATGTTGTATGAAATGCACAGAAATAGTCAGGAACATTCACATACATCTTTTACTGATCTCAGTTTATTGGAAAACTGTCAGAGTTCACACAGCATCATAGAAACCAAGTAAATCTTATCTGTCTTCCTTGTTCCCAAAGAAGGGGAACAAAAATATTGTAACATATGAATCCGAAAAAAGGATCTGATAGGACAATTTTCAAGTCTCTTCTGCACCAATTGCGCTTAAAAATGGGGACCAAAATAGCACACACAATGGAAGCACAGACTTACCGCGGAATCATAAGAGGGGGGAAATAGAGTACGAGAGTAAGCTTGCGAGGAACATAAAAACTGACTGTAAAAGCTTTTATAGATATGTGAAGAGAAAAAGATTGGTGAAGTCAAGCGTAGGTCCCTTGCAGTCAGAATCAGGGGAATTTATAATGGGGAACAAAGAAATGGCAGACCAATTAAATACATATTTTGGTCTGTCTTCACAAAGGAGGACACAAATAACCTCCCAGAGATGTCGGGGAACATAGGGTCTAATGAGAGGGAGGAACTGAATGAAATCAGTATTTGTAGGGAAATGGTGTTAGGAAAATTGACGGGATTGAAGGCCGATAAATCCCCAGGGTCTGATAATCTACATCCTAGGGTACTTAAGGAAGTGCCCTAGAAATAGTAGATGCATTGCTGGTCATCTTCCAAAATTCTATAGACTCTGGAACAGTTCCCATGGATTGGAGGGCAGCTAATGTTACCCCACTGTTCAAAAAAGGAGGTAGAGAGAAAATGGGGAATTACAGACCGGTAAGCCGGACATCGGTAGTGGGGAAAATGCTAGAGTCCATTATAAAAGATGTAATAGCAGAGCACTTGGAAAACAGTGACTGGATCGGACAAAGTCAACATGGATTTACAAAAGGTAAATCGTGCTTGACTAATCTACTGGAATTTTTTGAGGATGTAACTGGTAGAATAGATAAGGGAGAACCAGTGGATGTGGTGTATTTGGACTTTCAGAAGGCTTTCGATAAGGTTCCGCATAAGAAATTAGCGTGTAAAGTTAAGGCACATGGGATTGGGGGCAAGGTACTGACTTGGATAGAGAACTGGTTGGCAGACAGGAAGCAAAGAGTTGGAATAAACGGCTCTTTTTCCGAGTGGCAGGCAGTGACTAGTGGGGTACCGCAGGGATCGGTCCTAGGACCCCAGCTATTCACAATATACATTAATGATCTAGACGAGGGAACTAGATGTAATATTTCCAAGTTTGCAGACGACACAAAGCTGGGTGGGCGTGTGTGCTGTGAGGAGGATGCCGAGAAACTCCAGTATGATTTGGACAGGTTGGGTGATTGGGCAGATGCAGTATAATGTGGATAAATGCAAGGTTATCCACTTTGGGGGCAAAAACAGGAAGGCAGATTATTATCTGAACGGCAATAGATTGGGAGAAGGGGAAGTGCAACGAGACCTGGGTGTCCTTGTGCACCAGTCGCTGAAGGTAAGCATGCAGGTGCAGCAGGCGGTTAAGAAGGCAAATGGTATGTTGGCCTTCGTAGCGAGAGGGTTTGAGTACAGGAACAAGGATGTCTTGCTGCAGTTGTACAGAGCCTTGGTGAGACCACGCCTTGAGTAGTGTGTGCAGTTTTGGTCGTCTTACCTGAGGAAGGATGTTCTTGCCATGGAGGGAGTGCAGCGAAGATTCACCAGACTGATACCTGGGATGGCAGGAATGACGTATGAGGACAGATTGGGTCGATTGGGCTTATACTCGCTGGAGTTTAGAAGAATTAGAGGGGATCTCATTGAAACTTATAAAATTCTAACAGGACTAGACAGACTAGATGCAGGAAGGATGTTCCTGATGGTGGGGGAGTCCAGAATCAGGGGTCACAGTCTAAAGATAAGGGGTAAGCCATTTAGGACAGAGATGAGGAGGAATTTCTTCACCCAGAGAGTGGTGAACCTGTGGAATTCTCTACCACAGAAGGCAGTTGAGGCCAAGTCATTAAATATATTCAAGAAGGAGTTAGGTATATTTCTTAAGGCTAAAGGGGTCAAGGGATATGGGGAGAAGGCAGGGACAGGGTACTGAGTTTGGATGATCAGCCATGATCTCATTGAATGGCGGAGCAGGCTCGAGGGGCCGAATGGCCTACTCCTATCTTCTATGTTTCTACCTGTGCTGCTTTTCCAGTGGATCTCAATCCAGGCGACCAAAATTCCCACCAAAAACAGGCAGGAGCATCATGAATTTATCCTAATCAGGATTAAATGAAGTAGCTACAACACAAAATGCCATTTTGTATCTTGCCTGCATTGGTGCCACCAGTTCCTGCTCACAACCACAGTACAAGTTGGGAGGGGCTATTTTCAGCTAACATTAGCGGTATCCTCAGTTGCAGTCAGGAAAAGCAGGACAAATGCAATCTGGCCAATTACCGCCCCATCAGTCTACTCTCAATCATCAGCAAAGTGATGGAAGGTGTCGTCGACAGTGCTATCAAGCAGCACTTACTCACCAATAACCTGCTTACTGATGCCCAATTTGGGTTCTGCCAGGTCCACTCGGCTCCAGACCTCATTACAGCCTTAGTGCAAACATGGACAAAAGAGCTGAATTCTAGAGGTGAGGTGAGAGTGACTGTCCTTGACATCAAGGAGCCCTAGTAAAACTGAAGTCAATGGGAATCGGAGTGAAAGCTCTCCACTGGCTGGAGTCACGCCTAGCACAAAGGAAGATGGTTGTGGTGGTTGGAGGTCATTCATCACAGCCCCAGGACATCGCTGCAGGAGATCCTCAGGGCAGTGTCCTAGGCCCAACCATCTTCAGCTACTTCATCAATGACCTTCCCTCCCTCATAAGGTCAGAAATGGCCATGTTCGCTAATGACTGCACAGTGTTCAGTGTCATTCGCAACTCCTCAGATAATGAAGCAGTCCACTCCCGCATGAAGCAAGACCTGGACAACATTCAGGCTTGGGTTGATAAGTGGCAGGTAACATTCGCGCCACACAAGTGCCAGGCAATGACTATCTCCAACAAACGAGCGTCTAACCATCGCCCTTGACATTCAACGGCATTACCATCACCAAATCCCTCACCATCAATATCCTGGGGGTCACTATTGACCAGAAACTTAACTGGACCAGCCACATAAATACTGTGGCTACAAGAGCAAGTCAGAGGCTGGGTATTCTGTGGCGAGTGTCTCACCTCCTGACTCCTCAAAGCCTTTCCACCATCTACAAGGCACAAGTCAGGAGTGTGATGGAATACTCTCCACTTGCCTGGATGAGTGCAGCTCCAACAACACTCAAGAAGCTCAACACCCTCCAGGACAAAGCAGCCCGCTTGATTGGCACCCCAACCAAACCTTAAACATTCACTCCTCCACCACCAGCGTACTGTGGCTGCAGTGTGTGCCATCTACACGATGCACTGCAGCAACTCGCCAAGGCTTCTTCGGCTGCACCTCCCAAATCCGCGACCTCTACCACCTAGAAAGACAAGGACAGCAGGTGCATGGGAACACCACCACCTCCAATTTCCCCTCCAGGTCATACACCATCCTGACTTCGAAGTATGTCGCTGTTCCTTCATCGTCGCTGGGTCACAATCCTAGAGCTCTGTGCCTAACAGTACTGTGGGAATGCCTTTTTCACACAGTCTGCAGCGGTTCAAGAAGGTGGCTCACCACCACCTTCTCTTGGGCAACTAGGGATGGGTAATAAATGCTGTCCTTGCCAGCGACGCCCAGATCCCATGAACAAAAAAAGCTGCATGCAGGTTTGGCACTCATTTTTATTGCAGTTGCTTATGGGTTTCGAGCCATAAAGACTTCCGCATTTAATGTCTTTACATCACAAAAATGTTGGCTGCTGCTCTAAAGGGCTACATCCTTTCACTCCGAATGCTTCCAACCCTCCCCTTCATGGTGCTGCTGCAGGCTCTTCAAAATCGTTGCCTCACCCTGCATGCCTATTACGCTTTCCGCATTATAACAAGGACCTGGCTTCCTGCCTACTGCCCAACCGATTTATATTCCACTTGAAAATTGGTCTCATGTTTTAAAAGCACTGTTTTAAAAGCACTGTAATAGGAGGGATTAATGCATAGTGCAAAATGTTAGGGTGAAAAATAAAAGCATCCCTTCAGTTCCTAATCACAATTTTCATCCTGCACAGTAGTTAGTTCCTTTGTTCTACTTTGTAAATTACACAGTACCTTGTTATAATTGGAAATTATATCAGCCCGTTCTTCTGCAATCAATGCCTCTAAATCTTTCTTCATGTCAAAAGCTGAAAAAGAAATTAAAATTGTTAGTGAATAATTCATGTGCATACCAAAATACAGTTTAGACTATCTGCAACATACTTATTCTAATTCTTTTGAAGGATTTTTAAACGGACTGCACAGATGCACACTAACACTGAAATCGTCCCCTGGACTGTGCCAACATGGGGGTCAATGATTCCCCAAGACAATGTAGTTGAAAGGTCCTTAAGATGTAAAACATTGACTACATAAATAAATTGTGATATTATCTTTCAATCCTTCGCACAATCATGGAAAAGTAAGGATTTTCTATTGACTCTTTAAATTGCTACATTGATTTTGACAATATCTCTAGTTGCATCATTTGATGCTTTCTCTATTATTCAGTAGTACCCAGAAACTAATGAGCAATGAAATGGATGAAGTTTGGTAATGAAAAGTGCAAACACATTATTGTTGATGTAATAATATTATACATCCATGGTAAACATTTGGTGCAGTATCTGCTTTCCCACATAGGAGTTTAAATGCACATATTCCATCATTGTTTTTATATTTCTAAAACTTCACCAGTGATACAGAAACTTCACCAGTTATATAGAAGTCCATCACTATAACATTCCCATCATACTTCAAATTGCTATAGCCTTCTCATTAATATAATCATTAATAAGCACCTTCTCTGTGTAACTCACATCTTATTAGATTACACTCGCTACATTGCTCCCAGACCATGTTTCAGAGACCAACTATTATATTTACAGTGGACATCAGTTTATCTTATCTATAATTTTGGCCACATTTTAATCCTGATGGTCCAGCTGATTTTTCCCTCATGATTCACTTTTTACAAGTTACTTTAGGCCCATCTCTATGCCATGCACATATGCTACACATCAGTTCTAGGCCAAGACTGAGAATAAGTGACCTCTGTCAGGCCTCGACTAACTTTAGTTTGTAACTGAATGGAATGGCAGTCTGAGGGAACTCTGTTTCAGAATATATCCTTCTGCTGGGGAAGCACTCCACCAATGTTCTTGACAGGGAGCAGGAACCCGCTAGGTGTTGGAACAGAAAGCTACCAAGCCCAACTCTTTCCAGCATACGTTTGCTAAAGAAATAATATCAACTATTGCTAATTGACCACTTTCTACCACAAAATCTTCATTCACAATTTCTTTCAATTTCTGTTCACAACAATCTGTCTCAACCATCTGTGTCACTTTCTAGAAGCTGTGTTTCTGGGTACATTCGATTAGAACACTGCCTTTTAAGGGTGTGGGTTCAAACTCCACTTCAGAGTTTAAGACATAGTCCAGGCTAACAAATCAGCGCAGTACTGAGGGAGTTCGGCATTGTTGGAGGTGTCCCCTGTCTGCCTGCTTAAGTGGATGTAGTCCCGGCCAACATTATTCCCTCAACCACCACCACCAAAAACAAATTATCTGGTCATTCATTCATTTGTTGATTGTGGGACTTTGCTGTGTGCCAATGGATTGCTGCGGTTGGCTACAAAACAACAGTGAGTGCACTTCAAAAGTAATCCATTGGCAATAAAGTGCTTTAGGATGTCCTGAGGTGCTATATAAATGCAAGTTCTTTCTTTCAGTGAAGGTATGGTGATGCAGTGCATTTGAGTCCCAATGAAATGCACCAAAAAGACCATGTGATTGTACCTGTGATCCCAATATACTAAGTTCCCAACCTTAGCTGTGCCACTGTGAGGAAGTGACAAATGGAGGATAGGTGCTTTCGCACAGGGAAGAAAGAAAAAATGAGGAGGAAAGTCACCCTCATGTTATTCTCAGGTACCTGCTACTGGCTGGCATTACAGTAGCACTGGCAATGTCCCAGGAGCAATTCACACATCAATTTTCGAGCAGACAGATGTATGACAGCAAGAAACACAAGAAAGGAAAAGGGAGGACAATACATTACCTTAAAAAGGAGTTTCACCCTAAAAACAATGTAACTTGTTGGCCTAGCCAGCAATTAGTAGATTATCCAGGGTTCAGGGGAACTGTGCAGGAGGGGAAATTACCAATGAACTTTCTTCTCTGAGATCTAGGTTTTATTCCACACAGATTATCGGAATAGAAGTCTTTTTTTTCTGATGGCTCTACAGATCTGAAGTGGAATACATCTGGGCAGCCTGAAACCAGTTCCTACTCGCTGTAAATCCGTAACAAAATAAAACAATTCAGCACTAGCTAGCATTAAACTAACAGTCTCACTTCAAGAAGCTATAACAGTAACTAATATAGGAAAGTAAAGTCTTCACACTACACAGAATATACAACACAGAACCAGGCTATTCGGCCCAACCAGTCCAGCCCAGCGTTTATGCTCCACTTGAGTCTCCTCCCATCCTTCCTCATCCAACTCTATCAGCATAACCCTCTATTCCCTTCACCCTCATGTGCTTATCTAGCTTCCCCTTAAATGCATCTATACTATTCGCCTCAACTACTCTTTGTGGTAGTGAGTTCTACATTTTCACCACTCTCTGGGTAAAGAAGTTTCTTACTAGTTTAGTAAGTTGCTCTTCCAAGCTCGCTGTTAAGCTGCATTGTTGGGGTAGAGTAGAAGGAGCCTTCATCTAGTTCATGCCATGACTGGTACTGACACTGGGTGCCAATAGTGGAAATATGTCCATTTCCCATGAGCTTTAATAAGATCAAAATGCCTTTAGAACTTGATTTAACAGTACATCATTTAGCACCTTCTTTACTACTGATTTAACTCTTTAAACATAAAATAATTTTTTTGTATTTGTAATAAATTACTTCACAATAATAGGATATCTATCTATTTGGAATTTTGAACAGTTACAGCAAAAAATATATTAGGGGAGAAATTCAGTATCGCCCCGTTTGGGGCGCAATTATCGGCCAGGCGCAAAGTTTAGCGCCTGGCGCTAATTATCGCCTCCGACTGCAAACTTGGCTTCTATCGCCCCTGGAGGTGATTGGAGCACTAAAACAGGTGCTACACACCTCTCTTAAGGCACTAACGCCGAGGAACGAGGCGCTACCTCAGAGCGCTGGCGAAGCTCATGTGATGTTAGTCAGCAACGGAACACAGACACACTGGCGCCAGCCAGTTCTTAAAGGGGAGGGTCGATCTTGCTCTCCATCCACACCCTGCTCATTGCAGCCTTGAATCTCGGCCTGGAGAGACCTGTACATCAAATCTGCTGGAAAGAACAATGGAGAGGCCCAGGGAAAGAGCTCAGTCTTCAGAAGTCTCTCTCTCTCACTCAGAATGCGTGGTGCAAAAA
The DNA here is from genome assembly GCF_052327205.1 of Somniosus microcephalus. Lineage (NCBI taxonomy): Eukaryota > Metazoa > Chordata > Chondrichthyes > Squaliformes > Somniosidae > Somniosus > Somniosus microcephalus. The sequence goes on from NC_141001.1 coordinate 70,618,072, forward strand.
TGTCGCCGACAAAAAAAGGCAGGAAGCGGTCGCCTTTAAATAGCGCTCCCCCAGTCCCTTCCCGACTATAAAACAATCCCCTCAACCTGTTGTTGCTAGCGGCAGGTGGTAAGGCAGGGGGCGCCACTCAATATCCGGTCCAGGGCGCTGCGATCACGATCTGTGGGCGCAGAAGATCGTGGCGGTAGTGTTTAGCGCTGCCGCAAAATATCTGGTCAATTTCCCGAGCGGCACAAACATCGCCGCGCCCGGGCGCTAGTTGCTTTGCGCCCCATTAGCGCCCTCTTAAGGCGCTGACGGGAGGCGCAAACCAACCAAATTTTTCCCCCATTATTTTTAAATAGCCATGTTGTCACTTCATATAAACCCTTCTTTCTTTCTCTTCTATTGAAATAAAATGACCACAAAACACAGGACTGAGGCAGCATGATGTAAAATATTAAATGATTCAGTAAAAACTTTAGACAATGATGGACTTTACCAATCCATATTCATCTCCAAAAAAATTGCTCCCTGACCCCACTCCTCCAAAGTAAAGCAAGCAAAACTCCAGAAAACCGATCTAACTTTACATCCTACATTATTAATCTCTTAAATAACAACAGAAAACGCTGGAAAAACTCAGCAGGCCAGGCAGCATCCATGGAGAGTTAACATTTCAGGTCGAAGACCTTTCGTCAGAACTGGAAAAAAGCAGGAAATGGAAAGCAAGTTTAGGGGCTGGGAAAAGGGGGAGGGGATGAAAGAACAAAAGGGAAGGCCAGTGATAGGATAGAAAGCAGGAGCGATTAAGAGACATTGAGAGATATTCAAGGCACGAGGAGGTGGTAATGGAACAGATTAAGGAACAAAGGATGGCTCTAGATGAAGTGTGAATTGCGCTGGCAGAATGAAGGACAGCTGCCATGTGGGAGGGAAGAAAAAAAGGGCCAAACAAAAAGCGTGGATAAAAAAAAGAAAATATATATATATGTGATAGGGGCCGAGGTTATGATCTGAAATTGTTGAACTCTATGTTGAGTCCAGAGGGCTGTAGAGTGCCTAATCGAAAGATGAGGTGCTGTTCCTCGAGCTTACGCTGAGCTTCCGTGGAATAATGCAAGAGGCCGAGGACGGTGAGATCTGAGTGGAATGGGGCGGTGAATTAAAGTGACAGGCCACCAGGAGCTCGGGGTCCCCCTTACGGACTGAACAGAGGTGTCCCGCAAAGCGGTCACCCAATCTGCGTTTGGTCTCCCCAATGTAGAGGAGACCACATCGTGAGCAGCGAATACAGTATACTAAATTGCAAAAAGTACAAGTAAATCGCTGTTTCACCTGGAAGGGGTGTTTGGGGCCCTGGACAGTGGGAAGGGGGTGGTATAAGGGCATGTGTTGCATTTCCTGCGCTTGCACAGGAAGGTGCCGGGCGAAGGGGAAGGGGTGCTGGGGGTGGTAGAGGAGTGGACTAGGGTGTCGCGGAGGGAGGTCCCTATGGAATGCTGAATGGGGAGGCGAGGGGAAGATGCGTTTGGTGGTGGGATCACGCTGGAGGTGGCGGAAATGGCGACGGATGATCCGTTGAATGTGGAGGCTGGTGGGGTGAAAGGTGAGGACAAGGGGAACTCTATCGTGGTTCCGGGAGGGAGGGGCAGGGGAGAGATAGAACGGACACGGTCAAGGGCCATGTCAACCACAGTAGAGGGGAATCCTTGGTTGAGGAAAAAGGAAGACATGTCGGAAGCATTGGTATGGAAGGTGGCATCGTCAGAGCAGATGCGGCGGAGATGGCGAAACTGGGAGAATAGAATAGAGTCCTTACAGGAGGTGGGGTGGGAGGAAGTGTAGTCCAGGTAGCTGTGGGAGTCAGTGGGCTTGTAGTGAATGTTTGTCAATAACCCATCCCCAGAGATGGAGACGGAGAAGTCAAGGCAGGGAAGAGAAGAGTCGGAGATGGACCATATGAAGGTGGAAGGGTGGAAATTGGAAGCAAAGTGAATGAAATTTTCTAGTTCAGGGCGAGAGCAGGAGACGGCACCTCTTGGTGGTTGCCTTCCTTCATATCAAATATTTAAGGGCCCAGTAATTCACAGAGCATTTAATCAGCTCTATTTGTACTTATCCTTATGACTTTCAAACCTGTTCTTAACTAGATGCTCATTCAGCATCTCCCTTCTGAGGTGTTAATCAACACACAATTAATGACTTTAGCTGGGAGTCTTTCACACATATGTATGACTTAATGGGGGGAAACACAAATCTCTTCCAATGCCTCAGGCTCATCAATTTGATGTGTGTCCTTCAGTTCTGTACACAGTGATCAAGTTAAGTAACCTGCCTGCATTATCTATTTCCCTCTAACCAAAACAAGATATATAAAGTAATAGAAAATACAGGGGCATTAACTGAAATAATGTTGAGTTTTTTTTAATACTGATGCAGCCAGAGAACGGCTCAGGAACTGCAGGTTGTGATAAAAATGAAAAGGCTGAATATGCAGTAGCTAAGCCTTTCTTGCAAAGGTATAGCTAGATGCAATAGCCATCACATTAACCACAACCCTTAGAGTGCAAAAGTAATGCATTCAGGAGTACCATATTTATAAGTAAAGAGGAAACATTTGCAAACAGTGAAATTCTCCCAGGCCTCACGCTGGGGAGGACCGGACTATTTCCTGCCTGCCTGCCTCGGCCCCAGCCCACACGAATCCCGCCCGGAGTTAAAAATTGAGGCTTCTGTGAGCTGATCACTAGCAAAGAGAAGTGTAACATCTGGCCTTGGTCAAAATGGTTGACATCTGGAAATGATAGTTTCAGATATTTGTGTCTAGTTGAATGACACCCTGGAAAAGGCTTTAGTGCTGTATGTGGGCTTCTCCTAGGAGAAATTAAGGGATAAAGACATGCATTTCTCATCCTTAACTGAGACAGAGAGACAAGAGGCGAGAGGACAGAAGAGAAGAGAGAAAGGAAAGTAGAGGAAAGAGAAAGAGTGCTTCTAAGATTCAGAAGGTTCCACAAAAGTGTTAGAAAGCTTTCAAGAAAATACAGAAAGCATAAAAGTTCTAAAGTGCTTTGAAGCAGTTTTGCAAAAAGCAGAGAGATTGTCCAGAGTAAAAGTTGAAAGTTGAAAGATTAAGAAATTAGTTTTATTCAACAGAAGTAAAACTTGAAGTTTATCACAAATATAGCTTACGGGCTGGATTTTCATTGAGGAGTTGGGTAGGAGGCGGGACTACAACTTTCAGGGTTGTAGTCCCGCCTCCATCGAGTTCTAGCCAACCCACGCGATTTTGACTTGATTGGCCTTGTTGAGCCCGCCCAGCGGGCTCAGCAGGCCAATTAAGGGCCACCCGGCAACAGGTGAAGTCACAGACTGAAATTTCATCTGTCAAGACCTTTTGACAGATGAAATATCAGCATTTCACAGCTGTTTGAAGCTGTCAAACACTGAATCTGTACTCCAGGTTAATTCCTTCCTCTCAGGCTGATTTAGAGATCTCCCTGGAACAGAAAGCTGAATGCTGCAATTTTTGACAGCTCGCAGCCATTCTGCTTTCTGAGCCGGTGAGATGAGGGACTCCTGAGACCTGAAGGAAGGAAGGCTGTAAAGGTAAGTAAAGGTATATAAAACTTCTTTAAATACGTTACACACACCAAACACACTTACCTTTGCACTCATGCACCCATCACTCACCTGAACACCGGACATCTCGACCCCTCCAAGCCCTTCATCCCGATGGTCCGCCTCCTCTAACTTAGCGTGGTTTGGAGCCGTCGGGAATCCCACACTTCAACATTAAAAATAGGGATTAGGCTAAAAACTGCCTGTTAACTACCTGTTAACAGGCAGTTAATTGGCACTAATCCCCTTCCTGCCTCAGGGAGGCGGGTCCCCGTGCGGGTCGGGTACCCGCCTCCTTTGAAACTGGCATGGAGGGGGGTTGGGGGCGGGATGGGTTCATGCCCCCTGATTTCGGGATTTTAACCCCCCCCACACGCCTCCAATCCCGCCTCCACGGCCCAATGAAAATCCTGCCCTAAGTCTCTGAACCCAGAGAAAATAAAGTAACAGCATAAAGTACAGAAAGACACTACAGAAACACCAAAAGCTAATGTCTGTGCTGTGGAAGAGTGAGAGGTTAAGTAGTTTTACCTCTCTATACCTGTGTTAGGCTACACACCTTTTTTAAAAAATAAATGTCGACTTGTGTTAATAATAGTTCAGTACAGTAATAGTGCAAAGTAACAGCAAAAATGTAAAGTGACAATAAAAAAAAGTGAACTGTACTTTCTGATAAAACAGGAGTCTAGTGGAATTTAAAAAAATTAAAACTATAAAACATAATTCCACAGAGATTCTCCCACTCATCTGCTGTAACTTGGGTGGAAGAGCTTTGGAAACTCCAGAAAAATGGCACTACCACAGTTAAGCATTTTTTCTGGGGTTTCTGCGGCTCTTATGCCATATTTACAGTGGAAGAGTGGGAGAACCGCCACAGAAATTCACCCATTAACAAATTTTTATAAAAGAAAGAGTTATTCAGGAGATTTTTTTTTGCATTTGACATCCTATTTTAATTGGCACATAAACTTAAACAAATTACTTGATACTCCCTTAAACATGTCTGCATAATTTCAGCTAGAGGAGTGCGGGGGGGTGGGCAAAAGCAAAGAAGTGGCCAAGGAATGGATCAGAAGCAGGCTTGTGCCTGAGAAGTGGAGTGTAGGCACAGGTCTGGAAGGTGGAGAGATGAGCCATGGGGAACAGGGAGGTTAAGCCAGGGAAGAACAGGAAAAATGGAGTTTGATGGCAGGGAGGCTGAGTGTACTTGGACTAAATGCCAAAACACCATGCACAATGAGACCAGTGGCTCCAATAAGGACACCTAAAGGTCTGGGCCAGTGAGATTAAATCAGACATTGGGCTGGAAAAAACCAAGATGAAATTTAGTGGGTCATGTAGTTCTCAAGTACCAACCAGATTATTGGAAGAGTAATAGATATATAGGTCAGGTAACTTCCGCAGACCAATCACATCATTAGGTGGTGATTATAGATTGAAGAAGCCAATCAGATGGCAGAAGAGGGCACAAACTCAACATTTGATAGATAGATAGATAGATAGATAGATAGATAGATAGATAGATAGATAGATAGATAGATAGAGAGAAAGAGATAGACATACATAGATAGACAGAGAGATAGATATCTCGATATATAGATAGATAAAATCAACCTAGGTCTGTGAAGGCCTGAAACAGCTGTAATGTATTATTTTTTGATGTGTGCAAAGCATTACGGAACAAATTATTTCTGTCAAAAACTATTTAGATTGAGTGGAAGAATTCTGTTGCAAAAGTCAATATTCTCATATATACCTGGGTATTTCTGGACAGTAATCCGATTAGTAATGTAATTGCATTTCATGCAAAATCTAAATATACCATAGATTAAAAATACCCCTTTTGTACAGTTATCAGTGTGAATTTATAATTGTGCTGCAAAAAACATTCATTACTCAGTGTCATTTAACTTATCATTTATATTTAAAATACTGCAACATTACCTGACTTTATATCAATAGTTTTTGTACAGAATAGATTCTAACAGGCACAGTCTGCTGCTTTCACTTTGTGCAGCATGTGCAGGTCTGTAGGTGGTTAGGCAGCTGTTCCTAGGACAAACTACATAAGTGTTTGTATATCATCACACTTATTCTGTGGTGCAGGACAGTGCGTGAATAAAGTGAGATGAAGTCTAACACTAGTCAATGAGATGTTTTCATCTTTGTAGCAACAAATGCAAACTTGAACAGAAAGATAATGGATTTGTGTCTGAACACAAAATTACTATTTTAATGTTTGCTACAGCCTATTAAAACATTAATAGTCATGTACAAAGAGCAGGCTAAGTTTGTAACTGGGTTAGAAATTGTCAGTTGCCTAAACCATGGGTTTGAGCTCTTAATCTACGGTGACATTCTAGTGCAATACTGAAGGAGCACTGCATTGTCAGAGGTACCATCCTTCAAATGAGACATTGATCCAACGTCTGCCTGTTCCAGGGCTTCAGATGCAGGTTAAAGAACCCATGGTGTTATTTGAAGAATAGTAGGGAGTTTTCTCAGTGTCTTGGCCACCTTCTTTCACCAATATCACCAAAAACAAATTAATTGGTCATTCATCTCATCATTGTTTAGAGGATCTTGCTGTGTGCAAAATGCCTGCTACATAACAGCAATCGCTGCACTTCAAAGTAATTAATTTTGTGTGAAAGGAATGGAACTGTGTTTATATAGTGTCTTTCACAACTTCAGGACATTACAAAAGAGCTTTACAGCCAATTAAGTACTTTTTGAAGTGTCGTCGCTGTTGTAATGTAAGGAAACATGGCAACCAATTTGCGCACGGCAAAGTCCTGCAAACAGCCATAAGATACATGACCAGACATTCTTTTTTAATGATGTTGGTTGAGGGATAAATATTGGCCAGGATACCAGGAGAACGCCCCTGTTCTTTGAATAGTGCCATGGGATCATTTACGTCCACCTGAGTGGGTACACAGACACTTGGTTTAACGTATCATCTGAAAGACGGCAGGGAGTTTGAGGAGCTAGGGTCTAAATTAATAAGCAAAACCTCAAGGATAATAATCTCTGGATTACTACCTGAGCCACTCGAAAATTGGCATAGGGTCAAGCAGATCAGAGAGTTAAATGCATGGCTCAAAGAGTGGTGCGGGAAGAAGGGGATTCGATTCATGGGGCACTGGCACCAGCACCAGGGAAAGAGGGAGCTGTACCGGCAGGACGGGCTCCACTTAAACCAGGCTGGGACCAGCGTCCTGGCGAATTAATAACTAGGGCTGTAGTTAGGGCTTTAAACTAAAAATGTGGGGTGGGATGGGGTCATTTGAGGGGAAATTTGTAAATCGAAAGAGAAAGGTTAAGGCAATAGAGCAGTGTAGCGATTTGGGTAAAAATAAGCAGAGTGTGACAGGAAGGGGCAGAGAGTTTAATGGTAGCAGTGCAGCAGAGAATAAGGTCAAAGCAGGGAATAATAGTAAAAAAAAATTAATTAAAGGCTCTTTATCTGAATGCACGAAGCATTCGTAACAACATAGACAAACTACTGGCACAAATAGAGATAAATGGGTTTGATCTAATAGCCATTACAGAGACGTGGTTGCAAGGTGACCAAGGTTGGGAACTAAATGTTCCAGGGTACTTGATGTTTCGAAAAGACAGGCAGAATGGAAAAGGTGGGGGGGGGATAGCCCTTATAATAAAGGATGACATAAGGACAGTAGAGGAAGGATCTCAGCTCGGAGGATCAGGAAGTGGAATCAGTATGGGTGGAGATAAGGAATAACAAGGGGCAGAAAACACTGGTGGTAGTAGTATATAGGCCGCCTAACAGTAGCTATACCGTTGGACAGAATATTAATCAAGAAATAGTAGGAGCTTGTAACAAAGGTAATGCAATAATCGCGGGGGACTTTAATCTTCATATAGACTGGACAAATCAAATTGGCAAAGGTAGTCTGGAGGACGAGTTCATGGAATGCATTCCAGACAGTTTCCTAGAACAATACGTCATGGTACCAACCAGGGAACAGGCTATTTTAGATCTTGTATTGTGTAATGAGACAGGGCTAATTAGCAATCTCATAGTAAAGGTTCCTCTGGGGCAGAGTGATCATAATATGATAAACTTTTGAGTGTGACTTGCCTAAGTCCGAAACTAGAGTCTGAAACTTAAATAAAGCCAATTACATAGGTATGAGGGGAGAGTTGGCTAAGGTAGATTGGAAAAATAGATTAAAGGGTATGGTGGTAGATAAGCAGTGGCTAGCATTTAAAGAAATATTTCATAATTCTCAACAAAAATACATTTCATTGAGAAACAAAAACTCCATGGGAAAAGTGATCCATCCGTGGCTAACTAAAGTTAAGGATAGCATTAGATTGAAAGAAGAAGCTCATAATGTTGCAAAAAATAGTAGTAAGCCTGAGGATTGGGAGAGTTTTAGAAACCAGCAAATGATGACCAAAAAATTGATAAAAAGGGAAAAAATAGAATGAGAGAAAACTAACAAGAAATATAAAAACAGATTGTAAGAGGTTCTACAAATCTGTAAAAAGGAAGAGAGTAGCAAAAGTAAACTTTGGTCCCTTAAGGCTGAGACAGGAGAAATTATTATGGGGGATAAGGAAATGGCAGAAACGTTAAACAAATATTTTGTATCTGTCTTCACAGTAGAAGACACAAAAAGCATACCAAAAATGGTGGGGAACCAAGGGTCTAATGAGGGTGAGGAACTTAATGTAATTAATAGAAGTAGAGAAAAAGTACTAGAGAAACTAATGGGACTAAAAGCCAACAAATCCCCTAGACCTGATGGCCTATATCCTAGGGGTCTAAAAGAGGTGGCTGCAGAAATAGTGGATGCATTGGTTTTGATCTTCCAAAATTCCCTAGATTCTACAACAGTCCAGGCGGATTAGAAGGTAGCAAATGTAACGCCGCTATTCAAGAAAGGAGGGAGAGAGAACACAGGGAACAACAGGCCAGTTAGCCTAACATCAGTAATAGGAAAAATGCTGGAATCCATTGTTAAGGAAGTGGTATCAGGGCACTTAGAAAATCATAACATGATTAGGCAGGATCAACATAGTTTTATGAAAGGGAAATCATGTTTGACAAATTTATTAGAGTTTTTTGAGGATGTAACTAGCAGAGTAGCAAAAGGGGAACCAGTGGATTTCCAAAAGGCATTCGATAACATGTCACAAAAGGTTATTACACAAGATAAGGGCTCATGGGGTTGGGGGTAATATAGTAGCATGGATAAAGGATTGGTTAACGGACAGAAAACACAGAGTAGGGATAAACGGGTCTTTTTCAGGTTGGCAAGCTGTAACTAGTGGGGTGCCGCAAAGATCAGTGCTGGGCCTCAGCTGTTTGCAATCTACATTAATGACCTAGATGAAGGGACCGAGTGTAATGTATCCAAGGTTGCTGATGATACAAAGCTAGGTGGGAAAGTAAGCTGTGAGAACACAAAGGGGTCAATTTTCCCGAAGCTGTCAGGAAGAAGGCGGGACTACAACTTTCGGGTTTTAGACCCGCCTACATCGACGTCCGGCCAATCCGCTCGATTTTCCCTTGATTAACCTTGTTGGGCCCGCCCAGCGGGCTCAGCAGGCCAATTAAGGGCCACCCGGCAACAGGTGACATCACAGACTGCAATTTCATCTGTCAAGAGTTCTTGACAGATGAAATATCAGTGTTTCACAGCTGTTTGAAGCTGCCAAACACTGACAGTCTGAGTTCTAACATGAGTCCTTCTGCACAGACTCAGTTAGAACTCTCAGCAGCACTCAAAGCTGAAGGCTGTCACTTTTGACAGATCGCAGCCATTCAGCTTTAAGTGCCGGCTGAGTGATGCGCTCCCGACGCCTACAGGAAGAAAGGCTGTTAAGGTAAGTACAGGTAAGTAAAAGTTCTTTACACACTTTAGACACACCAAACACACTTACCTTTGCACTCATGCACCCATCACTCACCTGAACACCGACATCGCGACCCCTCCAACTCCTTCAACCCGACGGCCCGACTCCTCTAACCTGGCGTGGTTTGGAGCCGTCGGGAATCCCACACGACACCCCTCAAAATAGGGATTAGGCTAAAAACTGCCTGTTAACTACCTGTTAACAGGCAGTTAATTGGCACTAATCCCTTCCCGCCTGGGGTCGGCGGGTCCCAGTGCGGGGCGGGTACCCGCCACCTCTGAAACTTGCGTGGAGCAGGGTTTTGGGCGGGATGGTATCGGGACCCCTGAATTCGGGATTTCCCCCCCCCCCACACGCCTGAAACCCCGCCTAGCGGCTCCAGGAAAATCGACCCCAAAGAGTCTGCAAAGGGATATATGCAGGCTAAGTGAGTGGGCGGTAAGGTGGCAGATGGAGTATAATGTAGGGAAATGTGACATTATTCACTTTGGTAGGAAGAATAGAAAAACAGAATATTTTTTAAATGGTGAGAAACTTTTAAATGTTGGTGTTCAGAGAGATTTGGGTGTCCTCGTGCAAGAAACACAGAAAGCTAGCATGCAGGTACAGTAAGCAATAAGGAAGGCAAATGGCATATTGGCATTTTTGCAAGGGGGTTGGAGTATAAGAAAGTCTTGCTACAATTGTACAGGGCCTTGGTGAGACCACATCTGGAGTACTGTGCACAGTTTTGGTCTCCTTATCTAAAGAAGGATATACTTACCTTGGAGGCGGTGCAACAAAGGTTCACTAGATTGATTCCTGGGATGAGAGGGCTGTCCTATGATAAGAAATCATGTAGAATGGGCCTTTACTCTCTGGAGTTTAGAAGAATGAGAGGTGATCTCATTGAAACATACAAGATTCTGAAGGGGATTGACAGGGTAAATGCTGAGAGGTTGTTTCCCCTAGCTGGAGTGTCTAGAACTAGGGGGCATAGTCTCAGGATAAGGGGTAGGCCATTTAAGACTGAGATGTGGAGGAATTTCTCCACTCAGAGGGTTGTGAATCTTTGGAATTCTCTGCCCCAGAGGGCTGTGGATGCTGAGTCTTTGAGTATATTCAAGACTGAGATAGATAGATTTTTGAACTCTAGGTGAATCAAGGGATATGGAGATCGGGCAGGAAAGTGGAGTTGAGGTAATTGATCAGCCATGATCTTATTGAATGGCAGAGCAGGCTTGAGGGGCCGTATGGCCTACTCCTGTTCCTATTTCTTATGTTCTTAGTTTCGTTAATGCAGCATTCTATCAGCGTCAGCCTGGATTATGCACTCAAGTCTCTGACTCAGAGGCGAGAGTATTACCACTGAGCTGACATGTGAAGGGCTTGGAGATATTTGAGAGAAGTGATAGGGTTATATTTACATGCAAGTCTTTCTTTTTTTACACAGGAAATTTAGACCCCAATTATAGTACAGAGCTATTATTCCGCTACTAAGAAAACCATGTTTATAGATGGGCTGAACTATAAAATCAATAGTGAAACTCTTTGACTACCACAACCAGCACAGCCAAAGGTACTGAGCTGGAGGAAAGAACGACCTGCATTTCTATAGCGCTTTTCATGACCACCGACGTTTCAAAGCGCTTTACAGCTAGTCAGCTAGTCTGGCTGGGAGCAACCTTCAGCTTTTGGATTTTGCAAAATCTTAGTTCCTATTTGCCACAATAAATAGTTAGTTATGTGTTAACTCAGTTCCTATTTGTTACCAGCACAGTACCGCTTCAGGAGCCATGTTTCACTTACGTTCAATGGGAATTATTGTAGGGAGTGTCCTAAATATAAAGGGGTAACTTCAACCTCACCATCCCAATTTTAAAAAAATTATTGCAAAACATGTTTTCATTCAAGATATTTTCTTAAGTCTTACTTACATTTTTAAATTTTGGGTTGTGTGCAAATATACGTGTGTTGAAGTTACTGTCACAAACATAGAAGATAGGAGCAGGAGTAGGCCATTCGGCCCTTCGAGCCTGCTCCGCCATTCAATGAGATCATGGCTGATCATCCAAATTCAGTACTCTGTCCCTGCCTTCTCCCCATATCCCTTGATCCCTTTAGCCTTAAGAAATATATCCAACTCCTTCTTGAATATATTTAATGAACTGGCCTCCACTGCCCTCTGTGGCAGAGAATTCCACAGGTTCACCACTCTCTGGGTGAAGAAATTCCTCCTCATTTCAGTCCTAAATGGCTTACCCCTTATCCTTAGACTATGACCCCTGGTTCTGGACTCCCCAGCCATCATAAACATCCTTCCTGCATCTAGTCTGTCCAGGCCTGACAGAGTTTTATAGGTTTCGATGAGATCCCCTCTCAATCTTCTAAACTCCAGTGAGTATAAGCCCAATCGACACAATCTCTCCTCATACGTCATTCCTGCCATCCCAGGTATCAGCCTGGTGAATCTTCGCTGCACTCCTTCCATGGCAAGAACGTCCTTCCTCAGGTAAGGCGACCAAAACTGCACACAATACTCAAGGTGCGGTCTCACCAAGGCCCTGTACAACTGTACAAGTGGTCAGTGCACCAGTTCAGCTCACTTCTCCATACCAGTGTTAGGTGCAACCTCAAAATTCAAATATACAAGGGTGGAGTTGCAGTGATGCAAATAGCGTTAGCAAATTCATCCCATTAACTTAACAGTTTAAAATGTTTAAAATCTTTTCACATCTATTTTTCTGCATCTTAATATGCTATAAGCTTTATCTGAAGTTGCAACATGCAGCCAATAGATCATCTAGGATACTTCAGAGAAAAAATAATTGGATATTTAATTTTGTGGCTATCTAATATCTAGAAAATACACATTTATCAATTGTTTAGTGAAAATGCAAGAATGCATCAAAATATAGTAACTAAACACTAGTACATTTAGGATGGTAATCCAAAAATTATTCAATTACCGGAATAGGTATGCAAAATAAATTCTGAAACCACAGTATCAGGTTTTGCTGACATTCTTGGTTGTTACATGTAGGACAACAGATACATGTCATATAGTGACATGGTTGTTATTCAATGAAGGGGATCATAAAACTGCAAATAGAGAGAAGCTCAGTAATTTTTGAAAGTCATCTAATTCAAGTTGCTAGGTAATTTTTTTCTGTCGGTTTTTGGTAAATTTCTGTGTTGGTGGAAGTGAAGACATCCACACTGGGCAATGGCACTTTTGCAGCCTCATGTCAGCATCAAACACTTGTAGGTACACAAATAAAGTTCCATTTCCTCTATAGCAACCTCTGAAGAATACACCCAATTATACCAGTATGTCATTTCAATTTATACCACACGTGAGCGAAACATCAATGATTTCAACATTTTTTAATGCTAAAAGCCACCTGCCTTTAATAAGAACTTTTCCCAATGGTTCTGTCATGTAGATTACTAGACTAGCAATGAAATAAATGATATGATGCTGAGAGCTTCAAGAGTTAAAGACCCATCAGCAGCCAATCAATAATGGTTTAATACACCAAGCTATGCAGCCCTCAAACTTCCCCACAACAACCATGAAATAAAAAGTAGTAAAACAAAACCTCTGAACTGAACATTACCCCAGTCATTAATCTACTATGTCCTAACAAACATCCAGAATTAACCTGACTGCACTCCTGAAGATCTGAAACAAATATATTCACAGAAGAGAAACTACCCATCAAAGCAGCAAAGGCATGGGCCCCGATTTTCCTGGAGCCGTCGGGCGGGGTTTCAGGCGGGCGGGGGCGAAAAAAAAAAAAAAAAAAAAAAAAAAAAAAAAAAAATCGCAGAAATAGGGGGTCGCGACCCCCCCCCCCCCCAACCCGATTCCCCGCCCCGCCCGACTTTCACCCCGGTGTTTCAGCGCGACCCGAATCAGTCCCGCCCGCAGCTGGCGGGACTGGTCGTCAGGAGCCTAATGATCAATAATTGGCAGCTGGAATCCAATTTTAAGGGGCCCTTGCAATTTTCAGCCGTTCCCCACGTAAACCACGCCTGGTGGGAACACCGCTGATGAAACCTGGCGTGAACAATGTTGGCTTGCTTACTTTCAGCTGCAGGTCAATCAGGAATTAAGAGATTTAATCAGACAGCATTGGTAGGCTGCAGGACCTTGTTGCTCCAGGGTTGGGGCAACTTGTTGAAGGCTTAGGCACAGCTGTGGAAGGTTGGAGCCTCACACACTTCTCCAGTGTGAGCTCCTGGGAAGCCCCTCTCACCACCCTAACTCAGCGCCTCCTCAACGGAGGCATCTGCCAGAAGCATGGGAGGCCTTTTGTTCCTTCCCTTCTTGGCATTAGAGGATCTCCAACAGCAGAGGAGGCTGGAGCAGATCCAGCAGCAACAGCAGCACCAGCAACAGCAGCACCAGCAGGAGCAACAGGCTGCGGCTCAGCCAGCTGAGGCAGCACAGGCCAGAAGGGGCCAGCGCATGGAAGGCCATCGGTGCAGGAGATACCCCCCAAACAGGGTCTACAGACACAGGGTGAGCTACCTCAACATGACTGAGCAGCAGTGCCAAAGGCGGCTTTCGCGAGTGGTAGTGACTGACATCTGCGCAATGCTACAGCAAGACCTGGAGCCCAGAGCACCAGGTCGACACTCCTTACCAGTGGCCATCAAAGTCACCACCGCACTCAACTTTTATGCCTCAGGCTCCTTCCAGGGATCAGCAGCAGACATCAGCGGCATCTCCCAGGCGGCCTCACACACTTGCATCAAACAGGTCACCGATGCCTTCTTTGCCCTCGCGCACAATCACATCCATTTCACCCTGGATCGCGCAAGTGTGAGGGCGCGAGCGCTTGGATTAGCTTAGCTGGCAGACTTTCCAAGGGTGCAGGGCGCCATTGACTGCACACGTGGCCCTTAGGGCACCCCACTGCAATCCAGGAGTTTTTGTCAACTGCAAGGGCTTCCACTCCCTTAACGTTCAGCTGGTGTGTGACCACAAGAAGGTGATTTTGCATGTTTGTGCCAAGCACCCTGGCAGCTGCCATGACTCCTTCATATTGCGCCAGTCTACTGTGCCTCCGCTATTCTGTCCGCCAAACGAATTTCAGGGATGGCTACTTGGAGACAAGGAATATCCCCTGCGGTCTTGGCTAATGACGCCGTTGAGGAGATCAGCCAACGAAGCTGAGGAGCGCTACAACTCCAGCCACATTTCCACCAGATGCATTATCGAGCAAGCCATCGGATTGCTAAAGATGTGCTTCAGATGCCTCGATAGATCAGGTGGAGCCTTACAGTACTCATCAGTCAGGGTCTCCAAAATCATTGTGGTATGCTGTGTGCTTCACAACATGGCACAGCGTCATGGCTTGCTGATTCCGCAGGACCAAGAGGCTCCTCACAGAGCCGCCTCGGATGAGGATGATGCTGAAGAGGAGGAGGAGGACGGAAACGAGCATCCTGCAGAGGCCCGTCAACCAGCGGCACCAGTGCGCGAGAACATTGCTGGGCGGAATGCAAGGAACGCACTCATCCTGGTACAGGAAACTGTGTGTTATCCGGAGGCTAACTGTCCAGAATGCTCGAGCCACCGGCAAAAATCAGGTGCCGTTTTCGTTAGGTTTTTTTTTCTCGTTGCTTTTTTCCTCAACAGTCAAGCTCTGCCAGGTCTGCTGAAGCTGTTGCTAAGCTAGAGACACTTGGACTGTTTAGAAGCTGTTGCTAAGCAACAGGATTTGTTGACAGATATGGAGCTCAGAAGCTTCCGTATCTTTCAACATTAGCGCTGGAGTGTCCAGCAGTTTTGAGGGAACGGCAACAGCTCGGTCCCGTCGGTGCCGGATAGCACAAAGTTTCCTGTACATCAAACACTGTAGCCTTGTTGCTTCTTAACTGACCATGGACAGTGGCCCATGCCTGCGCATTTCTACCTATTTGACCAGCTTGCTGACATCTGCAAGTAATCCTAAGGCCTCAATGTGATATCCCCATTCACCAAATGACAGATGCCATAACTGCAGCAGTTGCCACCAGATTTTTTATGTACAGGAAAACTGATGGCATTAAAACTATATACAAGACTTTTCACCCAAGTGACTACCCTTGTGATTAGTGGTGCTTTATTTTTCTCTTACGCGTGCTCCTACGTAGTGGTTCCCCTGTGGCTACAGCAGATGTGGCGGCCCCTTGCTCACTTTCCTGCTGCTCCTGTCTCGATACCTTTGGTGGGCGTCCTCTGGGGTGGCGAGCCTGTGAGGGCTCGCCAGCAGTCTGCTGCTCCTGCGGCTGTGCAGGGGTTGAGACTCCTATCTCACTTGGGTGTGGACTCCGGCGGGGCTCTGACCGAGGGCTCTGAAGTGGCATGGAAGTGTGAGCGCGTGGAGAGGTGCCCCCACTTCTGGTGCCAACAACCTCCCTCTCATGGGTCAGCTCCCCCTCAGCGCCTGCAAGTGGCTGGAGAGCACCTTGCTGCACATCAGGGGGGCCATGGGGACCCATCTCTACACTGGAAGTCCTGCTCAGAGAGACTTCCATGAAGGTCTGGTTTCGGTGCTCAATAGATGCCCATCGCTCCTCAAGAGATGTCATTCTATTCTGAGCACTCACCATGTTTTCGATACCCTGGCGACTAAGTTCCTCCATGGCCGCAGCCCTCCTCTCCTCAGCCGCAGCCCTCCTCTCCTCGGCCGCAGCCAGCCTTACCACGGAGGTAGCCATCCTTTCCACGGAGGTAGCCATCCTTTCCAAGGTGATGCTTTCATGCGCCAATGACGCCAATAAGGCTGTGCTCATGCTTGCCATGGACTCCTCCATTCGCTCCACACTCGCAGCGACCCTGGAGACAAAACCTGCCAGAGACTCCTGCATTTGTGCGTGGAGAGCCATCACCTCCTCTCTTGCAGATGGACCCAGAGGCATAGGGTCGACATGCAGCTGAGCTGAGCTGGCAGAGGCCTGCGCCCTCTGACGAGGACTCTCCACTGCAGTCCCTGTCTCCACAATCTGCTGATGCTCATTTGTGAGCTGTGAAACACCAGGTGACAACACTACTCTATGTCCCGAAGGCCCGCGCTTACTTCTGCTGACACTGCGCCCTCAGAGGCTGGAGCTTCCTCTGAGGAGTCTGGTTGCAAAGCCTCTTCCTCCTCGGCAGTGGTGACGGGGGGGCTCTGGATGGTCCTGTGGGGTAGTAAAGGAAAGAGTTAGAGATCTGATGCCAAGGCTACTTGCACATTGGATTTGGCAGATGCTCATAAGTCCAAATGATATAGCTTCAGAATCATATCAGCGACTCATGCTATGTCAATGAGAGAAATGGGAAACTATTCTGTCACCAGCTTGCGGGCTTGCTCCCGTCTCTCCTGCCCCAGCTTCCGCAGCCACGTCAGCCCCAGCAATCTCCATCACTGCTTTCTCCCAGGGGGTCAGGTGGGCGATTGAGGGTGGTCCTCCTCCAGTCCTCGCTCGCTCTCTCCTATTGTGAGCTCTCTTTTCCTGCAATGAGGGAGACAAGTGGAGTTTGAGTGAGAGTGCAGGAGTGAGTGTAGAGATTGCATAGCATAGATACTTAGAAGGAGACAAAGGTGGTGTGAGGCTGCAAGACCAAGGGCCCTCTCTGTGTGTTGTCAGTTGTGTTCCAAGCATCAGAGTGAGAGGCAGTGTGAGGGCTGCATGGTGCAATAGTTACGTGAATGTGAGCATAGAGAGAGAGGGAAAGGGTAAGGGTGCATGGATGTGACTGGGAAGTGATTGCTGAAGCTGAGTGCTGTTGGGGAAAGGCAATGGGGATCAGGTTGAGGGTGATGGAAACTTCATACTTACTTTTCCTGTACGGTGAAGATCATGGAAGCGCTTCCTGCACTGCATCCAGGTCCGACGGGTGACTTCGAGAGTTGACCTCTGCAGCCACCTCCATCCATGCAGCCCTGGACTCATTGGGAGGCCTCTTCCTCCCTGAGCTAGGGAAGAGGACCTCCCTGTGAGCCCTAACCCCATCCACCAATGTCTGCAATGAGGTCTCATCAAATTTGGCGGCAGCTCGGCCTCTGCCGCTGGCAGCAGCTGGTGCAGGTTCCTCTGCCATTCTGTACGACTGGTTGGGAAGCCTGCAGAGGTTGAGAAGCTTGCTGGAGACTTTAAAAGCACCACGAATGATGACATCATACTGTGGGGCTTTCTGGCTGGAAATGGACACTTAGCAAGGGTGCCCACACGCTGGAAATTAATTGGCCAATTGAGGGAAAATTGCGTGCAGCTGGCTGACCCATTTAGATTCGGGTCGAAAGCCGACATTTGGGGAACCCAACAATTCCCCGCACCTTCGGGAAAATCGGAGCCATGATGATTTCTAAGTTCCAGAACCTGACAAATTCATGTAAAACATGCAAAACACAAAGAAAAACAACATAGCTCCCAAAGGCCTTTAAATGTGCAACATTACCCTCACACAAGCATACTATCCAGATTTAAATATGTAACATACAATAACATGAGTCTCAAACTAGAGTCTCAAACTAAAAACAAGCAAAACAATACAAAAAAGTGTTAGTAAGCACCTGGACAATTCCACTAAATATTTCACAATAATCATTGGACAACATGCTACTATTAGGCGATGCGCTACCTCACTTCATACTCCCTCATAAAGCAAGGTTAGAATAATACAAAGTATGGATAGATATTTGAAACAATAACAGCGCCTCTCAAATTTTCAAAAATCAATGTTCCAACATAAGTAAAACTAGATTAAATAGATTAGGGAGGACCAGGGGTCACAATTTTAAGTTATACAAGGCCAGATCTAGGTTAGATGTCAGGAGGTGCTTCGTTCCTCATTGGCTCAGTGGCAGGAAGCAAAGGGTAATGGTCATGGGTGTTTTTGTGACTGGAAGGCTGTTTCCAGTGGGGTTCCGCAGGACTCAGTACCAGGTCCCTTGCTTTTATATATCAATGAGTTAGACTTAAATGTAGGGGGCATGATTAATAAGTTTGCAGATTATACAAAAAAATGGTCATGTGCTTGATAGTGAGGAAGAAAGCTGTGGATTTCAGGAAGGTATCAATGGACTGGTCAGGTGGGCAGAAAAGTGGCAAATGCAATTCAATCCAGAGAAGTGCGAGGTAATGCATTTGGGGAGGGTTAACAAGGCAAGGGAATACACAATAAATGGTAGGATACTGTGAAGTGTAGAGGAACAGAGGGACATTGGAGTGCATGTCCACAGATCCCTAAAGGTGGTTAAGAAGGCATACAAGATATATTCTATGCCTCGGCTAATAAAGGAAAGTAAGAGCTGGGAGGTTATGTATGAACTGCATAAAACACTAGTTAGGTCACAGCTAGAGTACTGCATACAGTTGTGGTCACCACATTACAGGAAGGATGTGATCGCACTGGAGAGGATACAGAGATTTACGAGAATGTTGCCAGGAATGGAGAATTTTAGCTATGAAGAAAGATTGGATAGGCTGGAGTTGTTTTCTTTGGAACAGAGGAGGCTGAGGGGATATTAAATTGAGGTGTATAAAATTATGAGGGGCCTAGATAGAGTGGATAGGAAGGACTTATTTCGCTTAGCAGGAGGTCAATAGCCAGGGGGCATAGTTTAAAGTAATTGGTAAAAGGATTAGAGAGGAGTGGAGGAGGAAATTTTTCACCCAGAGGGTGGTGGGCCTTTGTAACTCACTGCCTGAAAGGGTGGTAGAGGCTGAAATGCTCACCGCATTTAAAAAGTATCTGAAGTAACCTACAAAGCGACGTGGTAGTGGAGCTCTGGATGAGATTAAAATTGATAAAGAGGAGGTACTAGAAAGAATGTCTGTACTTAAAGTTGATAAGTCACCAGGACAGGATGGGATGCATCCTAGGATGCTGAGGGAGGTACTCGCCATAATCTTCCAATCCTCCTTAGATACGGGGGTGGTGCAAGAGGACTGGAGAATTGCAAATGTTACACCTTTGTTCAATAAAGGGTGTAAGGATAAACCCAGCAACGACAGGCCAGTCAATTTAACCTCAGTAGTGGGGAAGCTTTTGGAAATGATAATCAGGGACAAAGTTAACAGTCACTTGGACAAGTGTGGATTAATTAAGGAAAGCCAGCACGGATTTGTTAAAGGCAAATCATGTTTAACTAACTTGATCGAGTTTTTTGATGAGGTAACAGAGAGGGTTGATGAGGGCAGTGCGGTTGACATGGTGTGTATGGACTTCTAAAAGGCGTTTGATAAAGTGCCACATAATAGGCTTACCAGCAAAGTTGATCCCATGGAATAAAAGGGACAGTGGCAGCATGGATACGAAATTGGCTAAATGACAGGAAACAGAGAGTAGAGGTGAACGGTTGTTTTTTGGACTGGAAGAAGGTATACAGTGGTGTTCCCCAGGACCACTGCTTTTCTGTATATATAGTAATGACTTGGATGTGGGTGTACAGGGCACAATTTCAGAACTTGTAGATGACACAAAACTTGGCAGTATAGTGAACAATGAGGAGGATAGTGATAGACTTCAAGAAGACATAGAGAGACTGGTGAAATGGGCATACACGTGGCAGATGAAATTTAACACAGAAAAGTGCAAAGTGATACATTTGGTACGAAGAACGAGGAGAGGCAATATGAACTAAAAGGTGCAAGAACAGAGAGACCTGGGGGTATATGTGCACAAATCGTTGAAGGTGGCAGGCCAGGTTGAGAAAGTGGTTAAAAAAGCATAAGGGATCCTGGGCTTCATAGAGTACAAAAGTAAGGAATTTATAATGAACTTTTATAAAACACTGGTTTGGACTCAACTGGAGTTTTGTGTCCAATTCTGGGCACCGCCCTTTAGGAAGGATGTGAAGGCCTTAGAGAGGGTGCAGAAAAGATACACGAGAATGATTCCAGGGATGAGGGACTTCAGTTACCTGGCTAGGCTAGAGTAGCTGGGGTTGTTCTCCTTAAAGCAGAGAAGGTTGAAAGGAGATTTGATGGAAGTATTCAAAATCATGAGGAGGTCTAGACAGAGAATATCGAGAGAAACTGTTCCCATTGGCAGAAGGGTCGAGAACCAGAGGAAACAGATTTACGGTGATTTTCAAAAGAACCAAAGGCGACAGGAGGAAAAATCTTTTTACGCAGCAAGTGGTTAGGATCTGGAATGCACTGCCAAAAAGGTGGTGGAGGCAGACTTAATCGTGGCTTTCAAAAGGGAATTGGATAAGTACCTGAGGGGAAAAAAATTGCAGGGCTACGGGGAAAGGGTGGGGGAGTGGGACTAGCTGAAGTGCTCTTACAGAGAGCCGGCAAGGGCTCGACGGGCCGAATGGCCTCCTTCTGTGCTGTAACCATTCTATGATTCTACAGGAAACTTTCGATTTACCGGCACCTAAATAACCGGAAATCTCGGTTAACCGGCAAAATTCAGGAGTAGGTTCAGGTAAGTTTTATTACTTGCCTTCCTCGATCTGTTGCTGTGCAAGGGTGTGGCTGCAGCTGTTGCTAAGCTACAGAGACGCTTAGAACTTGTGGCCATTGTTCGGAACCTGTTGCTAAGCAACAGGGTTTGTTGCTTTATACGGAGCTCTCAGCTCCGTATCTTTTACTATAGCTTTCGGTTATCCGGAATTGTTGATGAACCGGCACCACATCGGTCCCGTCGGTGCCGGATAAACAAAATTTTCCTGTAGTTTCTGCCCATCCGACAAGCAAGCTCCCAAAGAGTGGTATTCCTAAAGCCTGGAGCTCACTCAGAATATTCAAATTAGGCTGACTATGGCGGGGTCAATTTACTTCAGGTCAATTCGCACTCTAGCCTACTTTTGCTCAGGATTACTTCCAAGCGAAAAATCTAGGCTCTTAATCTTTCATTGTGACTCATTGCCATACCATGTGTGGCTCCACAGAGCAGCATAATCTAAAGTGAGGAGATATCTATCTGAACCAGATGAAAGCAGAAAGCAATGTTTTAATATTTGACTGAAGGTCAAATAAAATAGGAATAGGATAGAAAGAGAGAAAAATAAAATAAATCGACATTATAATGCATTGAAAATGACACTGGAGACTGTACAACATTTTATGAAATGCATTGAAAGTGATTGCATGCAATGCTATATCTAGAAAAAACCTTCCACATTGCAGTGAAAAACAAAAATCCTAGTCTAGGCAAACATGGCATGAACCCAAAAAAATAAATAGCATTTGAAGCATATTAGAAAATATGTTGACCTATGCACAGATAATACATGACAAAAAAATTGACCAAACACTCAAGTCAGAGAACCAAATGCCACCGAAACCAAAACCAAACTGGATCCTATATATCACTCAACAAAACATTCCCTCTAATCTTAGCAGAAAAGACACACCAAAATCATGAAGAGCAAATGGTAAAATCTGGAACTCATTGCAGGAATCTCTTCAGCAATCTGCATGTTGCAGAAGACATAGTAAATGTATAAACAGAGGAATCCTCGTCTGTGTCACTCCAAAAAAGCCCACCTTACCAGTCTCTCCTTAAATAAAGAATAGAACTACACAATTTAAAACAATTCCAGACTAATTCAAGTTACAGCTGTTCCCCATTTTATTTGAAGTTGAAAGACTTGAACTTCTGACGTTAAATTATGAATTCTCTCAACACTTTCCACCAGTTAAACTGTTTGAAGCTCACAAATTAAAACATTTCTTCTTCTGAATGGTTGATGAGTTGCAATAAAAAAGCTAACTATAAATGAAAACCTTTATTCACTATTTTCTTACACTCCATGATATGCATACCAGCCAGCATGGTGGCAATAGGCCAACTACCACATAACCACACCATGGTGTAACAACTGTATTACCAAGCATGAAGTGGCCTTCTGCTACGTTAAATCCAAATAACACAATTATGTTCTGTTAAGCTTTAAAGAACAAAATATATATTTATTAAATTCACTGAACAATACAAGAAACAATGTAACTCAATGGTATACTGTGATTTCAGGCGAATGAATTATGTGGCTGACATTATTCGTGTTTACTTTTCAGTCTCATTAGAAACATAGAAGATAGGAGCAGGAGTAAGCCATTCGGCCCCTCGAGCCTGTTCCGCCATTTAATGAGATCATGGTTGATCATCCAAATTCAGTACCCTGTCCCTGCTTTCTCCCCATATCCCTTGATCCCTTTAGCCCTAAGAAATATATCTAACTCCTTCTTGAATATATTTAATGAATTGGCCTCAACTGCCTTCTGTGGTGGAGAATTCCACAGGTTCACCACTCTCTGGGTGAAGAAATTCCTCCTCATCTCTGTCCTAAATGGCTTACCCCTTATCCTTACTGTGACCCCTGGTTCTGGACTCCCCCGCCATCGGGAACATCCTTCCTGCATCTAGTCTGTCTAGTCCTGTTAGAATTTTATAAGTTTCAATGAGATCCCCTCTCATTCTTCTAAACTCTAGCGAACATAACCGTAATCGACCCAATCTCTCCTCATACGTCATTCCTGCCATCCCAGGTATCAGTCTGGTAAATCTTTGCTGCACTCCCTCCATGGCAAGAGCATTCTTCCTCAGATAAGGTGACCAAAACTGCACATAATACTGAAGGTGTGGTCTCACCAAGGCCCTGTACAACTGCAGAAAGACATCCTTGCTCCTGTACTTGAATCCTCTCGTTATGAAGGCCAACATACCAACTGCCTTCTTAACCGCCTGCTGCGCCTGCATGCTTACCTTCAGCGACTGGTGCACAAGGATACCCAGGTCTCGTTGCACTTCCCCTTTTCACAATCTATTACCATTCAGATAATAATCTGTCTTCCTGTTTTTGCCACCGAAGTGGATAACCTCGCATTTATCCACATTATACTGCATTTGCCATGCATCTGCCCAATCACCCAACCTGTCCAAATCATACTGAAGTTTCTCTGCATCCTCCCCACAGCACATACGCCCACCCAGCTTTGTGTCATCTGCAAACTTGGAGTTATTACATCTAGTTCCCTCGTCTAGATCATTTATATATATTGTGAATAGCTGGGGTCCTAGCACCGATCCCTGCGGTACCCCACTAGTCACTGCCTGCCACTCGGAAAAAGACCCATTTATTCCAACTCTTTGCTTCCTGTCTGCCAACCAGTTCTCTATCCAAGACAGTACCTTACCCCCAATCCCATGTGCTTTAACTTTGCACGCTAATCTCTTATGCGGGACCTTATCGAAAGCCTTCTGAAAGTACAAATACACCACATCCACTGGTTCTCCTTTATCTATTCTACCAGTTACATCCACAAAAAATTCCAGTAGATTAGTCAAGCATGATTTACCTTTTGTAAATCCATGTTGACTTTGTCCGATCCTGTCACTGTTTTCCAAGTGCTCTGCTATTACATCTTTTATAATGGACTCTAGCATTTTCCCCACTACATGTCAGACTTACCGGTCTATAATTCCCCGTTTTCTCTCTACCACCTTTTTTAAATAGTGGGGTTACATTAGCTATCCTGCAATCCATGGGAACTGTTCCAGTGTCTATAGAATTTTGGAAGATGATCAGCAATGCATCTACTATTTCTAGGGCCACTTCCTTAAGTACCCTAGGATGTAGATCATCAGGCCTTGGGGATTTATTGGCCTTCAATCCCATCAATTTCCCTAACACCATTTCCCCACAAATACAGATTTCATTCAATTCTTGCCCCTTATTAGACCCTATGTTCCCCGACATCTCTGGGAGGTTATTTGTGTCCTCCTTTGTGAAGACAGAACCAAAGTATGTATTTAATTGGTCACCCATTTCTTTGTTCCCCATTATAAATTCCCCTGATTCTGACTGCAAGGGACCTACACTTGACTTCACCAATCTTTTTCTCTTCACATATCTATAGAAGCTTTTATAGTCAGTTTTTATGTTCCCTGCAAGCTTACTCTCAATCTATTTCCCCCCTCTTAATTAATCCCTTTGTCCTCCTTTGCTGAATCCTAAACTGCTCCCAATCCTCAGGTTTGCTGCTTTTTCTGGCCAATTTATATGTCCTCTCCTTGGATCTTATGCTATCCCTAATTTCCCTTGTTAGCCACGGTTGAGTCACCTTTTTTGTTTTATTTTTATACCAAACAGGGATGAACAAATTCTGTAGTTCATCCATGCGATCTTTAAATGTTTGCCATTGCCTATCCACCGTCAACCCTTTAAGCAACGTTCCCCAATCCATCCTAGCCAACTCATGCCTCATACCATCGTAGTTTCCTTTATTTAAATTCAGGACCCTAGTCTCCGAGTCAACTAATTCACTCTCCATTTTAATGAAGAATTCTATCATATTATGATCGCTCCTCCCCAAGGGGCCTCGCACAAGATTGCTAATTAATCCTTTCTCATTACATAATACCCAGGCTAAGATGGCCTGATCTCTAGTTGGTTCCTTGACATATTGGTCCAGGAAACCATCCCGTATACACTCTAGGAATTCCTCCTCCACAGTATTGTTACTAATTTGGTTAGCCCAATCTATATGTAGATTAAAGTCACCCATGATAACTGCTGTGCCCTTATTGCACGCGTCTCTAATTTCCCGTTTAATGCCATCCCCAACCTTAGCATTACTGTTTGGGGGTCTGTATACAACTCCCACTAACGTTTTCTGCCCCTTGGTATTTCTCAGCTCTGCCCATACAGATTCCACATCATCAGAGCTAATATCCTTCCTTACTATTGTGTTAATCTCCTCTTTAACCAGCAATGCTACGCCACCTCCTTTTCCTTTTTTCCTGTCCTTCCTGAATATTGAATACCCCTGGATGTTGAATTCCCAGAGTTGGTCATCCTGGAGCCATGTTTCCGTAATCCGAATTATATCATATCCGTTTACATCTATTTGTGCAGCTAATTCATCCACCTTATTACGAATGCTCCTCGCATTAAGACACAAAGCCTTCAGGCTTGATTTTTTAACACTCTTAGTCCTTTTAGAATTATTATTTACTGTGGCCCTGTTTGATTTACACCCTTGATTTCCCTGCCTTCCACTTTTTCTTTTCTCCTTCCTGTCTTTTGTTTCTATCCTTGCTTCCCTTTCCTCTGTCTCCCTGTACAGGTTCCCAACCCCCTGCCATTTTAGTTTAAACCCTCCCCAACAGCACTAGCAAACACTCCCCCTAGGACATTGGTTCCGGTCCCGCCCAGGTGCAAACCGTCCAGTTTGTACTGGTCCCACCTCCCATTCCAATGTCCCAGGAATTTGAATCCCTCCGCCTTGCACCATTCCTCTAGCCACGAATTCATCTGAAATATCCTTCTATTTCTACTCTGACTAGCACGTGGCACTGGCAGCAATCCTGAGATTACTCCCTTTGAGGTCCTAATTTTTAATTTACCTCCTAACTCCCTATATTCAGCTTTTATTTCTTCAACCAGCCATATTTGTGCCATTTCAAAGTTAGACTGTTAGTGCTGAATTGTGGGCAACTGTATTTCTTTCCCTGCAAGAATGGATTTATATGGAGCATTGTATTGAGACAGGCATGACTTATTATGCTCAGGGCACAGACAGAAAGGAGATTTGATCAAATTTGAATCCAGGTCCCGTAAGTCAAAAAATAATGGGAGAGATTTCAGCAGGTTCCTTCCAATTTCCTGTCATTACTTCAGTGGAACCCCAAGAGAGCAGAGTAAATGGCTGTTTTTAGAGGAGGGGATGGACAAACAGAGACACGACTATTTCCTTGTGAACTACAATGATAAGGAAAACAAGGAGAATGATGATGAAGAGAGATAGAATCATAGAATGGTTACAGCATAGAAGGAGGCCATTTGGCCGGTCGAGCCTGTGCCAGCTTTCTGCAAGAGCACGTCAACTAGTCCCACTCCCCTACCCTTTCCCCGTAGCCCTGCAATTTTTTTTCCTTCAGGTACTTATCCAATTCCCTTTTGAAAGCCACGATTGACTCTGCCTCCAACACCCTTTCAGGCAGTGCATTCCAGATCCTAACCACTCGCTGCGTAAAAAAGTCATGTCGCCTTTGGTTCTTCTGCCAATCACCTTAAATCTGTGTCCTCCGATTCTCGACCCTTCCGCCAATGGGAACAGTTTCTCTCCATCTTCTCTGTCTAGACCCCTCATAATTTTGAACATCTCTATCAAATCTCCTCTCAACCTTCTCTGCTCTAAGGAGAACAACCCCAGCTTCTCCAGTCTATCCACATAACTGAAGTCACTCATATCTGGAACCATTCCTGTAAATGAAGGCGATGAAGCTGGACTCATGCATCCAATGTAACAGAAAATGCTGGAAAAACTCAGCAGGCCAGGTAACATCCGTGGAGAGAAATTAGAGTCGACGTTTCGGGTCTAACCCTTTTTCAAAACTGGAAAGGAAATGAAATAGATCGAAGGCAGGGCTGGGAGAGAACAAAAGAAGTGAAGAGACATTAAGAGGTATTCAAAACGAGACGAGATGGTGATAGGGCTAGTGGAGACAAAAGACGGCTCAGATTAGGTGTGAAATGTTCTGGCAGAATGAGAGACAGCTGTCATGTGGGAGAGAGAAAAAAAAGGAAAGGGGGGGGGCGGAGGGAAAAACCAAAACAAAGGGGTGGATAAAAAAAAGTAAAAATGTAATAGGGGCCGAGGTTATGATCTGAAATTGTTGAACTCGATATTGAGTCCGGAAGGCTGCAAAGTGCCTAATCGGAAGATGAGGTGCTGTTCCTCGAGTTTACGTTGAGCTTCCGTGGAACAATGCAAGAGGCTAAGGACGGTGAGGTCCGAGTGGGAATGGAGCGGTGAATTAAAATGACAGGCGACCGGAAGCTCGGGGTCACCCTTACGGACTGAACGGAGGTGTTCCGCAAAGCGGTCACCCAATCTGCGTTTGGTCTCCCCAATGTAGAGGAGACCGCATCGGTGAGCAGCGAATACAGTATACTAGATTGCAAGAAGTACAAGTAAATCACTGTTTCACCTGGAAGAGGTGTTTGGGGCCCTGGACAGTGGGAAGGCGGGGTGGGGCGGGGGGGGGGGGGGGGGGGGGGAGGTATAGGGGCAGGTGTTACATCTCCTGCGCTTGCACGGGAAGGTGCCAGGTGAAGGGGAAGGGGTGCTGGGGGTGATAGAGGAGTGGACTAGGGTGTCTCAGGAGGGAGCAGTCCCTACGGAATGCTGAAAGGGGAGGGGAGGGGAAGATGCGTTTGGTGGTGGGATCACGTTGGAGGTAGCGGAAATGGCGGAGGATGATCCGTTGAATGTGGAAGCTGGTGGGGTGAAAGGTGAGGACAAGGGGAACCCTATTGTGGTTCCGGGAGGGAGGGGCAGGGGTGAGGGCAGAAGTGCGGGAGATAGAATGGACACGGTCGAGGGCCGTGTCAACCACAGTAGAGGGGAATCCTCGGTTGAGGAAAAAGGAAGACATGTTGGAAGCACTGGTGTGGAAGGTGGCATCGTCGGAGCAGATGCGGTGGAGACGGAGAAACTGGGAGAATGGAAGAGAGTCCTTACAGGAGGCGGGGTGGGAGGAAGTGTAGTCCAGGTAGCTGTGGGAGTCAGTGGGCTTGTAGTGAATATTGATCAATAACCTACCCCCAGAGATGCATCCAATGATTGCCCTGTGTTTCTCTGGCCCCACCCCCTCAAACTCACCCGTTGTATCACTTGCTTCTTCACTCCTACGCATCAGCTCAGACACTTTCACCCGGGTGAGAATTAGACAGTGTTAGTGATGAAGGGGCATTGTGTAATTCAAAGAGCATTAGGGAGCTAGAGAAGTGGGGAATGGCAAAGAGCAGGGTGGCTGTCTTGGTGTTCTGGCCAATATGTATCTCTTATCTTACATCATCTAACACAGATTAATTGCTCATTCATCCCACTGCTGTTTGTGGGACCTTGGCGTGCTCCAACTGGCTGCTGCATTTGTCTACAAAACAACAGTGACAGCACGAATTGTGAAGTGCTTTGGAAAGTCCCAAGGACATGAAATGCACTATATAAGAGCAAGTTTGTTCTTTTCTTTTTTTATGGTAGTCTCATTGTACTGCAAAAGTATTTTGCAACAGTTGTCCACTGTTTAATTGCATTTCAGCCTAAGCATCTGGAAATATCTAGTCACTTTTTATATTTGTTCCAATAACTTCCAAGATAATTCCTGATTATTATATATATCTACGTTCTAAGAGGACATGGACCCGTTTATAGAAACTCCGGTGAACAGAAGAAAAATGAGTTGGGAGATAAACTTAAATGAAATAAATATCACACTTAATGGTTAATAAGTCTCTTAAGTTATAGAAACTCATGAAAGGTTGCTGATAATTTTACAGCAGAAATTTCCTCTGAACTATCCATAATTATAACAATCCCAAGAATGAACAGTACAAAAATACAGGAATGTGTGCACAATCTGGAAACATAAATTTGGATAGTACAGTACATATCAAAGTCTGGTCCACCTGGGAACAACTTATATTTCTAGTTGTAAATATACTGTATGTATTTATGACCTTATTTGTAGTATTTCACAAATATATCCACTCTGAAGCCTTCAACAGTACATGTGATTACTGTAAAGTCTGTAGGTATTATGGCGAATTAATACACAGACTACAAGAGTAACTTTAACAGGACTTTACTATTCGAAGGTCAGGGCGAATCTGCCCAATAAATCCTTGCACAGCACTTATATACCGGTGTGGTCACCACCGGTATTACAGTATACAGCAGCCGAGATAAAGTAGTGCAACACCTAAAATAGTTCTCTTAAAGGTGGACGGTTACATACAATAGTTCTCTTAAAGGTAGAACGGTTACATACACTACAATCCTCCCTTTTTAGCTTATAACATACTTATTCCCCATTAAACATATCATAACATATATCCAACTTCATGTAAAAACAGTTCACAGATGTAGTCTCTGCGGGAAACAGTTCGCAGATTCAGTCTCTGCGGAAAACAGTTCACAGATTCATTCTCAATGGCGGCGCCTCCTGTGCTTCTTGACTCGGTCCGGACAACGCCTCGGTGGTGTAGCAGTTCCCTGTGGTGTAGTCGGTTCACGTTGCTGGGGTGACTCATCTAATAGTCCTTCAATGGACTTAACAGCTTGAACTTCCGTCACTTCTGAACCAGCATTGCTGATTTCTAAAAGCAGCTGGAATACCTTGGGAAGTTTTTCTACTGCCGAACTGATTTGGCTCCTTTCGGAGGGACCACGTATGTGATCTGGTAGAGGTGATAATGGTTCAGATGGGTCATCTTCTTCTGTTTCGTCTTTTCCTTCCCTGCTTCTTGGAGACTCTCTGTGCTCCGCTGCCAGCCGCATGCACAGTTCCTCCTTCTCTTCCCGTAGTAGCGCCACCATCTCCCGGTGTTTCTTAGACTTTTTGTGATTCATCATGGTTTCTGCACTTTGGGAGTTTTCATCACAAGCTGGGCAGAACAGGTCATCATAGTATTCGGTGTCGTCCAACAGGTCATGGTAATATTCGGTGTCGTCCTGAGCTAGGCCAGCGAGAGGGTCTTCTATTTCCTCCATACCCAGCTGGACGTTAGCCAGCTTATGTTCCAAGTCCAGACATCTTTCCTGAAGAGACTTCTTCATGCGTTCAGCTTCATCCAGCTTTTTCTGGGCTTTCAGCAAGTCTTTTACTAATGACCTCATTTGTGATTTCAATACTTCAACTTCCTTCGGAGATTGATTGATCGGACTATTCAATCCCTCAATCCCTCTATAGTCATCCTGTGTTTTTGACGGATAGGCTACAGGGCTGTTTGTAACCTTGCACTGGGGCCCCTTTGCTGCTTCTAATTCTCCATCATCTGCAGCCTCCACCATTCGAATTTCAACAAATGAATCGTTCGGTGGTGCTGCACCCAACTTCAGTAGGAGCTCGGAATTCATGGCAACCAAATCAGCCTTTTCTGCCTGCAACCTGCTAACAAGCGCCTTCAGTTGCTGAACATCTTGCTCCA
Organism: Somniosus microcephalus; assembly: GCF_052327205.1. Lineage (NCBI taxonomy): Eukaryota > Metazoa > Chordata > Chondrichthyes > Squaliformes > Somniosidae > Somniosus > Somniosus microcephalus. The sequence goes on from NC_141001.1 coordinate 70,648,476, forward strand.
CCAGATTAGGGCACGCACCTTCAGAACCCGAATCAGCTTTGATTCGTTTGGCCTCCTCGCGCAGACGGTTTGTGTGCTCCTGCTCCATTTTCTCCATCAGCTGCTTCTGTTGTCTTTCCAGATTCTCCCACTCTGTATCAAAGAACTTTTTCGTTGCATTCATCTCTTGCTCAAGACGGCGAATCATTTGTTCTAATTGCTGTTGTAGTTTGAATTGGAGTTGATTTCGAGCCCGGTGTCCCTCAGAATTGTGCATGTCTGTAGACTGGACAGACTCAGAATTCTCTGTCAAACTATGTTGTTGTTGCTCAGTGGAATTCTGTTCTGAAACTTTGTTCTCCTCTGAAGCATAAGCATTTATGCACTCCTTCGTTTTTTTAACATTATTCTGCAAGTCCATTTTAGCCTTGTCTTTTGCACATGGGTTGGTCTTACCATCATCAGTTCCAGAGTCTGGGCTGATTATCTTCACCGAGTTCTCACTCTTTATGGTTTTTAGGAAGTGCCAGTCCATATTTATTTTCCTGATCCACTCCCGTCCCAGAAGTGGTGGACCCCCCCTCAGGTAGTACATATAAGTCCATTCCTTGGTGTTCTTTGCCCTTGTCTCTCACCTTGACTTTTATCTTTCCGATGGGGTATACTCTTCGCCCCGTGTATGTCTGCAATACAATCTTGGTATCTCTCAAGGGAATATGTGAGAATAGCCTCTTGTAGTCCTTTCGGTTTATGACTGTTAGGGCTGATCCTGTGTCCAATTCCATTTTCACTTAGACTCCGGCTATTTTGTGTGTGACCCAGATAATTTGTAGCTCAGCTTCCTTACTCGCATTGTGAATTCTCAGACTATCCAGTTCTTGGCTGTTGGAGTCGGAATCCGAATTCTGTTCATCTGAACTCTTCTCAGTCACCTTGTGTACCTTGCTGTGCTTTTCCTGCGGTGACTTTTTTTTGTTGCTGGTCTTCTTTCCTGACCGGCGTACTTTAGCTATGTGACCAAGCTTGCCACATTTTCTACATTCCTGGTTTTTAAACCAGCATTGGTTCTGGTCGTGTGTTGTCTTCCCACAACGGTAACATTTCGTTGTACCCGAAGTCATTTGATCCACGCTGAGTACCGCTGCCTTCAGCTGCATTTCCGCCGTGCCTCTCGCTGCGGCTTCGTGTGATGCTGCAATAAGGACAGCCTTATCAAGTGTAAGATCGTTCTCTTCAAGCAGTCGCTTTTGTGTTCCTTCCTTCGACAACCCGCACACGAACTTGTCTCTCAATGCCTCCCGTCAGATTTTCCCCAAACTGACAGTATTTCGCTAGTTTACGTAGTTCAACCAAGTATTCCGCGTTGCTTTCCTCTTTCCGTTGCGTTCTCGCATAAAATTCGAATCGTTCCTCCAACATCAGCGGTGTGGGGTTCAAATGATCCTTCAGGACAGCAACAATATTAGCGAAAGTCTGATCCGCCGGTTTAGCTGGTGATAGAAGATGCTTCAATAGCCCGTATGTCTTCGCCCCCATTGAGTTTAGTAAGGTTATAGCTTTATCATCATCTTCTATTTTATTGGCCTCACAATATATCTCAATGCGTTCTACATGTGGCCCAATCTTCTACCTCGGAATCGAAATCGTTGATGTTACCACGCTTAGGCATCTTCACAATCTTTCTAAGAAACAACAACGAAGTTTTCCTTTAACTTTTTTTTTTTTAAATGGCGGTTTCCCACGCTTATCTTCTTCCCCGCCCACTCTCAAGATGGCGGTTTCGCGCTTGTCTTCTTTCCCACCTAACTGGCGGCTTCCCGTGTTTCTTCCTCTGGTGGGAGGGGTAAGCTTTGCCCTCGGGCGACGACCGCTGGTTTACGGGGTTTGCAGCCTGCGCGCCGGCTTCAGTTTATTCTGAAGCGCGCGCGAGAACAGCCGATCGCGTTCCCCTTTTTTTTTTCCAAGCAGGGGCAACCGGCGCTGGGGACAACCAGTTGGCGTCGGACAGTTCCAGCTCCTGGTCCTTCACGGCAGCTGCTGTAAGCCGCTGGCCGGAACGTCGCTTGGTCTCCCTAGCTCGGTCCCGTTCCCCCCTCGCTCGGGCTCTGTCTCTCCCGCTCGCTTGCACGGTCTCGCTTGCTCTCTCTCGGGCTCTGTCTCTCCCGCTCGCTCGGCTCTCGCTCGCTCTCTCTCGGGCTCTGTCTCTCCCGCTCGCTCGGCTCTCCCTCAGCGGCTTTAAACGCCTCTCCCAGACCTCCCGCAGTCCGGTCCTTTCCTCCCCGGCTGCGGCTGAGTTCTTCGCGGTTTATTTAGTTATTTATCTATTTATTGCCTCCGCGCCTTATGATCCCGGTCACAGCGCCTTGCGGCCTCGGTAGGTGCCCGGCCTTTTACCCGCTGCGTTCCCGCTTGTAGTCCGGTCTCTCACACTGGCTGCGTTCCCTGCACCGCGGCTGCCGTGCCCTACGCTGCCCCAGTCTCAGCGCCTCTGGCCCCGACTTCTGTCCGGCTCTTTTCCCCTGGCCGTGGTCGAGTTCACCGCCCTTATCCTCCGTTTCTTTTTTATTTTTCCCCCTACTCACAGTCAACGTGGCCGACTTGCTTCTCGTGGCTGATCGGCTCACTCACCACCGTGACAGAAGGGATGATCACTGCCTGTTGCTGATGGAAGGCTTCGTGTCAGAATTCTTCCTTCTTCCTTGATCTGCAGACTCGAGTTTTCTCTCAGCAGAACGACGAGGGCGGGTGCCTCTTCTCGACGCTCGTTAACTGCTTCGGAAGTATTGTTGCCGCAGGGTAAGATCGAACTCGTCGCCACTGTAAAGTCTGTAGGTATTATGGCGAATTAATACACAGACTACAAGAGTAACTTTAACAGGACTTTACTATTCGAAGGTCAGGGCAAATCTGCCCAATAAATCCTTACACAGCACTTATATACCGGTGTGGTCACCACCGGTATTACAGTATACAGCAGCCGAGATAAAGTAGTGCAACACCTAAAATAGTTCTCTTAAAGGTGGACGGTTACATCCAATAGTTCTCTTAAAGGTAGAACGGTTACATACACTACAATTACTGATACTCAATCTAAAGTTATGAGGGCAACATCTTTTGGAATAAAGAACCATTCAGTAATTTAGACATTTATACAGAACAATTCAGTGATTCCATTTCAGCTTTTTAAAAACTGTCAATTGCATAGAGTACTTTCTTCATGTGTGTTTTTCTTTACAATCCTGAAACAGTTCTTTCTGCACTTGGGATACATGTACAGATGTAGGAGATATATACAGGTGTAGGAGATATATAATCAACTATTTCACATCCACATATGTATGTCACTTGCCTTTTAGGCCGTATTTGCACTATAATTATAGCATTGGTGTGAAGTGGTTTTGCTTTACATTGATGCTACAGTTGCTGTGTAAATGCAGCGTAGAGAGAGAGTTAGGCTGCGATTTTGACATAGGAGTCGGTTGGCTGGTTGGCGGGTTCCAGTCCCGCTGCCGGTTTCAGCCTCACTGAAATAACTATTTTGACTTAACTGGGCTTATTAAGCCCACCGTGCACGTTACCCAGCCGAATCAGTGGGTTCGGGTCTGCTGCTCGCCTCTGCTGACGTCATCGATTCAGCTGCATCCATGCAACCTTGTGGTCTTTCATTCACATTCTGATGCTTCTCAGTGTTACTGATGCCGAGATGACTGCTTCAAGAGCCAAGGCTTCTCCCAGATTTGATGACGACTCCCTCCATGCTCTTGAGGGAGTGAGAGGGTGCAAGGAGGTTCTGTTCCCCTTCAATGGACACAGAAAGCCTCCTCAGCAAACCAAGGCAGCCTGGCTGCAAATTGCTGAGGAGGTGAGCGCCAAGTCTTTGTGTTCACGCACCTGGGTTCAGTGCAGGAAAAGGTTCAATGATCTGCTACACTCAGCAAAAGTGAGTATAACATCACACTTACCTTCAATCTGCTTCCCATCTCTTCTCATCACCAGCACTCTGCATTGTCAACCTACGCCTGCACATCCCAACTTACCCTTACATCCCTTGCACCCTTAACCATCCCTCTCTCTCTATGTACAGACTCACTCCATCAGTCTACTACGCATCCCTCACACTCACTATCACTGTTATGCAAAGGCAACAACTAACAACGCACAGGGAGGGCCCTTGGTATTGGCACCTCACTCCATCTTTGTCTCCTTCTAAGCATCTATGTTATGGATTCTCTATACTCACTCCAACATTCTCACTCAAACTCCACTTGTGTCCCTCATTGCAGGAAAAGAGAGCCCACAATAAGAGGGAGAGGGGGAGGACAGGAGGGCCATCTTCCATGGGGCACTTAACCACCGCTGAGGAGGCTGCATTCGACATCGTCGGGAGGTGCTGAGGAGCTAGAAGTGGGGGACGGAGAGGCGGGCGCAGTAGAGCAATCTGGTGACAGAATAGATCTGCAACCCTCTCATTTAAATTTCATGAGTGACTGATATGGCATCTGATGTTCATACAGATTGAGTTCTAATCATCTGCACAATGGGATGTGTCTGCTACGTTAATATCACAAGTCTAACTCATGCCTTTACTCCCCCACAGGTCCATCGACAGTCCCCCTCCCCACTGTCCAGGAGGAAGAACCGGAAAACTCCTCAGAGGGAGCTGCAGCCTCCGAGGGAGCAGCTTCAGCAGAAATGAGCGCACCCAGCACCAGTGCAGAGACGTATACCTCGGTGGGTCATTCGCAAGATAGATTAGTGTTGTCACCTGGGGTATCACAGCTCACAAGTGAGCATCAGCAGATGGTGGAGACAGGGACAGCAGAGGAGAGTCCTCGTCGGAGGGCACTGGACATTCCTAGCTCTGCTCAGTTGCATGTGGACGCTGTGCCTCTGGGGCCATCCAGAAAGAGAGCAATACTGGAACTTCAGGAGCAAGTGCAGGAGTCTCTGACAGCGTTTGCATCCGTGGTAACTGTGAGTGTGCATAGAATGGGGGAGTCTCTCTCAAATATGAACAATGTCGTGGTGCATGCAATGGCAAATGTAGGTGCCCCCATGGAAAGGATGGCAACCTCCATGGAGGACATAAAATCGCCAGACTCAAACGAACATGGTGACTCTTCTAAATAGATGGTCTGCTATGGAGGACAGAAGGGCATCTATTGAGGAGAGGAACCAGAGGTACATGGACATCCCCATTATGAGGACTGTCAGTACAGAGGCGGGTCCTCATGGCCCCACTGATGTGCAGCAAGGTGCTCTCCAGCTACTTGCTAGCAGTGAAGTGCAGGTGACCCATGAGAGGGATGTTGGTGGTCGACAACAAGGAAGTGTGGGCTCCTCTCCAAGCGCTCACACTCCCATGCCACTGCGGAGCCCTCAGTAAGAGCCCCAGATTCCTCACCCAACTGAGATGGCCGTCTCAGCCCCTGCACAGCAGCAGAAGGAGCCCTCCCACTATCCCAAACCCAGAGGACACCCGCCAAAGGCGTCGAAGCAGGCACAGCATAGAAGTGTGCAAGGTGCCTCTACATCTGCTGAAGCCATAGGGGAAGCACCACGTAGAAGCACACTTAAGAGAAAGTTAACACACAAATAGTCACAAGGGTAGTCACTTGGGTGTTTTGATCTAATACAAAGTTATGTTTCTCATCGTTATTTCAATTGTATTAAAGAAATGCGACGGCAAAGATTCAAAGAGTTGGCCTATGTGTGCTCAGAAATGGAAGTTGCACAGTGAGGGGTCAGGGCGCCTTCCATCTGTAATGATGGTGGTGAGAGTGATAGGACACCACAGTTTATTGTACTGATGCTGTGTGGTGTGTTAAGCAGGTCGGCCAGGCACTCATTTCCATGTGCCAGCCACATGTGTTTGATGCGTAAACTTACGCGAATCTGGCATGGATTAGCGCATCCCTTGCCTCACGGCGAGCAATGTGCTCGCCTGCTGGTGGAACTGGCACATCCGCCTTCGCAAGGTCTTCCTCATCTGCCGCCACCTCCTCCTCCGCCTCTTCTGAGGAAGCTGTAGCAGTAAGCCACGCTGCTGTGCGATGTTGTGCATGGCACAGCAGACCACGATGATTCTGGAGACCCTGGCTTGTGCATACTATAGGGCTCCACCAGATCTGTCGAGGTATCTGAATCGCATTTTGAGCAAGCTGATGGTTTGCTCTATGATGCTTTTGGTGGAAATGTGGCTCATATTGTAGCACTCCTCAGCTTCGTTTGATGGCCTCCTCATCGGTGTCATTTGCCATGTCTTCAGGGGATAGCCCTTGTCTCCAAGTAGCCATCCGGAAATATGGGTTGGCGGATTGAACAGCTGAGGCACAGTACACTGCCGCAGGATGAACAAGTCATGGCAACTGCCAGGGAACTTGGCACAAACATGCATAATGTTCTTCCTGTGGTTACATACCAGCTGGACGTTAAGGGAGTGGAAGCCCTTGCGGTTCACAAATACAGCTGGGTTGTGATGGGGTGCCCTAATGGCAACATGTGTGCAGTCTACAACGCCCTGCACCCTTGGGAAGCCTGTCATATTTGCAAAGCCAACCGCATGCACAGTTACACTTGCTTCATCCGTGGAGAAGTGGATGAAATTGTACTACTTTGCAAAGAGGGCATCGGTAACCTGCATGATGCAAGTGTGTGCGGCCGGCTGGGAGACGCCGCTGATGTCTGCTGCTGATCCCTGGAACGACCCTGGAGCAAAGACGTTGAGTGCAGTGGTGACTTTGACAGCCACTGGTAAGGAGTGTCCACCCGCTCCTCTAGGCTGCAGGTGTTGGTGCAGCATTGTGCAGATATCAAATACTATCTGTCACGAAAGTATCAGCCTCCTTTGGCACTGTTGTTCACTCATGTTGAGTAAGCTCATCCTCGGCCTGTAAACATTGTGTTGGGGGTATCTCCTGCGGCGTGGTGCTGCCCTGCGCTGACACCCTCTGCCCTGTGCAGCATCAGGTGGCTGAGAAGGTTGGCACTCCTGTTGTTTGTGCTGCTGTTGTGCCCGATTCTGCTGCTGCCACGGCTGCTCTTCCTCCAATTCTGAGACCAGGATGAGAGGGTATAAGTGGTTCCCATTCTGCTGGTATATATCTCAGTTGAGGAATAGATGTTATACGCGTTCAGTCAATGTGGGGAGAGGGTTTTCCAAGGAGGTCACAGTGCATATGGATCTCAGCTTAAACACTTACAAGCTCAATAGACCTGCAAAATGTGTTCCAAAACCTCAAAACACAAAGTTCTGCCATCTGAAAGTGAGTCATGTTACAGGTCAGCTTTTATGCTGCAGGAGCAACTGTCAACTATTCAGCTAGTTGCTGAACTCAGCACAATCAGCTGGCGTGTTTGTCGCACGACGTGCAACACGCTGAAAATGTAGCAAAATGGGAAGAGCCTCTTAAAATAGGATTATCTAGGTAGTTAACAAGCTGTTAACTGCCTTAAGTGGCTCTCCCGCCACTTGGTGTCGGGTTTCATCGAAACTCGTAGATCCGACACTTTGTAAAGTTGCGTGGAGGCGGGTTTGCAACCCCCCGTCAATCATTTTGATTTTAACTCCAGACCCGCCTCCAATCCTGCCCGCTGAGCACCAGCAAAATCACGGACTTAGAGTCTGACCTGATGCCACAGCAAAGTGGAGTGAAACTCTTTGGAAACTGCTTCATATCAATGCTAAACATGTGCACATGCACAGTAATACTTACCAAAGACCGATCTCCAGGACCTGGATTTCCACACCAGGGTATTCAAGGAAGTAGGTGAGAAAATCATAGATGCATTATTCATAATTTTCCAAAGTTCTCTAGATTCAAGAATTATGCCTTTGGATTGGAAAATTAAAAATGTCACTCCATTATTTAAGAATGGGGGGAGGGAGAGAGAAACTAGGTAACTAAAGGGAAAGTTACATCAGGAAGTGACTGAGCACTTGGACAAGTATCAGCTGATCAGAGAGTCAGCATGGATTTGTGAAGGGTAGTTTATGTCTGACTAATCTAGTTGAATTTTTTGAGTAGGTCACTAACATGGAGTGTCTATGGATGTTGTCTATATGGACTTCCTGAAGGCACTTGATAAAGTTAAATACAAAAGATTATTAGCAAAAATGAGAGCGCACGGAATTAGAGGTAACCTTGTGACATGGGTCAGTAATTGTTTGGAAGTTAGGAGACAGAGAGTAGACATAAATGGTTCAATCTCTGATTGGCAGGATGTGACAAGTGGCTTTCCCCAAGGAGTTCCACTGGGACCTTAGCTTTCATCATATATATTAATAACTAGGATGAAGGAATAAAGAGTTGTATATTCAGATTAGCAGATGACACTGAGGAGACACAGTAAATTGTGTTGATGGGAGCAGGAAGATACAGACAGACTAAGTGAGTGGGCAAAACTATGGCAGGTGGAATTCAATGTGGAGAAGTGTGAAATTAATCCACTTTGAATCTGAGAAAGGCAAACTGGAATATTTTCTTAATGGTGGGAGCTGTGGAGGAGCAAAGAGATTTAGATGTCCATGTACACAAATGATTAATAGCTAGCACACAGGTACAAAAAATTGGTCTTTATCTCAAGGGGATTGGAATATAAAATGAGGAAATGATGCGTCAGTTGTACAGAGCCTTGGTCAGACCCCATCTACTGTGTTCAGTTTTGAGCACCGAACCTCAGGAAAGATATATTGGTCTTGGAAGGGATACAGCGCGGATTCAGCAGAACAATACCAGGGCTTAAAGGGTTAAATTATGAGGACAGGTTCCCTCGAGTTTAGAAGGTTGAAAGGTGATCTAATAGAGGTGTTTAAAATTATAAAGGGATTAGTTAAGGTAGATAGAGAGAAATTATTTCCTCTGATGGTGGAATCCAGAAGAAGAGGGCATAATCTGAAAATTAGAGCTAGGCAATTTAGGAGCAAAATCAGGAAGCACTTTTTCCACACAAAAGAGTAGATGAAATCTGGCACTCGCTCCCCAAAAAGGCTGTGGATGCAGGGTCAACTGAAATTTTCAAAGACTGTGATCAATAGATTTCTTTTGGGTAAGTGTATGAAAGGATATGGAGCAAAGCAGGGTAAATTAAGTTGAAGTACAGATCAGCCATGATGATTTAACTGGATGGCAGAACAGGCTCAATGGGCTGAATGGCCTAATCCTGTTCCTATGTTCTACAGGTTGCACCACGAGTGACAGTAATGGGCAGTTTTGCATATGGATCCACAACTTGGGAGACATGAAGTATACAAATCTGTCATCTGCTTTTCAAATACTGACAAAAACATAGGGCTGGATTTTACAAACCTCAGTGGGTCCATGGCAGGCGACGTTGGTGGTGGGTCCCAGCCCCATTGCTGGCTCCAGCCTGCTCTGTAGAATGAGCGTCCCTACATTGGGCTTGTTAAGCCCGCCCAGCGAGTTCCCCGGTTAATTAGAGGAAACAGATCGGATGACGTCATTTGATGACACGTCATCAGCCAGTTTCCTTAAAGGGACCATGCCCAACTTTAATTTGACATTTGTGCTGTCAGTGTTTGTGGTAAACCACTTTTATCGTTCACTATCGTTACACTATGGTTATCACTGTTATATCGTTACACTATGGTTATCACTGTTTACACTGTTGTATCACTACACGAGGTCGCCTCTTGTCACGCTGTTATACCTGGGCTGACCACTGCTGACTCCGCCCATGGCTCCACCTACCTGCCCAGGTATAAAGGTGGTCGACTGGCTGGTATTCCTCCTTGTTGGATCCGATCACCCACGAGGGTGGGCTCTGTTATTTAGCCAATAAAAACCTATAGTTACTTTCTTAACTCGTCGCTTTTCATTGGATGAATTGATAGGTATATCAATTTTATTGGCTAAATTTTAAAATGTCGTTACCTGAGCAGCCAAACGACCAGTCAGACGCCCAGCTACAACAGCCACAGCAGCCGGCCTGGCTGCGAGCCCTCCGACCACCGTACCTGGATCTAAACCCACAGGCAGCAAACTCAGCCCTCGACTTCGAACACTGGCTGAGCTGTTTCGAATCCTACCTGGGAGAATCCGGCGTGCCTCAGAGATCCAAGCTAAGAGTTCTGACCGCCCAAGTGAGCCCTAAAGTATTCGCACTCATCCGGGACCTTACCACATATGAGGCCGCCATCAACCTGCTGAAACAACAGTACCGGAGCCCGGTAAATTCCATGTATGCCAGACATCTCCTAAGATCCCGCCCGCAACAGCCAGGAGAGTCTGTAGATGAAATTTTACGGGCGCTACAAACACTTGGCAGGGACTGTGACTTTAAAGCGGTAACGGCGGCAGAAAATACTGAAGATAATATCCGCGATGCCTTCGTGAAAGGCCTGCGGTCCGACTACTCACGGCAAAGACTGCTTGAAGCAAAGGACCTCAACCTGAACACAGCTGCAGCCCTCGCTCGCTCCCTAGAAGTGGCCCATCGGGACCTCGAGGCGTACTCCAGGTACTGTAATTCGCGACCCTGGGACTCGGGACCGACCCCGACCGCAATACCCCTCGCAGCGCCGCCCCTGGGACCTACCTCAGCGTCGGCGTCCCGGACCCGATCGGGATCGCCACCTCCGGTACCGGCTGAGACATCGGACCCCCGCGATCGGGCCGCCGGCTGATTCTTCTGCGGCCAGGCGAAACGCCCGAGGTCGCGCTGCCCTGCGAGAAACGCGACTTGCTCCAGTTGCCAGAAGAAAGGCCACTTCGCTAAGGCCTGCAGAGGGAGAGCCACAGGCACCAGCAGTGCCTCATGCGAGCTGTGGGGGCGGCCATCTTTCATCAAGGCCACAGATGCCAGTATCCCCTCGTGAGTCGTGGGGGCGGCCATCTTTGATCAAGGCCACCGACACCAGCAGTGCCACATGTGAGTTGTGGGGGCAGCCATCTTCTCCGCCATCTTACCCCACCTCGTGGGCGCCGCCATTTTACCCACCACACTCGACCGCCACCTCGCCTCCAGACCCGACCACCGCCTCACCCGCAGACTACAGCAGCTCGCTCAGCCATACACTAGCCTCCGTCACACTGGACCAAGCTCGCCCGCATCACCTGTCCAAGTCCATGATGGACATCGAAGTAAACGGCCACGCCACGACCTGCCTGTTCGACAGCGGAAGCACGGAGAGCTTCATCCATCCAGACACGGTGAGCCACTACTCCCTCACTGTCCGGCCAACGCGCAACCGGGTCTCGATGGCATCTAGGTCCTACTCTACAGACATCAGCGGCTACTGTGTTGTGACCCTGTCGGTTAGGGGCACGGAGTATAAAAATTTTAAACTTCTCGTCCTGCCCCAACTCTGCGCTGCCGTCCTACTAGGGCTGGATTTCCAATCCCACCTTCAAAGTGTCACTCTAGCATACGGTGGACCCCTCCCCCCACTCACAGTCGACAACCAGCAGCCTTTAAACCGCCCACCGCGTACCACCTGCGGCCTATCCACCCTCAGGGTCCCGCCTCCCTCCCTGTTCGCCAACCTCACCCGCGACTGTAAACCCGTCGCCACCAAGAGCAGGCGATACAGCGCCGGGGACAGAGCTTTTATTAGCTCTGAAGTGCAGCGCCTCCTGAAGGAGGGCATCATCGAGAGGAGCAACAGCCCCTGGCGCGCTCAGGTCGTAGTCGTCAAGACCGGCGATAAAAACCGCCTAGTCATCGACTACAGCCAAACCATAAACCGGTACACCCAGCTGGACGCATACCCCCTTCCCCGCATATCTGATATGGTCAATCAGATTGCACAGTACCGCGCATTCTCTACCATCGACCTTAAGTCGGCCTATCACCAACTCCCTATCCGCCCTGAGGACCGCCAGTATACCGCCTTCGAGGCGAATGGCCGCCTCTACCACTTCCTTAGGGTTCCCTTCGGCGTCACCAACGGGGTTTCGGTCTTCCAAAGGGAGATGGACCGGATGGTTGACCAGAACGGGCTGCAAGCCACGTTCCCCTATCTAGATAACGTCACCATCTGCGGCCGCGACCGGCAGGACCACGATGCTAATCTGGAGAGATTCCTCCGTACGGCCCAGCGGCTGAACCTCACCTACAATAAGGAGAAATGTGTGTTTAACACCTCGCGCCTTGCCATCCTCGGCTGCGTAGTAGAGAATGGAGTCATCGGCCCCGACCCCGAAAGAATGCGCCCCCTCATGGAGCTTCCCCTCCCCCACTGTCCAAAGGCGCTGAGGAGAACCCTGGGGCTCTTCGCCTACTATGCCCAATGGGTGCCCAATTATGCGGACAAAGCCAGACCCCTCATGAAGTCCACCTCCTTCCCCCTGACAGCAGAAGCGTGCGCAGCCTTCTCCCTCATTAAGGGAGACATTGCTAAGGCCACAATGCACGCGGTGGATGAGTCTATCCCTTTCCAAGTGGAGAGCGATGCATCCGACTTCGCCCTGGCCGCAACCCTTAACCAGGAGGGGAGACCAGTGGCCTTCTTCTCAAGGACCCTCCAGGGCCCCGAGATCCAACACTCTTCGGTCGAGAAGGAGGCCCAGGCGATCGTGGAGGCTGTACGACGCTGGAGGCATTACCTGGCAGGCAAACGGTTTACCCTCCTCACCGACCAACGTTCGGTCGTCTTTATGTTTAATAACAAGCTGAGGGGCAAAATCAAGAACGACAAGATCTTGAGGTGGAGAATCGAGCTCTCCACCTATGATTATGATATCTTGTACCGGCCTGGTAAACTGAACGAACCCCCAGATGCTCTATCACGAAGTACATGCGCCAGCGTGCAAAGTGATAGACTGCAGACCCTCCACAACGACCTCTGCCACCCCGGGGTCACCAGACTTTACCACTTCATTAAGGCCCGCAACCTGCCCTACTCCATCGAGGAGGTCAGGACCATGACCAGGAACTGCCAAACCTGTGCCGAATGCAAACCGCATTTCTTTAGGCCGGACAGAGCAAGCCTGATCAAGGCCACCCGCCCCTTCGAGCGCTTGAGCATCGATTTTAAGGGGCCCCTCCCGTCCTCTGACCGTAATGTGTACTTCCTCAACATTATTGATGAGTACTCCCGTTTCCCCTTCGCCTTCCCCTGCCCAGACATGACCAGTACCACGGTCATCAGATGCCTGAACGACCTCTTCGCCTTGTTCAGGTTCCCGAACTATATACATAGCGACCGGGGCTCCTCCTTCATGAGCGAGGAACTTCGCCAGTTCCTACTAGCGAGAGGTATTGCTGCAAGCAGGACCACCAGCTACAACCCCCGGGGGAACGGCCAGGTGGAAAGAGAGAACGCGACTGTCTGGAAGGCCGTTCTCTTAGCCTTAAAGTCTAAGGGCCTCCCAGCCTCTCGCTGGCAGGAAGTCCTCCCGGCAGCGCTGCACTCCATCCGGTCACTGCTTTGCACTGCCATTAACGCCACCCCCCATGAACGAATGTTTGTTTTCCCCAGGAAGTCGACTACGGGAACCACGCTACCAACTTGGCTGACCTCTCCGGGGCCCGTCTTGCTGCGAAAGCACGTGAGGGCCCATAAAACGGACCCCCTGGTCGAGAGGGTGGATCTCCTGCACGCCAACCCCCAGTACGCCTATGTGGCATACCCAGACGGGCGGGAGGACACAGTCTCCTTACGAGACCTTGCACCCTCGGGCACCCCTGAGACACCACCATTACCCCCCACCACTCCCCCAGATCCAGCCCAGGTAGACGGCATGCCGGAACCCCACGAGCCTTCGCCGACCACGCAGACACCAGCATTAACGTCGGATACTGCATCACCGCCGCCGCTGCTGCGCCGATCAGAAAGGCTTACGAGGCCTCCGGACAGACTGACATACCCGAACTGGTAGTACACTTCACCCCGCCGGACTCAAATCTAAACAAGGGGTGAATGTGGTAAACCACTTTTATCGTTCACTATCGTTACACTATGGTTATCACTGTTATATTGTTACACTATGGTTATCACTGTTTACACTGTTGTATCACTACATGAGGTCGCCTCTTGTCACGCTGTTATACCTGGGCTGACCACTGCTGACTCCGCCCATGGTTCCACCTACCTGCCCAGGTATAAAGGTGGTCGACTGGCTGGTATTCCTCCTTGTTGGATCCGATCACCCACGAGGGTGGGCTCTGTTATTTAGCCAATAAAAACCTATAGTTACTTTCTTAACTCGTCACTTTTCATTGGATGAATTGATAGATATATCAGTGTTCTACAGCATTGAGGTGCTGCAAACACTGACAAGCACTGCACAGAGGTGCAGGGCTGTACCCAGGCTCTCCCATGACTCCCTCCATATGCCTATGGAGGGAGTCACAACACAGAAGGTCGTCATTTTTGAATTTGACAGGTCGCCCACCGGTTTCCTGCTGTGCCAAGACCTCGTCTGTGAAGCTAAGGCGGGAGGTCAGTGGCCATTGAATCAGCTGATGAGTTGACAGAGAAATGTTCCCTTAACCACTAGCTTCTCTAAACGGCATTTCCACTACAGATTCAGAATGCTACACATCTTTACACAAGTCTCCATCCAGTACTTGCAGTAGGTTGAGGGTGAATGTGAGGAGTGGCTAGTGATAATGTAGATAGAGAGGGATGGGTGGAGGTGCAAGGTAAATTGGTGTGAGTAAGGATGTGCAGGAGTCGGGTAAAGAAGGCAGAGTGATAGGGATGTGATGAGAGGCACAGCAAGATGAGGTTGAGTGTTGCTTTTTACTAACATTTTGTGATCTATTGAGATCATTGAAATGTTTGCGGCACTGCACCAAGGTCCTCCTGACCACATCCAGAAGACCTCCCTCAGAGATCAACACAGCCTGGTTGCACAGTGCAGAGGAGGGCACAAGCAGGGATGTGGTCAGGAGGACTTGGGTGCAGTGCCGCAAACATTTCAATGATCTCAATAGATCACAAAACGTTGGTACAAAGCCACACTCAACCTCATCTTGCTGTGCCTCTCATCACATCCCTATCACTCGGCCTTCTCTACCAGACTCCTGCACATCCTTACTCACACCAATTTACCTTGCACCTCCATCCATCCCTCTCTATCTACATTATCTCTTCCCCATCTCACTAGCCACCCCTCACATTCACCCTCAACCTACTGCAAGTACTGGATGGAGACTTGTGTAAAGATGTGTGGCATTCTGAATCTGTAGTGGAAATGCAGTTTAGAGAAGCTAGTGGTTAAGGGAACATTTCTCAATCAGCTGGGAGCTTTGACATAGAAACATAGAAGATAGGAGCAGGAGTAGGCCATTCGGCCCTTCGAGCCTGCTCCGCCATTCAATGAGATCATGGCTGATCATCCAAATTCAGTACCCTGTCCCTGCCTTCTCCCCATATCCCTTGAGCCTTAAGAAATATATCCAACTCCTTCTTGAATATATTTAATGAACTGGCCTCCACCGCCCTCTGTGGCAGAGAATTCCACAGGTTCACCACTCTCTGGGTGAAGAAATTCCTCCTCATTTCAGTCCTAAATGGCTTACCCCTTATCCTTAGACTATGACCCCTGGTTCTGGACTCCCCGGCCATCATAAACATCCTTCCTGCATCTAGTCTGTCCAGGCCTGACAGAATTTTATAGGTTTCGATGCGATCCCCTCTCAATCTTCTAAACTCCAGTGAGTATAAGCCCGATCGACACAATCTCTCCTCATACGTCATTCCTGCCATCCCAGGTATCAGCCTGGTGAATCTTCGCTGCACTCCTTCCATGGCAAGAACGTGCTTCCTCAGGTAAGGCGACGAAAACTGCACACAATACTCAAGGTGCGGTCTCACCAAGGCCCTGTACAACTGTAGCAAGACATCCTTGTTCCTGTACTCGAACCCTCTTGCTACGAAGGCCAACATACCATTTGCCTTCTTAACCACCTGCTGCACCTGCATGCTTACCTTCAGCGACTGGTGCACAAGAACACCCAGGTCTCTTTGCACTTCCCCTTCTCCCAATCTATTGCCATTCAAATAATAATCTGCCTTCCTGTTTTTGCCACCAAAGTGGATACCTCACATTTATCCACATTATAGTGCATTTGCCATGTTTCTGCCCAATCACCCAATCTGTCCAAATCGTACTGGAGTTTCACGACATCCTCCTCACAGCTTACCCTCCCACCCAGCTTTGTGTCGTCTGTAAATTTGGAGATATTACATCCAATTCCCTCGTCCAGATCATTAATATATATAGTGAACAGCTGGGGTCCTAGGACCGATCCTTGCGGTACCCCACTAGTCACTGCCTGCCACTCGGAAAACGACCCCTTTATTCCAACTCTCTGCCTTCTGTCCGCCAACCAGTTCTCTATCCAAGTCAATACCTTGCCCCCAATCCCATGTGCCTTAATTTTGCACGCTAATCTCTTATGCGGGACCTTATCGAAAGCCTTCTGAAAGTCCAAATACACCACATCCACTGGTTCTCCCTTATCTATTTTACCAGTTACATCCTCAAAAAATTCCAGTAGATTAGTCAAGCATGATTTACCTTTTGTAAATCCATGTTGACTTTGTCCGATCCTGTCACTGCTTACCAAGTGCTCTGCTGTTACATCTTTTATAATAGATTCTAGCATTTTCCCCACTACCGATGTCCGGCTTACCGGTCTATAATTCCCGACTTGATATTTGAAGCTGTCAACTCATCAGCTGATTCAATGGCCACTGACCTCCCGCCTTAGTTTCACAGACGAGGTCTTGGCACAGCGGGAAACCGGTGGGCGACCTGTCAAATTCAAAAAGATGGGGGGAAAAAAACATTCTTAAGTGGCTGTAAACAAGCCACTAATATTTTTAATTGCCTCCCCTGCTGCTACGTGTCGTGTCTGCTCAGCATGGACAGACCCTGCATTTGGTAAAGGCGCGTGGTGGCAGGGTCACAGCGGGGTTCCGACCTGCTGGGGGAAAAAAAACACTTTCTCACCCGACCCGCCACCAATCGCGCCTGCTGACCCCCCGCAAAAATCCAGCCCATACTCTTTGGGCAGGAAGAAAAAAAATATTGTGCAAATGGTGCATCAAGATGGGGCTATAGCACTAATTTGTACCCTACACTGACAGTCACCTCACTCACTTCCTAAATTGCTACTTGATACAATTTATACTGATGTTACACAGTCTTGAAAAGACACCAGATGGTATTCCTACTACAACTCTGCAGTGCTCATTTAGATTTGTCACAAGTGTTACCAAAACCGCAGTGTGTAACAAATAAATTAGTACACTGAAAGATTTATATTTAGAGCTTTAATTAGCATTTATTAACAACTAGCTGGGGAGCCCCGCGTTGCGAGGGCAATTTTGGGGCGCTTGGTCTCCCTGCCCCTGTGTCCCCCCCCTCTCCCTGTCATGTCTTCTCCCTGTCCTATCCCTCCCTCCCCTCCCCTCTTCTCCCTCCCTTCCTCTCCCTCCCTCCCCTCCCGTCTCCCTCCCTCCCTCCCCTCGCCCACCCCGCTCCCCCCCCACCCCTACCCCGCTCCCCCACCACCCCTACCCCGCTCCCCTCTGTCCCTCTCTCCAGCCCCTCCCCCTGCCTAGCACCTGAGGTCCGGAGCTGAGGTCCCCCGCGTATGGCGTGGCTGATGGACGGCCGCTGTGGGCGGGCGGCGCATGCGTGGTCAGTGCGGGCGGCGCATGCGCGGTCAGCGCGAGCCCCCCGCGATTTCCCGAGGCTCTCCCCCCGCCACCCCCCCCCGGCGATTTCCCGAGGCTCTCCCCCCCCCCCGCGATTTCCCGAGGCTCTCCCCCCCCCCGCGATTTCCCGAGGCTCTCCCCGCCCCCCCCCGCGATTTCCCGAGGCTCTCCCCGCCCCCCCCCGCGATTTCCCGAGGCTCTCCCCCCCCCCTGCGATTTCCCGAGGCTCTTCCCACCCCCCCCCTATTAAATTGTTATTTAATTCCCTAACACATCATTAAAATATTTACCTTAGTTCCCTAACACACAGAAAGTGTGGGGGAAAAAAATTGTGAAAAATCAAGATGGCGGCCACTCACCTCAGTTCAGAAGGATAAGGCCCGCCCACACACGCACCGATTGGTCGACCAGTCAGGTCACCGAAGCGTAGGATTGGTCAATCGTCGAGTCACTCGACACCCAACTGTAGGAAGGAACCCGCCGTCCGATTGGTGGACCTCGACGTCACACAGTCGCTAATGAGATGCTAATGAGCGGAACGCTGAACGTTTTTGGGATACCGCGGGCGGGATTTTTGTCCGGCCGAAACGTAAATACGCCTATGACCGGTCCGGAATCGCAAGCTTTCTTTTGAGGTGGCGCGCGCGTCGGTACGCTCTGTAACTTTCAAACGTATAGAGAACGGACAGACATCGGGACAGACAGAAGAGCCGCTTTATATATAGACTAGCTGGGGAGCCCCGCGTTACGAGGGCAATTTTGGGGCGTTTGGTCTCCCTGCCCGTGTGTCCCCCCTCTCCCTGTATGTCCTCGCCCTGTCCTATCCCTCCCTCCCCTCCCCTCTCTCCCTCCCCTCCCCTCTCTCCCTCCCTCCCCTCCCCTCTCTCCCTCCCTCCCCTCCCCTGTCTCCCTCTCCCCCCCTCCCCTCTCTCCCTCCCCTCCCCTCCCCTCTCTCCCTCCCCTCCCGTCTCCCTCTCCCCCCCCACTCCTCCCCTCCCCCACTCCCCCACTCCCCTCTGTCCCTCTCTCCGGCCCCTCCCCCTGCCTAGCGCCTGAGGTCCGGTGCCGTTGCTGAGGTCCCCCGCGTATCGCGCGGCTGATGGACGGCCGCTGCGGGCGGGCGGGCGGCGCATGCGCGGTCAGTGCGAGCGGCCTGCGGGAGCCGGCAAGGCCGTTAGCGAGCGGGAAACTTCGGGCGGCGCGCCCGCGCTCCGTCCGCGACACCTGAGAGGGGGAAGTAGAGAGAGACAGAGAGGGAAGAGGAGAAGGAGAGAGAGGGAAGAGGAGAAGGAGAGAGAGGGAAGAGGAGACGGAGAGGGGGAAGAAAGAGAGAGAGAAATTTTTTCAGCTTCAGGCCCCGAGTCCCCCCTGCGCGAGGGTGAGGAGGAGGGTGGGGGGGGGGGGGTTGCTAAACACAATATAAAACTCAAATAAATTGTTAATTAATTGCCTAACACATAATTGAAATATTTACCTTAGTTCCCTAACACACAAAGTGTGGGGGGAAAAATCGTGGAAAATCAAGATGGCGGCCACTCACCTCGGTTCAGAAGGATAAGGCCCGCCCACACACGCACCGATTGGTCGACCGGTCAGGTCACCGAAGCGTAGGATTGGTCAATCGTCGAGTCACTCGACACTCAACTGTAGGAAGACCTCGACGTCACACGGTCGCTAATGAGCGGAACGCTGAACGTTTTTGGGATACCGCGGGTGGGATTTTTGTCCGGCCGAAACGTAAATACGCCTATGACCGGTCCGGAATCGCAAGCTTTCTTTTGAGGCGACGCGCGCGTCGGTACGCTCTGTAACTTCCAAACGTATAGAGACCAGGCGGACAGACAGACAGAGAGACAGACAGAAGAGCCGCTTTATATATATATATATATATATATATATATATATATATAGATAGATATATTGTATTTGGACATAAAAAGATATCAATTTTGATCACACAAACCCTTATTCAAATTAAATTATTATAGACTTGAGCATAAAAATTTTGAGTTGCCTTTCAGGAGGGGATAAAAAGATTGGATTATATCCATTTTAAAAGAAAACTTTTTTTTTTTTTTAAATGTGGCTTAAATATAATGAATTTATATGACAAGGAACACTAGTCCTTTCAGTTTTAGCAAATGTTATTGTCTACTCTTAAATCTAAACAAAAGAATCTCACCCTTTACAAAACATACATTTGAAACAGCATGTTCTGATCTAAGATTATGACTGCAACTAATGTTAGATATGATTCAGAATGTAACCATGATTGTGCATTCTGCACATTCGTGCAGTGCAAATCCAGGGAAATGAACCAAACATTTTCATCACTGTTACCCAGTGAATCCCAAAGCAAAATTAATCAATGAACATTTTTTTTTACATTATGTAAAGCTGCAAGTAACATTCCAAAAATATGAAAACCAGAACAGCAAAACACAGTGCATTACATGTGCAAAAAACGCAAGCAAATACACAAACCCTATGAACACTGAAGTTACTGAAACAAAAGTCACCTGCCACACAGTATTATGAAAGATTCCAACAGTCAGATAATGGACCGGATATTCCGATCCCCACGGGTGCATACGCACCCGTAGGGACCTCGCAAGTGCCGGTTTCAGGCATGCGACGCGCATGCACTAAAACGCGGCACTTCCGTCTGTCCATCCGCAAGCCCGGGAGAAGGACCTCCGCAGGCAGAGAGTTCCGTTTTCTGCACAACCTCCGCCCGCTGAAAACCTTTAAAAATCTTACACCTGGTAACGCCTGCTTTTACCAGCATAAGTTTTAAAAAATTAAAAAATATTTTTTCCCACTCATTTATAATTTTAAAAAAAATACTTTTAAAAAAAGTTTATTTTTAGCCCTGTAAAAAATTCTCAAAAAATTAAATGTTTAAAATATTTAATTTAATGTTATTTTAACTAATTTTAAATACGTGATTTTAAAAAAATTATTTAATGTTTAACTGTTTTAAAATCTGATCTCCATTCATACTTTTGACAGATCTATGCGTAGAGACCTGTCAAAAGTGTGATGGGGGATTCCCTTCTTTGATTGGTTCCCCATGGCCCACGTGATCCCAGGGACGCTTGCGAACTGCCTGCGCCCCTGGGATACCTGGGCCTCTGCACACGCAGACCAGGAGAGGCCCAGGATCAGAAGTCTCGGGACCTACGGAGCCAGCAGGTAAGTTCGTAGATTTTTCCAGATCAGAGACATCCGCACGCAGGAAGCCTCCGATCGGAAAATCCGGCCCAGTAAGTAACAGAAAGGGTTGATGAAGGTAGTGCAGTATCTGTTGTATATATGGACTTTCAAAAGGCATATTCGGAAAACAAAAGCACATGGTATTAAAAGGGACAGTGGTAACTTGGGTATGAAATTGGCTAAGTGATAGGAGCCAGCAAGTAGTTGTGAACAGATGTTTTTCTGACTGTCGAGAAGTATGCAGTGGGATTCCCCCAGGGGTCGGTATTAGGACCACTATTTTCTTGTTATATACAAATTACCTAGACTTGGATATAGGGAGTTCAATTTCAAATTTGTGGACAATATAAAACTTGGCAACGTAGTAAATAGTGAACATGATAGTAACAGACTTCAGGAGGACATAGACAGCCTAGCAAAATGGGCAGACACATGGCAGATGCAAGTTAAAGTGGATAAGTGTGAAGTGATGCAATTTGGGAGAAACAACATGGAGATACAGTATAATCTAAATGGTACTATTTTGAGGGGGTGCAAGAATAGAGGGACCTGGGGGTGCACATTCACAAATCTTTGAAGATGGCAGGGCAAGTTGAGAAGGTGGTTCAGAAAGTATATGGGATACTTGGCTTTGTAAATAGGGGCAATGAATACAAAAACAAGGAAGTCATGCTAAACCTTTATAAATCTCTGGTTAAGCCTCAGCTGGAATATGGTGTACAATTCTGGGCACTATCCTTTAGGGCCCTGGAGAGGGTACAGAGGAAGTTTATCAGGATGATACCAGGGACGAGGGAGTTCAGTTATGTAGAGATTGCAGAAGCTGGGATTGTTCTCCTTAAAGCAGGGGAGGTTAACAGGAGACCCAATAGAGGTATTCAAAATTATGAGGGGTTTTGATATAGCAAGTAGGGAGAAGCGATTTTCTCTGGCAAGTGGGTCAGTAACCAGAGGTCATAGATTTAAAATAATTGGCAAAACTAATGAGGAAATGAGGAGAAATTTCTTCACACAGAGGGTTGTTGAGATCTGGAATGCACTACCTGAAAGAGTGGTGGAATCAGATTCCATAGCATTAAAAGGCAATTGGACATGTACTTGAAGAGGAATCATTTGCAGGGTTATGGGGAAAAAGCTGGGGTGTGGGACTAAATTGGACGGCTTTCAAAGAGCCGGCACAGGTGTGACAGGCCGAATTGGCTTCCTTTTGTGCTGGAAGATTCTATGATTCTATAATAATTCCAATTTTGAAGAACCAACAAGTTTTGCCAACTACATGTATCTGAAAAGATCTACCAATCTAGAAAAAGGTCAGCCCACCTCATGGGATTTCAGAAGAAGCCTGTTTCCAAAACATGTTTTTAAAATCAATTTTAACCCTAAATTGAGATTGGAATTTTGAGGGACAGACTGGTTTAATTCAAAAATATTACTGTATTCCCTATGGGTATGATAGGGTAGTGGTTATGAGGTGCGAGTTCAAATTCCACCATGGAAAGTTGTGAAATTGAATTCAATAAATGTGGTAATTTGTGGGCTGGCACCAGATAAAATAACCATGAGAAGCTGTCATTAAAAATCCAAATGGTTCACAAATGTGTTTCAGGAAAAGAAACCTTCCACCACTACCCAGCCTGGCCTACATGCCACTCAAGTATTATGAGGTTGACACAGTGAAGTTCCCCAGTACCCTGGCCAACATTTATCCCCCAACCAACATCACTAATGAAACAGATTATCTTGTTGCTATTTGTGGAACTTTGCTGTGCACAAATTAGCTGCCATATCTCCTTACATTACAACAGTGACTATACTTCAAAAGTACTTCATTGACTGTGAAGCATTTTGGGACGTCCTGAGGTGTGAAAGATGCTATATAAATGCATTTTTTTCTTTCTTAATGCCCTCTGAAGTGGCTTAGCAAACCAGTCAGTTGTAATAACAATCTCTAGGGCAACTAGAATGGGCAATAAATGCAGCACTGCCAGCGATTCCCACATCACAACAAATATTTTTCAAAAACGTATTCCAAATTTTATGCATAATGTAGGTAACATAAAACAGATGCAAGTTATCATTAGCGTTCCAGCTCTATAAACATAAATGATTCAATCTGGTGTTCTAGATGTGGTGCAAAAATGCTCCACAGAAATAGAAGTATACCAAGTTTCCTGTAAATAAAAACCATGCTGGATTGGACAGATTGTTATTAAGTTTTAACAAGATCAGGCAGAAGTCACATTAATGTTCTACATGGTTTCTCTTCCATGATTGTACAAAAGGTTATTTGGGTAGAAATTCAGGCGTGGCCATTTCTGGGACTAGCTGCTGCTAGTGTTGTAGTGGTCCTCGGGCAAGTGAGGAAGGGTGGGCCGGACCGGGAGAGAGCAATCGGTGGCATGGGGGTGTGGTAGCGTTGGCCAGGGAGAGAGAAAGCTCAACAGGGAATTTAAAGATTTAGTTTTGAAAAAAACAAATTCACAAATGAAAAATGTAGTCAAATTCCAGATCTAATCTTTTTAGCTCAAGAATCTATAATGCAAATAGGCATAACTAAAACGAGGGTTATGAAAAAACTCAAAGAATTACATACCTACAGGTCATCTGGGCCAGGTGGAATACATTGTGGAATTTTCAAGGGAATTACAATGTTTGTTGATGTACACAATAAATCTCACTGTCAAATTAGCTAATTGAATTGAAAACTGTCTCAACAGGAAGCAGGTGATAGTCATAAATGGGAAAAGTTCTGTTGCTGCAGGGTATGAATTATGATTTCACAGCACCCAAGATGGATATGTTATATAAAAGATCTGCAACCAAGTGCTTATTGTATTATAACATTTGCAAATGATAAATATTTGATGAGTTGCAAAATAGGGGGAATATAAACAGCATTCAAAGTATTAAAGACTAATGAAATGAGGATTTTAAAGTAGATAAATTTAGGGAACAGAAACCAACATGTACATGATGAATGCAAGAACAGTAGCAAATGAGAAAGAAAAGTACTTGTGTATTATTACTGATCATTCACTGAAGGTTTCCAGTCAATACTAAGCTTTTATTAAGCAAATCAGACAATAGGATCCATTTCATTGGAATTTGACTGTACTAGATTACCAGTGGGGCCACATTTGGAATACTGTTTGCAATTTTGGGCATCTTACTTTCAAAAGGACTTCAATGCATCAGGAAAGAGCAACAAGGTGAATCCAGCACATAGGACTCTAGGTTATGAGAAGAGATTCACAGAGCTGAACTTGAAGAAAAGGTAGGTGAATGGACTTTTGCCAGGAGGCTGTTGGCGCATAATCTAAGCTGACAATACAGTGCAGTACTGAGGGAGTGCAGCATTATCAGAGGTGCCATTATTTGGATAAACCATTTAACAGAGGCCCCATCTGCCTACTCAAATGGATGTAAAAGATCCCAAGGCACTATTCAAAAAGCAGAGAGTTCTCCCAGTGTCTTGGCCAATATTCCTACTTCAACCAACAACATCAAAACACATTATCTGGTCATTCATTCAGTTGACAATTGAGACACCTTACTGTGTGCAAATTGCCTACCATGTTTGTTTATATAAGAATAACTGCACTTCAAAAGTAATTCATTGGAGGTGAAGTGCTTTTGGATGTCGTGAGGACATGAAAATGATATATAAATGCAAGTTTTTTTCAAAACTCCTTTAATGAACATACTTGCTCAGATGTCAAAGTGCACTGCACTGTTGGAGGTGCCGTCTTTTGGATGAGACGTTAAACCGAAGTCCCATCTGCCCTCTCAGGTGGACGTAAAAGATGCCATGGCACTTTTTCCAAGAAGAGCAGGGGAGTTTTCCCTGGTGTCCTAGCCAATATTTATTCTTCAATCAACATCACTAAAACAGATTACCTGGTCATTATCTCATTGCTGTTCATGGGACTTTGCTGTGCGCGAATTGACTGGCGCATTTTCTACATTACAACTGTGACTACACTTCAAAAGTACTTAATTGGCTGAGAAGCTCTTTGGGATGTCTTGGTCGTGAAAGGCGCTATATAAATGCAAGTATTTCTTTTACTAGATTAATAGATATGAATACTACAGGGGCGATTTTAACCCTGCCTGTCTGTCAGAAACCGAGCGAGCGGGCAGTTAAAATCGCCCAGTTGACTTACCCACTGATGTCCCACCCTCTTCTTCGGTTTTAACCTGCTCATCCGACAGGGTCCTTCTTTAAATATGTAGAATGGGCTTTGATGATGCAACTGCTATTTTAACCATGGGTTTGAGCAGAGAAGTGGTTGTGGCTTTCCCACCAGGTCAACCTAGCAGCAAGAGATCCAGGGCCAGAAGAGGACCAAAAGGGGTAAAAAATCTTTTAAACTTTTTTTTTTTTTACTTTTCTTATGGGGCCAGGAAGAGCAGCAGTGCTCCTCCAGGCCCCAGAAGGAAAGTATAGGTCTCCCCTATCCCAGGCTCCATCCCACCCTGATCACAACACCATCCCAAACCCCCTCCCTGGACTCATCCAAGTGCTGCGGACTGTTCCTTCGGTCCTCGGTGGAAGTCTCCTGCCACCCAACATGGCGCTCCTGTCCAACGGCCAGCTGCCGCTTCCTGACAGCTTTGGGTAGGCAATTGACCAGGGGCATGCAGATAAGGCCCTGAAGATAAAATCACCCAGACCTCTAGCTGTTGAGGTAGGGACGGTTTATTTGGCCCCCGCCCAGCTGTTTCGCGTGTGCACTGACACTGGACACTGTGCTAAAGGAGGAGATATTAGGCAAGTAGGCCAAAAACGTGCTCAAAGGGGTGAGATTTGAGGATCTTAAAAAAGAGGGAGGTGGCGATATGGAAGAATTTAGGGAGGGAATTCCAGAGCATGAGACCTCGGCAGCTGAAGGCATGATTGCCAACAGTGGGGCAATTGAAGGGGCGGGAGGGGGGCGTGGGGGGTGGAGGGAGGGGGATGTACAAAAGTCCAGAGTCAGAGGAAGAGACAGTTTGGAGAGGGGTTGTGGAGCTGGAGGAGATTACAGAGATAGGGAGCAGTGAGGCAAAGAAGGGAAATGAACACAAAGGTGAAATGTTAAATTTGAGGTTTTGTGGTACCGGGAGGTCAGCAAGGAAAGAGATAGAGAGAGAGATGGACTTGGTGCCAGATAGGATTAGTCAGCAGACTTTTGGAGGAGCTGAAGTATATGCCCAGGAGAGCATTGGAATAATCGTATCTGGAGGTGACAAAAACATGGATGAGGGTTTCAGCTGCAGATGGGTTGAGGCAGGGATGGAGGTGAAAGTAGGTGGTCTTTGTGAAATCTCTAAATGTGATTCATGAGAAATGCATACTCTGAGCTGCCAACAGCTAAACTGGGCGGGACCACTTGCTTCTAACTACAATAATTTCGACACCATGCAAATGATCAGGACCCAACTCTGTACATTACAGATCCATCATTAACATTTTTTTATTTCAGAATCAGTTAAAAGCAACATTTAAATTTTCTTGCCATAACAGCTTTCACACTTCAGGCAATTCTCACTAAATGCTACATACAGCTTCACTCTACCTTTGAGATTAAAAAGGTTGGAGCCAGCCAAAAATAATTCAGTTGGAAGAAAATAAAGTATTTTTTTTAAGTTTAATAAAACCATTACATAAATGGTCCACCATGAGGATCCCTGAACAAAAAGACATTTATGGGTTAGCTTTACTAATGCTTTTGTGTCAATGTGTAGCACTGGCACAAAAAGAGAACCATAATTTAAGAGTCAGGTTGGCAGTTTAACTGCAAACCACCCTATCAAAAGTGTGAGAATATCCCAGAAAGTGGTCTAGCAACACTCAGGCTTCATACTAATTGCACTACAAGAGTCCAATGCAACACCACGTTTAAAAAGTTCCCATGCAATCCATCCATTGAACTGCTTGGGAACTTCTTAAACTTAATTTTAAATATTTTAAAATGTTAACAGAGAACTGACGTTCTTGTCGACTCTTGTCCAGCATTAAAAATTTAAGTGGCATTCAGAAATGAGTGAGTGGATCATGCATGCATCTGTTGCCACTGGGTGAGAGTGAGGCAGGGGCCAGCAGTATAATTTGGGATTAATGGTCCTGTGTTGCACTCTGCAAGTACTGGCCTGAAACTGGAACCATAGTTTAACTGGGGATTCGTACACGGTTTGTCTGTTGCGATTGGTTTTACTCCTTGCATAACTGTCACATTATATTGCGATTTAAATGGTATCCTCTACATATGCAACAGCATTTAAAATGTAGCTGGAACACAGGTTTTCAATATATTCCAAGTTGCAAACTTTTATTTATAAGTTTTGTTGTAGAAGCAGTACATTGTTTACCCTATTTTCATTCATGTGAGCAGCCAGATTTTCTGAAATGGGTTTGTGCCTCTAGCCTGAGTTCAACTACTTCACTCCTGCAAATCTTACCAGAACTGACTTCCTGTCCCTATGGAGTAATTCAGATGAACAGAAGCACACTACATTAATATTTATAGATTTCAAGGAGCCATTTTTACGCATTTGCAATAAAGACTATTTCACGTCTCTTCTTATATGGTCATGGAAATATTGTCCCATAATATTTATTTGAGGTTAGAAAAACATGTAAAATAATATCCAAACAGTTGCATTTACTTCAGAGTTAGATGAGCAAATAAATAAACATTTTCCAGTTTTCAAAATGTATTCAGAGGAAGAATCACCATGAATTTATCTCCGATGTAAAACCTTCAATGAACTCAGAAAATGAATGTTAACATCTGTTCAACCTTACTGTACTTCATCCATACAGTGCAAAATTTAATGTTCTATTTGGCACAACAAATTAAACTAGAATATTTAACTTAATGGATAATAAACAGAAGCCTAGTACAGTTAACATTTCATGTGAATTCTGGTTTTATTGAAGATAGTAGGTATTTCTTTTGCACAATGGAAGCTGCTGCTATGGTATAAATAATTAATTATCATATCAACAATTCTACACCATAAAGTAAAATGTAAAATTACTGTAGATACTATATTCTGGGGAAGTATGAAAAACATGCAAAGTCTAGGTTACAGCAATGGAATTTAATGTGGTTTTTACTACTGCCCAAAGGAAGACAGAAACAGTGGGCCAAACCTGCAGCATGTTGTTTAAACTCTATGCTTGAGAGTGTAAGTGTATTTGTAGGCTTGGCGCTGGAGTAAATGGGTGGGGGAGGTTGCTTCACAGCCAGCTGCTAGGATGTTGTCACCTTCCCAGAAGTAGAAACAAAGAGAGAGCGTTTGAGTCATGTAATGGCATACGTTAAATACTTAAATAAACAACAAATTAATGTCCTGGGCATTTTATAGTTCATGTCTATCTAAAAATCAAAAGTATAAATGCCTGTAAGGACACTCCTCTTATTGGAGATATGTCTTTTCCTGACTCTTTCGTTTCTTCACTTAACAGAGTTACATTTTGAAATATAGTGCCTTCATTATTTTCACTAGTTTTGCTATGTTAAAGGCGCTATAGAAATGCATGTTGTTGTTGTATGTTATGTGTAAGGTACCAGAATCTTTCTAATACTTAACCAATTTCCTTTATACTTTACCTCATGTGTTTGGAGAATAATGTTGCTTTTCTGCACACTGGAAAGATCTGTGTTCTTATTTTACCTGAATTCTAACTGATGCCAGGAATACAGGCAAGTTTTGAATTCAGATATGTCCCAAGAGATACATCATCACTCTATCCAGGTTTTCAATTAACATAGAAGATAGGAGCAGGAGTAGGCCATTCAGCCTTTCGAGCCTGCTCTGCCATTCAATGTGATCATGGCTGATCATCCAAATTCAGTACCCTGTCCCTGCCTTCTCCCCATATCCCTTGATCCCTTTAGCCTTAAGAAATACATCCAACTCCTTCTTGAATATATTTAATGAACTGGCCTCCACCGCCCTCTGTGGCAGAGAATTCCACAGGTTCACCACTCTCTGGGTGAAGAAATTCCTCCTCATTTCAGTCCTAAATGGCTTACCCCTTATCCTTAGACTATGACCTCTGGTTCTGGACTCCCCGGCCATCAGAAACATCCTTCCTGCATCTAGTCTGTCCAGGCCTGACAGAATTTTATAGGTTTCGATGAGATCCCCTCTCAATCTTCTAAACTCCAGTGAGTATAAGCCCAATCGATCCAATCTCTCCTCATACGTCATTCCTGCCATCCCAGGTATCAGCCTGGTGAATCTTCGCTGCACTCCTTCCATGGCAAGCACGTCCTTCCTCAGATAAGGCGACCAAAACTGCACACAATACTCAAGGTGCGGTCTCACCAAGGCCCTGTACAACTGCAGTAAGACATCCTTGTTCCTGTACTCGAACCCTCTTGCTACGAAGGCCAACATACCATTTGCCTTCTTAACCGACTGCTGCACCTGTATGCTTACCTTCATCGACTGGTGCACAAGAACACCCAGGTCTCTTTGCACTTCCCCTTCTCCCAATCTATTGCCATTCAAATAATAATCTGCCTTCCTGTTTTTGCCACCAAAGTGGATAACCTCACATTTATCCACATTATAGTGCATTTGCCATGTTTCTGCCCAATCACCTAACCTGTCCAAATCATACTGGAGTTTCACGACATCCTCCTCACAGCATACCCTCCCACCCAGCTTTGAGTCATCTGCAAATTTGGAGATATTACATCCAATTCCCTCGTCCAGATCATATATATTGTGAACAGCTGGGGTCCTAGGACCGATCCTTGCGGTACCCCACTAGTCACTGCCTGCCACTCGGAAAACGACCCGTTTATTCCAACACTTTGCTTTCTGTCCGCCAACCAGTTCTCTATCCAAGTCAATACTTTGCCCCCAATCCCATGTGCCTTAATTTTGCACGCTAATCTCTTCTGCGGGACTTTATCGAAAGCCTTCTGAAAGTCCAAATACACCACATCCACTGGTTCTCCCTTATCTATTTTACCAGTTACATCCTCAAAAAATTCCAGTAGATTAGTCAAGCATGATTTACTTTTTGTAAATCCATGTTGACTTTGTCCGATCCTGTCACTGCTTTCCAAGTGCTCTGCTATTACATCTTTTATAATGGGCTCTAGCATTTTCCCCACTACCGATGTCAAGCTTACCGGTCTATAATTCCCCGCTTTTTCACTACCACCTTTTTTGAATAGTGGGGTAACATTAGCTACCCTCCAATCCATGGGTACTGTTCCAGAGTCTATCGAGTTCTGGAAGATGACCAGCAATGCATCTACTATTTCTAGGGCACTTCCTTAAGTACCCTAGGATGTAGATTATCAGGCCCAGGGGATTTATCGGCCTTCAGTCCCATCAATTTTCCTAACACCATTTCCCTACAAATACGGATTTCTTTCAGTTCCACCCTTTCATCAGACCCTATGTTCCCCGGCATCTCTGGGAGGTTATTTGTGTCCTCCTTTGTGAAGACAGAACCAAAATATGTATTTAGTTGGTCTGCCATTTCTTTGTTCCCCATTATAAATTCCCCTGATTCTGACTGCAAGGGACCTACACTTGACTTCACCAATCCTTTTCTCTTCACATATCTATAAAAGCTTTTACAGTCAGTTTTTATGTTCCCTGAAAGCTTACTCTCATATTCTATTTTCCCTTTCTTAATTAATCCCTTTGTCCTCCTTTGTTGAATCCTAAACTGCTCCCAATCCTCAGGATTATTGCTTTTTCTGGCCAATTTATATGTCCTCTCCTTGGATCTTATGCTATCCCTAATTTCCCTTGTTAGCCACAGTTGAGTCACCTTTTTTGTTTTATTTTTATGCCAAACTGGGATGAACAAATTCTGTAGTTCATCCATTCGGTCTTTGAATGTTTGCCATTGCCTATCCACCGTCAACCCTTTGAGTGACATTCCCCAATCAATCCTACCCAACTCGCTCCTCAGACCATCGTAGTTTCTTTTATTTAAATTTAGGACCCTAGTCTCTGAGTCAACTACTTCATTCTCCATCTTAATGAAGAATTCGATCATATTATGATCGCTCCAACCCAAGGGGCCTCGTACAACAAGATTGCTAATTAATCCTTTCCCGTTAAATAATACCCAGTCTAAGATGGCCTGATCTCTGGTTGGTTCCTCGACATATTGGTCCAGGAAACCATCCCGTAAACACTCCAGGAATTCCTCCTCCACAGTATTGTTACTAATTTGGTTAGCCCAATCTATATGTAGATTAAAGTCACCCATGATGACTGCTGTGCCCTTATTGCACGCTTCTTTAATTTCCCTTTTAATGCCATCCCCAACCTCTGCCTTACTGTTTGGAGGTCTATATACCACTCCCACTAACGTTTTCTGCCCCTTAGTATTTCTCAATTCTACCCATACAGATTCCACATCATCAGAGCTAATATCCTTCCTTACAATTGTGTTAATCCCTTCTTTAACCAGTAATGCTACCCCACCTCCCTTTCCTTTTTGCCTATCTTTCCTGAATATCGAATACCCCTGGATGTTGAGTTCCCAGCCTTGGCCATCCTTGAGCCACGTTTCCGTAATCCCAACCAAATCATATTTGTTTACCTCTATTTGCGCAGCCAATTCATCCACCTTATTACGAATGCTCCTCGCATTAAGACACAAAGCCTTCAGGCTTGTTTTTTTAACGCTCTTAGACCTATTAGAATTAATATTTACTGTGGCCACGTTTGATTTAAACCGTTGATTTCTCTGACTGCCACTTTTGCTTTTCTCCTTGATTCCCTTTCCTCTGTCTCCCTGCTCAGGTTCCCAACCCCCTGCCATTTTAGTTTAAACCCTCCCCCAGAGCACTAGCAAACACTCCCCCTAGGACATCGGTTCCAGCCCTGCCCAGGTGCAAACCGTCTGGTTTGAACTGGTCCCACCTCCCCCAGAACCGGTTCCAATGTCCCAGGAACTTGAATCCCTCCCCCTTGCACCATTCCTCTAGCCACGTATTCATCTGAAATATCCTTCTGTTTCTACTCTGACTAGCACGTGGCACTGGTAGCAATTCTGAGATTACTACCTTTGAGGTCCTATTTTTTTAATTTACCTCCTAACTCCCTATATTCCGCTTTTAGGACCTCATCCCGCTTTTTACCTATATCGTTGGTGCCTATATGCACCACGACAACTGGCTGTTCACCCTCCCCTTCCAAGATGTTCTGCAGCCGGTCTGAGACATCCGTGACCCTTGCACCAGGGAGGCAACACACCATCCTGGAGTCTCGTTTGTGGCCACAGAAACGCCTATCTATTCCCCTTACAATAGAATCCCCTATTACAATAGCTCTACCCCTCTTTTTCCTCCCGTGCTGTGCAGCAGAGCCACCCCTGGTGCCAGGAAGTTGGCTGCTGCTGCCTTCCTCTGATAAGCCACCCCACCCCCAACAGCACTCAAAGTGTATCTGTTTGAGAGGGGGATGTCCACAGGGGACCCCTGCACTGCCTGCCTGCGCCTAGTACTCCGCCTGTTGGTCACCCGTTCCCTTTCTTCCTGTCAAACCTCTACCTGCGGTGTGCCCAACTCTGTAAACGTGCTATTCACGATGTCCTGAGCAGCGCGAACGCTCCAGAATGCATTCACTCGCAGCTCCAGTGCCGCAATGCAGTCTGTCAGTAGCTGCAGTTGGATGCACTTCCTGCACATGTAGTTGTCAGGGACACAGGAAGTGTCCGAGTTCCCACATATCGCAGGAGGAGCATACCACGTGGCCGGGCTGTCCTGCCATGACTTACCCTTTAATTAATTGAATTTAAATTAAATCAATCAATCCCACTAATTACACTACAGTTAAATGGTTTACCAATTCCACATTTAGCTTTATATCAATGAAATGGTTAATGAATGAACGTTTCTTTATTTCATCTTCCTGGCAACTATCGGTAATCTCCTTCAACAAGCTCAACTTTATCAGCGAAATTGGTACCTACAACCTTCTAGTTGCTTAACATCACAACTGACATACAGAAGTTTATTTTGATTGCCAAGGGCAGGACTTCCTCCATTAAAATTGTAGTGCCTCACAGTTTCCACATCATTGTTTCCAACATATAAGCAACAGCGCAACGATACCTACCATTAAAATGTGCAGTAATAATGCCTTTAATTTTGAAGGAAGTCATGATTTTTGCAATACCAATTAATTTCAGGAAGAATGCAATTTGTGTTTTCATATCTTTTTGTTGAGATTTTGTGATTGTTAAGGAGCCACTGTCAAAAAGCAGAGGTCTGCAATAAGAGTATACAAATCACATATTCTTGAAAGTGGTTTCTACTGCAATAAATGTAAGTTTCATAATGAAATTGATAGACAAAAAAGGTCAACAATCAGGACATATTATCTTTTGCACATAAATATACCTGGGCACGTTAAAGCCTGGAAACTGCAGCTACCTAAAACATTTGCGGGGGGAGAAATTCCCTTGGTTTGTGCCTCCAGTTAGAGCCTACGGGGGTGGGGGGGTGGGTGCGGTAATGGGGCGCTAAGGGGTTACCGACTGAGCGCGGCGAAGTCACCAACGCCCGCGATCCGATCTTCCCTGGCGGATTTGCGCTGGCGCTAAGACTTACCACCTCGCTCTCTTGCACCCGGAAGATTGTGATGTCATCTGGCGCCCTGAAAGTGATATTCGCTCCCGCTCCCTGCAGCATCGCCGGGCGTCAACAACGGCAGCTGCAGGAGGCAGTGTCACCTCAGCTGGTCGCTTGGGGACTGCTATTTAAAAGGTAGTGGTGGTCAGGTAGGGCAAAATTTATTTATGTCCCATTCTGGTGCCTCCTGCTTTCTTTTACCCCTGCGATTGCTCAGCCCTGCAATCTCTTAAGTGTTTGGGGCTGCTATGCGTGTTGCGCAGGTGCCATTGCCCAACAAACACAGCTTGAAGATTCATTCAATGCAGCATTAACCCTTCCCTTTAAGGGAGGGAAGGAGCCTGTAAAGACGGCAGCGCTGCCCCGAACATTGCTCAGCGCTCTGCCGATACCGCCCCCTCACTTCCTTTAGCGTTCTAAGGGAAGTGGTAATGCTTGATTTAGCGCTCCACTTCCCTCTTGGAGCGCTAAAGCAGAAGCAGCAAATCGTTTTTGCCTGGCAATACTTTTGCACTCCCTGAAAAATTATCGCCCAAAACGGGGTGCTACGCAATTTCTAGCCCTTGGTATCCATAAAAGAATCTTAATTTCCAGTAATGATTTATTTTATTTCCCTTGCTGTTTTGGAGGAGCTTTTAAATCCATGAGCACTTCATGAAAATTAATATTGGATCAAAACTGTAATGAATTTTTGCCTGCTTTTCACACAGCTTGTTCACAATGCCAGACAAATATGATAGGATTGATATGAACATACGTACGAACATACAAATTAGGAGCAGGAGTCGGCCACTCGGCCCCTCGAGCCTGCGCCGCCATTCAATAAGATCATGGCTGATCTGATTACTCCACATTCCCACCTACCCCCGATAACTTTTCACCCCCTTGCTTACCAAGAATCTATCTACCTCTGCCTTAAAAATATTCAAAGACTCTGCCTCCACCGCCCTCTAAGGAAGAGAGTTCCAAAGACTCAGGACCCTCTGAGAAAAAATTTCTCCTCATCTGTCTTAAATGGGCGACCTCCTATTTTTAAACAGTGACCCCTAGTTCTAGATTCTCCCACAAGAGGAAACATCCTCTTCACATCCAACCTGTCCAGACCCCTCAGGATCTTATATGTTTCAATTAAGTCACCTCTTATTCTTCTAAACTCCAGCGGATACAAGCCTAGCCTGTCCAACCTTTCCTCATAAGACAACCCACCCATTCCAGGTATTAGTCTAGTAAACCTTCTCTGAACTGCTTCCAACGCATTTACATCCTTTCTTAAATAAGGAGACCAATACTGTACACGGTACTCCAGATGTGGTCTCACCAATGCCCTGTATAACTGAAGCATAACCTCCCTACTTTTGTATTCAATTCCCCTCGCAATAAACGATAACATTCTATTCGCTTTCCTAATTACTTGCTGTACCTGCATAGTAACCTTTTGTGATTCATGCACTAGGACACCCAGATCCCTCTGCATCTCAGAGCTCTGCAATCTCTCACCATTTAGATAATATGCTTCTTTTTTATTCTTCCTGCCAAAATGGACAACTTCACATTTTCCCACTTTATACTCCATTTGCCAGATCTTTGCCCACTCACTTAACTTATCTGTATCCCTTTGTAGCCTCCTTATGTCCTCTTCACAATTTACTTTCCTACCTATCTTTTTCATCAATAAATTTAGCAACCATACCTTTGGTCCCTTCACCCAAGTCATTTATATAAAATGTAAAAAGTTGAGCCCCAGCACTGATCCCTGTGGCACACCACTCGTTACATCTTGCCAATCAGAAAATGACCCATTTATGCCTACTCTCTGTTTCCTGTTAGCTAGCTAATCTTCTATCCATGCCAATATGTTTCCCCCTACACCATGAGCTTTTATTTTCCGCAATATCCGTGTGGCACCTTATCAAATGCCTTCTGGAAATCCAAGTACAGTACACCCACCGGTTCCCCTTTATCCACAGCACATGTTACTTCCTCAAAGAACTCCAATAAATTGGTTAAACATGATTTCCCTTGCACAAAACCATGTTGACTCTGCCTGATTACTTTGAACTTTTCTAAGTGCCTTGCTATAACATCTTTAATAGTAGCTTCTAACATCTTCCCTATGACAAATGTTAAGCTAACTGGCCTGTAGTTTCCTGCTTTCTGTCTCCCTCCCTTTTTGAATAAAGGAGTTACATTCGCTATTTTCCAACTTAATGGAACCTTCCCCGAATCTAGGGAATTTTGGAAAATGAAAACCAACTCATCAACTATCTCACTAGCCACTTCTTTTAAGACCCTAGGATGAAGTCCATCAGGACCCGGGGACTTGTTAGCCCGCAGCTCCAACAATTTGCTCAGTACCACTTCCCTGGTGATTATAATTTTCTTGAGTTCCTCCCTCCCTTCCATTTCCTGATTTACAGCTATTTCTGGGATGTTACTTGTATCCTCTATAGTGAAGACCGATGCAAAATACCTGTTCAATTCAACTGCCATCTCCTTATTTTCCATTATTAATTCCCCAGACTCACTTTTTATAGGACCAACGCTCACTTTGTTAACTCTTTTCTTTTTTAAATATCTATAGAAACTCTTACTATCTGTTTTTATATTTCTAGCTAGCTTTCTCTCGTACTCTAATTTTTCTCTCCTTATTAATCTTTTAGTCATTCTTTGCTGTTTTTTATATTCTGTCCAATCTTCTGACCTGCCACCCATCTTTGCACAATTATATGCTTTTTCTTCAAATTTAACACTATCCTTAACTTTTCTAGTTAACCTCGGATGATGGGTCCTCCCCTTGGAATTTTTCTTTCTTATTGGAATGTATATATTCTGTGTATTTTGAAATATCCCCTTAAATGTCTGCCACTGCAACTCTATTGGCCTATCCCTTAACCTAATTTGCCAGTTCACTTTAGCTAGCTCTGCTTTCATGCCCTCATAATTGACCTTATTTAAGTTTAAAATACTAGTCTTGGACCCCCTCTTCTCTCTCGCAAACTGAATGTAAAATTCAATCATATTAAGATCACTGCTACCTAGGGGCGCCTTCACTATTAGGTCATTAATTAATCCTATCTCGTTGCACAATACCAGGTCTAGTATAGCCTGCTCTCTGGTTGGCTTCAGAACGTGCTGTTGGAATGTTTTCGGGATAGTTTCTTACATGAACTCCTCGTCTGTGCTACCTTTGCCCATCTGATTTTTCCAGTCTATATGCAGATTAAAATCCCCCATGATTATTGCTGTACCCTTCTGACAAGCTCCCATTATTTCTTCCTCTATACTCCATCCTACCATGTGGTTACTGTTAGGGGGCCTGTACACCACTCCCACAAGTGACTTCTTGCCTTTATTATTTCTCATCTCTACCCAAACTGCTTCTACATCCTGGTTTCCCGAACTTAGGTCATCCCTCTCTATTGTGCTAATACCATCATTAATTAACAGAGCCACCCCTCCACCTTTTCCCACCTTCCTAAATGTCATGTACCCTTCAACATTCAGGTCCCAATCTATGTCTTCCTGCAGCCATGTTTCTGTAATGACTATCAGATCATATTTATTTATTTCTATTTGCGCTATCAGTTCATCTGTTTTGTTTCGAATGCTATGCGCATTCAGATGCAGGGCTTTTAGTTTTGTCCTTTTATTATTTTTGTAACCTCTAGCCTTATCTGTTGATTTACTCTTAGATTTGTACTCTCTATCCCTTCCTGTCATGGTCTGTTTATCATTTCCCATATTAATACCTTTCTCTATTGCCTTGTCTCTAATTTTTGAATTACCACATCTTCCCAAATTTGATCCCATGCCCCCAATATTTAGTTTAAAGCCCTCTCTACTGCCCTAGTTATACGACTCGCCAGAACACTGGTCCCAGCACGGTTCAGGTAAAGACCATCCCAACGATACAATCACTTATGTAAAATAATTATAGTTCAATCTAAACACAGGTCATCGGCAAGAAAAATACAAACAGTTTTGACTTTTCAGTTTTCACAATTTTCATTTAAATATTTTATTTATAAAAACAACTTCAAACAGCAACAAAAAATGGACAGATTTATCTCCAGCACTTCACCGGTACCAGCCCAATTTTTTGAACGGCCTCCTACTGTGCTATAATTCCTATGATTCTGTTGCTCAGACATCAAAGTCATCCACAAAACATTCATAATTCAGCTCTTCCGTAATGTGTGCCAGGTGAGATTCCTAGTACAGAAAGAGAACATTAACTATAAGGCAAACAAAATGGCCCGTAACTTGCGGTCAGCGGCGAACAAAGGCGTTCACCACTGACCAGTGGTCCTGAAGTAAGCTTCCCACAAAGATCTCGCGATTTCTGTGTCGAGAGGTTCGGCTTTTCCGACATGAAATTGTATTCAGCGTGAGTTAATGGGGAATCACTAACGCGAACTGCTGTGACGTCAACAAGCTGTCTAAGCAGCCAATCAAAATACAGAATTCTCAGAAACTGACAACCAAGAAGTAAGCTCCTTTGGTTCTATGTTTTGCTCTCTATAACTTTTAAAAAGAGAGTGGGGCTCTCACATGGGGAAAAGGTAAACCTGAAATAAAGATGTACAAACTTTTTTTTAAAGTTTCTTAAAAAATTTAATTTATATTAATATGGATAAATTTGACACTCCACAAAATTAAAATTAGTTTTTATGGGCCATAATGTTTGTTTAGCAGTCAATACGCTGTTAAAACCCCAGTTACACCTAATCCAAAAGGGCCTAACCTTTCCTACATTAAAACAGTGACTACACTTCAAAAAAAAGTTTGTCATTGGCTGTAAAGCACTTTGGGATGTCCGGTGGTTGTGAAAGGCACTATATAAATGCAAATCTTTCTTTAATTAGGTATTTAGCAGCAATATTACCGCAGAAGAGCCAACGTTTTTTGTCAGTTTCCCTGATTTCACAGATTACACTGATTGTCAGCGATCGGGGGGTGGGGGGGGCGGCGCACAGCGCAGCCAGTGTCGGAGCAGTGAATGACTGTGCGCAACTTCAGGATTTCCACATTAGGATGCACATGCGTTACATCCTGAAGTTGCGGTCAGTTTCAAAGGGGTAATAACGGCGAATGCTGTTCATTTGCTGTTATTACCCACTGTAAATTCCGGGCCTGTTGTCTTCAAAATGCAGGGTTTAAGAGAAAGTGTCACATATTCTCAGAAGAGAATATTCTAAATTAGTCATTGACAATTACAATAAGTGATGATATTTTATGGACAAATCAGTTTTTGTCAGGGTGAGTTTTTGATCTGTTACATGGATAACATTTCTGTGCTAAAATGAATGGTCAAACAAGAGAAAAGTAAGATAGTTATATAAAGGCAACGGTTCATACCTCACAATCCAGAATTTGCTACTTGAGTTCCTAGGGTGTAAGGCTGCATTGCTTTAGTAGTATAGATATCTGGTTGAGAATTGACAGATAGTTACGGGCTTTGGGGGAGGTAAAGGCTGCCATTCATTGCCATTCTCATACTGCTACAAGCATTAGTCCCGTGAGCTAGTTGCATGTCTGCACTGAAGAGGTCCGACACTCCTCACTCACAGAAAGTGCATAGCCCATGAAAATGGAAAAATACTGAGAAAAATATATACCGAACTATGCAAAAAAGTTTCGCAAAGCTTTGGATAAAATATACAATCTCAGCTGAAATAGTCATTTGTCAGCAACACAAAGCATGATCACATTTTGGCAGCTTATCATTGGTGGTGATATAATTAGTAATACAGTCATATATTCAATAATTTTGGTTATATCAAATAGGCTAAGTGAGTCATCCCTCTCCCAGTGCCTATTACAGGGGTGGAAAAACACTTAGAGCCTGAAGGACATTCTCTGCTTTCAAAATTGAGGTAGGTTTGGAGAAAATTACTCACTATACAGTTCGAACACTGATTATAAACAGCATTAGAACACTATACAAAATTAATTTAATTAACTTAATTCATTACATTCAAACAAAAGTGATACAATCTTGCATTTTCATTTTGGTGCAGAATTAATACTGTGGCCCACAAATGTATTTAGTATTGAACTTAATCATCCAACCTATGGTAAATAATAAATTTCAATTGAAATCTAAAGCTAAAATATCCAATATTTATTTGTATAGAAGGATATCTTATGTTCAGCTGAGTTGGAATTTTAAGCATTACTTTTTACATTACCATGAAATATTTTTATAGGTATTACATTTTTTGTTGTTGCACTAATTGATATCTTGTGGCATTTATCAAGGAGAAAAATAAAACTCTTTCTCTTCCTGTAACTACCTCCCACTTTCATTGAAAAATAGAAAATGTAGTAATGCAGTCAACTCCACAAAATGCTATATTCAAATTTAGTATCAGAAAATCATTTTATTGAGCCACAATTTGTTCTGGACACTCATGGGCAGGCACAACAGCAGGCCACGCGGCAAGATGGTGACCAATAGATACTAGATCAGGAGGTTGTGGAAAAAGCACCAGGGATCATGTACGAGAAGATTGTGAGGGCAATGCCACAGGATTGGATGGAAGAAAAAAATACGGAAATCTCCAGAAGAAGTAAAATGCATCCCACTTTTCCAAGCTTTCAGCTGGAGAAAGGTGATGAGTTGGTCCAATTAGAAAACTGCACTACTCGAGATTTTTATGGGGCATTTAGGGAATAGAGATTCAAGGTACCTGCTGGTCAGGGGTTTTGGCTGAGTAAATATCCACAGGATTTAGAAAGGAGTGTGGGCAAATTTTAAGTGTCCAGAGTGGATTGAACTGGAGTTTAATTGGCCCAAAACTGGATATTTACCATGACTGTATTATGTAAAACGGAATGGAGGTGGCAACTTGTCCAGTGTGTGGGACACAGGACGAGACTCTAGCCCGTTTACTGGTCATATGTCCGCAGTTAAAGGATTTCAAATACAATGCTCGACACTTTTTTATTCGCTCCTGGGATGGGGCCTCGCTGGCAAGGCCAGCATTCATTGCCCATCGCTAATTGCCTTTGTGAAAGTGGTGGTGAGTCGCCTTCTTGAACCGCTGCAGTCCTTGTGGTAAAGGTACTCCCACAGTGCTGTTAGGGAGGGGGTTCCAGAATTTTGACACAGCGACAATGAAGGAATGGCGATATATTTCCAAGTCAGGATTGTGTGTAACTTGGAGGGGAACTTGCAGGTGATGCTGTTCCCATGCTCCTGTTGCTCTTGTCTTTCTAAGTGGTAGAGGTCGCGGGTTTGGGAGGTGCTGCTGAAGAAGCCTTGGCGAGCTGCTGCAGTGCATCTTGTAGATGATACGCACTGCAGCCATGCTGCCAAGAGTGAATGTTTAAGGTGGTGAATGGGGTGCCAATCAAGCAGGCTTCTTTGTCTTGGATGGTGTCGAGCTTCTTGAGTGTTGTTGGAGCTGCACTCATCCAGGCAAGTGGAGAGTATTCCATCACACTCCTGACTGGCACCTTGTAGATGGTGGAAAGGCTTTGGGGAGTCAGGAGGTGAGACACTCGCTGCAGAATACCTAGCCTCTGATCTGCTCTTGTAGCCACAGTATTTATGTGGCTGGTCCAGTTAAGTTTCTGGTCAATGGTGACCCCCAGGATGTTGATGGTGGGGGGTTCGGCGATGGTAATGGCGTTGAATGTCAAGGGACGGTGATTAGACTCTCGCTTGTTCGAGATAGTCATTATCTGGCACTTGTGTGGCACGAATGTTACTTGCCAAGCCTGAATGTCATCCAGGTCTTGCTGCATTCGGGCATGGACTGATTCATTATCTGAGGAGTTGCGAATGGAACTGAACACTGTGCAATCATCAGCGAACATCCCCATTTCTGACTTTATGATGGAGGGAAGGTCATTGATGAAGCAGCTGAAGATGGTTGGGCCTAGGACACTGCCCTGAGGAACTCCTGCAGCAATGTCCTGGGGCTGAGATGATTGACCTCCAACAACCACAACCATCTTCCTTTGTGCTAGGTATGACTCCAGCCAGTGGAGCGTTTTCCCCCTAACTTCAATTTTACTAGAGCTCCTTAGTGCCACACTCGGTCAAATGCTGCTTTGATGTCAAGGGCAGTCAGTCTCACCTCACCTCTGGAATTCAGCTCTTTTGTCCATGTTTGGACCAAGGCTGTAATGAGGTCTGGAACCCTTTTGGAACCCAAACTGAACATCGGTGATCAGGTTATTGATGAGTAAGTGCCGCTTGATAAGGCTCTGTGGATTTATTATTCAGAAAATAATTTAAGGATGGCATTTTTTGACCAATTTTTAAACTGAACTTTAATTTCTAAATAATGGTAAAAGGAAGACTGTACAGTATAACAGAATAATGATGGTGTTGTTAATGTCTTTAATGTTGACTTTAATTTCTGGAACTAAAAAGTGGTAAAGGAATGATTGTGTGGTACAAAAGGAGTGATCATGATGTTGTAAATGTGTTTAATGTTGAATAAATCCAATAAAAACAAATTTAAACAAAGTCCAAGCTTGGCTCAGCAGGTATAACTCTAGCCTCTGAATCAGAAGTTGTGGGATGAAAGCCCCACTATGGATTCGAACAACTAATCTAAGATAATCCCTAAACCTCTCTGCCTCTCTTTCTTCCTTTAAGATCACAGAATCACAGAAACCCCACAGTGCAGATAGAGGCCATTTTGGCCCATCGAGCCTGCACCGACACATATCCCACCCGATCCCCGTAACCCCTACACCAACACATATCCCACCCTATCCCTGTAACCCCACGTATTTAATCCCCCTAACACTAAGGGTCAATTTATCATAGCCAATCAACCTAACCCGCACATCTTTGGACTGTGGGAGGAAACCGGAGCACCCGGAGAAAACCCATGCAAACACGGGGAGAATGTGCAAACTCCACACAGACAGTCGCCCGAGGCCGGATTCGAACCCGGGTCCCTGGCGCTGTGAGGCAACAGTGCTAACCACTATGCCACCGTGAGATGTTCCTTAAAATCTACCTGTTCTGCCCTAAAATCCCCTTCAGTGGCGCGGTGTCAAATTTTGTTTTCTAACACTCCTGTGAAGCGCTTTGGGACGTTTTACTATGTTAAAAGCGCTATATAAATGCAAGTTGTTGTTATTGATGATGATAAAGTTCCACACAAAAGGCTATTAATTAACCTCAATGCTGTGGTTTTTTCAGGGTAAGCCATGGGAATGGACAAGAAACTGGTTGAAGGGTAGGAAACTATTTAGAGGAGTTATGTCATGGTGGAGAGAAGTACTGACTGGGGTATCTCGGAGCTCTGTACTGGGACCACAACTTTTTTTTAATTTATATAAATTACGATTATTCAGAAACTCAATGGAGAGTAGCCAAATTTGCAGATGATACCAAACTAGCAGGGGTAGCAGAATTGGAAGAGGCCGCTCAAAAATTATAGAATCAGTTGGACGAAATATGTAAGTGGGCAGAACAATGGCAGATGAAATTTAATGCAGACAAATGTAAAATGCTACACATTAAAGTGCATGAAGATGTTTCAGGTTACACATGTTCGTTACTGTTGGAAGGAGTTCTGCAGTCTCTAACACTTCCATCCCAGTGATCCCATACCCCAAAGGTGTTAACAGGTAGTTAACAGGTAGTTAGGAGGCTTTTTCCAATTTTTAGACTTATGCTGCGGGCTTCCAGACGTCGGGGAACCCCGCCAGGGTAAGTGATGCGTGCTGTGGGTCTGTTGTTATGTTGGTGTTTGGATGACAGCTGCAGAAGTGGTGTGAAGGATGCAATGGGACACTGGTTAGTATCAGCGGTAAGGAAATGTTGGGAAAGTAATTTTTAATGTGGTTAGATGTTTCTGCAGGTGACAAGCTGTGAAGTGTTTGTGTAGCCTCATCTCATCGGGAGAAGTGACAGATAGCTTCTGCCATCTCAGCTGCAGCTGCCATCTGTTTTATCCTAAGGAAAGAGTAATTGGAGAGTCTGGGTGCAAGGGATCACCTTTGGACAGTGAGTTAGTGTTTGACAGCACCTCATTGCTGTCAAACACTGTCAAATCATCTGTCAAACAAGTGTGGTGCATATGCCTTTCAGAAAACCAGCAGATGAAGCGTCATCAACTGACATCGGCTTTCCCTCAATTGGCTGGCAAGCCCGCAGGGCGGGCTAAACAAGGCCAATCAGGGCAAAATAGCGTCGGTTCGTCAGACGTTGCTGGGGGCAGGACTAGAACCCGGAAGGCAGCAGTCCTGCCCCCAATGCGTCTCGGTGAGTAAAATCCAGCCCCATCTTTATGACTAGAACGGTGGTGGCGAGCTGTGAGCACCTTGCAACTACTCCTAAGCAACTATTATTCTGTACATCTCTTTATGCAGGTAAAATAACCTAGTCAACTACTAGATAATTGCTGATAAGAAGTTTTTTTTCTATCAGTTATACAATTACCCCATTAAACAAAAAACAGCATAATGACACTTCATTTAATTTCTGTAACTTCTGAGGCATTCCAATGCAATTGAGCTACTATCCTCAAAATTGCTCATTTGCACAAGGTTCTGTGCTTTAGTCACTATTACAGGTTCATGCCACAACCTTGTAACATTCTCCACTTCCTGCATTCAATTATTCTCCATTTAACAAATTATGTTTGTTAAGAATGCAAAAACATTCAATCTTTAAATATAGAAACTTGAGGTCAAAATGAAAAATATTGACTATGAAGCTGTGCTGTATCCACTAATGCAACTGCCTGTGAGAAATACAAATCTATGTAGGAGTTAAGGAATCTGGTGGCATTAGTGCCAGTTGCAGTTTCCCCTGTTCTTTGCATCTTTGAGTACTCAAAAAGCTTCAAAGCCAAAATCAATTTACATGGCATATGTGGGCAACAGCACCACATGATAAGTAGCTGTTATCTCACATACATGGGAAATGGAATTTATTCTATGCATGTGGGATAGCAAAACTTAGGCACGAGCAATCCAAAAAGATAAAAAAAGAAAAAGATATTCAAACAGCAATCCACTTACTGTCAGTAGTGAGGAACACCAGCTGAGACCAAAACAATTTATGGCTACCAACTATAACTGAACTTTCTGTATTCACTCCATATAGCTGACAATGTAACAAATGATCAAGCATTAGTTCTCAGTGTCCCCAAGCATCAAACAGCTACATCACTGCCTCTTAGTGCTTCCCTCCCCCATGCAAGAGAAAAAAC
The DNA here is from genome assembly GCF_052327205.1 of Somniosus microcephalus. Taxonomy (NCBI): domain Eukaryota; kingdom Metazoa; phylum Chordata; class Chondrichthyes; order Squaliformes; family Somniosidae; genus Somniosus; species Somniosus microcephalus. The sequence goes on from NC_141001.1 coordinate 70,693,103, forward strand.
AAACCTTCACTGTCAAAAATATTTAGAACACATGTACAAATAGAATACTGTATAAGGTGCTGATTATGACACTGATGTGAAAAATATAAAGTACCTTTGTCCTATTTATATACATCATGGTATTAGTTTCTTTTATTGTCACAGTGTAGGAATGTCTAGTTCCTATCCAAAGACTGAGGTCCACTCAGGCGATCAAACAAAACGAAGTTTAATGGAAACTAACAGGTTTAAACAAGTAACTACAGGAGAACATCGAGTGTAGGTCTGCTCAGTTCGGAGGCTCCACGAGGACTCCTCGTGCAGTCCCGTGGTTGACGTCATGACGTCATCACGTACTTCCCGCCAGTGGGGATCACGTGATGAATGGCATGACGTCATCGCGTTTACCCGCGCTGTTAAAGTAACCACGCTCTGTGCAAGTAAACAGTATAAATAAAGATACAGACTCAAGCTGTAGCTAGCATGTTGTTAAAAAAATTATATACAAACGATCTGAGTCCTTTCGTGGCTCCGCCACAACAGAACACATGGGTTTAAAACCCAGTTCCATTCACTGAAAAACATGCCCTAGTTTATTTTGATATACATGTCACAGATTTTAGTTGTTTTGTCTCAATCAAGTGTCTGAAGGAGAGCCCAAGCCATTCAATTCAAATGCAATCAATTTGTGGGATTTATTCGATGAGTTTGATTTACATAGATACATAGAAGATAGGAGCAGGAGTAGGCCATTCGGCCCTTCGAGCCTGCTCCGCCATTCAATGAGATCATGGCTGATCATCCAAATTCAGTACCCTGTCCCTGCCTTCTCCCCATATCCCTTGATCCCTTTAGCCTTAAGAAATATATCCAACTCTTTCTTGAATATACTTAATGAACTGGCCTCCACCGCCCTCTGTGGCAGAGAATTCCACAGGTTCACCACTCTCTGGGTGAAGAAATTCCTCCTCATTTCAGTCCTAAATGGCTTACCTTTTATCCTTAGACTATGACCCCTGGTTCTGGACGCCCCGGCCATCAGAAATATCCTTTCCGCATCTAGTCTGTCCAGGCCTGACAGAATTTTATAGGTTTCGATGAGATCCCCTCTCAATCTTCTAAACTCCAGTGAGTATAAGCCCAATCGACACAATCTCTCCTCATACGTCATTCCTGCCATCCCAGGTATCAGCCTGGTGAATCTTCGCTGCACTCCTTCCATGGCAAGAACGTCCTTCCTCAGGTAAGGCGACCAAAACTGCACACAATACCCAAGGTGTGGTCTCACCAAGGCCCTGTACAACTGCAGCAAGACATCCTTGTTCTTGTACTCGAACCCTCTTGCTACGAAGGCCAACATACCATTTGCCTTCTTAACCGCCTGCTGCACCTGCATGCTTACCTTCAGCGACTGGTGTACAAGAACACCCAGGTCTCTTTGCACTTCCCCTTCTCCCAATCTATTACCATTCAAATAATAATCTGCCTTCCTGTTTTTGCCACCAAAGTGGATAACCTCGCATTTTATCCACATTATAGTGCATTTGCCATGTTTCTGCCCAATCACCCAACCTGTCCAAATCGTGCTGGAGTTTCACGACATCCTCCTCACAGCATATCCTCCCCCCAGCTTTGTGTCGTCTGCAAATTTGGAGATATTACATCCAATTCCCTCATCCAGATCATTAATATATATTGTGAACAGCTGGGGTCCTAGGACTGATCCTTGCGGTACCCCACTAGTCACTGCCTGCCACTCGGAAAATGACCCGTTTATTCCAACTCTTTGCTTTCTGTCCGCCAACCAGTTCTCTATCCAAGTCAATACCTTGCCCCCAATCCCATGTGCCTTAATTTTGCACGCTAATCTCTTATGCGGGACCTTATCGAAAGCCTTCTGAAAGTCCAAATACACCACATCCACTGGTTCTCCCTTATCTATTTTACCAGTTACATCCTCAAAAAATTCCAGTAGATTAGTCAAGCATGATTTACCTTTTGTAAATCCATGTTGACTTTGTCCGATCCAGTCACTGCTTTCCAAGTCTTTTATAATGGACTCTAGCATTTTCCCCACTACCGATGTCAAGCTTACCGGTCTATAATTCCCCGCCTTTTCTCTACCACCTTTTTTGAATAGTGGGGTAACATTAGCTACCCGCCAATCCATGGGTACCGTTCCAGAGTCTATCGAGTTCTGGAAGATGACCAGCAATGCATCTACTATTTCTAGGGCCACTTCCTTAAGTACTCTGGGATATAGATTATCAGACCCTGGGGATTTATCGGCCTTCAGTCCCATCAATTTTCCTAACACCATTTCCCTACAAATACTGATTTCTTTCAGTTCCACCCTTTCATCAGACCCTATGTTCCCCGGCATCTCTGGGAGGTTATTTGTGTCCTCCTTTGTGAAGACAGAACCAAAATATGTATTTAGTTGGTCTGCCATTTCTTTGTTCCCCATTATAAATTCCCCCGATTCTGACTGCAAGGGACCTACGCTTGACCTCACTAATCTTTTTCTCTTCACATATCTATAAAAGCCTTTAGTCAGTTTTTATGTTCTCTGCAAGCTTACTCTCATATTCTATTTTCCCTTTCTTAATTAATCCCTTTGTCCTCCTTTGTTGAATCCTAAACTGCTCCCAATCCTCAGGATTATTGCTTTTTCTGGCCAATTTATATGCCCTCTCCTTGGACCTTATGCTATCCCTAATTTCCCTTGTTAGCCACGGTTGGGTCACCTTTTTTGTTTTATTTTTATGCCAAACTGGGATGAACAAATTCTGTAGTTCATCCATTCGGTCTTTGAATGTTTGCCATTGCCTATCCACCGTCAACCTTTGTTTGGTAGGGTTGGTTTCTGCAAATTGGGGAAGCCTTGGGAGAGTGAGAGTCTGACCAGCTAGTTCCAATGTATGAATACGCAATTTAATGCAGCAATCAGTTATTTGTTATTTTCTATTTACTTAAGGAGATAGTTAAGTTACTGTAAAATCTATGTTTTTTCATTGCTACTGTTTAATAAAATGTGTTTTGCAGTAAATACCCAAGTCATAATTGATGACACCTTCCAAAGTCAAATTCAAGGAAGATAAGCTGAAACAAATTGAAGAAGGTTCTCGGTTTGATCCCTGCGCATGTTACAAATTTACCTAGATATCTGTGCAAATGAATGTATTCTGTGGGACTTACGGCTTAACTACATGAGTGGTTGATGTCACTGAACCCAAAAATAATCATGGATAAAAGAGTAAAATACCCCAAAAGCATTAATGGTTAATTCCGTGAGTGAAGGGATCTGTTCAACTCACTTTTGTCTTATGCAGTGTCAGTCCAGTCATATAAAAGGAATTTTCTGAATACGCACTGGTGGAGGGGAACTTTGCTCACCACCGGCACTTATTGGAAAATCATGGGAGTGCACACATACTGGAAAAATGATCCCAACGGAATAAACTTAGTATTCAATAACTCTATAAGCAGCACCATCCACATATCCCAAGTATATAGCGTCACCTATATGCTTCATATGTCTTGATACAAAGTGGGCTTTAATACAATTCATACTGTAGGGTGAAGCACAACAACAAAATAAACTGTACCGTATATAATCAAAAGAGGAAAGAGTAGTTTCAAAATGAAAGGAAGGAATTGTATATTTTTAATCTAAAAACATTATGAATGTGGGATTTATGTCCTAATGAGTTACTGTAAGAAAAGTCTGATATTTTAAGCTAAAAATATCACATTTGCCTGCTATCTACATTGTGCATTGCTATGCACTACTGTCGCAGCTAAACGTTTAGAACTCAAAAGTTGAAAAATTACCTATTATATAATCTTGGAAGATGGCTAAATTTATGGAGACAATGGGGGTAATGAACTTAACCAATAAAACTGAAAAGTTAATAACAATTGCTAACCTAAGCAAGTCTCCACCTTGCAGCAACTCTGCATGGAGACAGAATCTTCAGACAAAACCATAAACAAGAGTACTTCAAACCTCAGTCCTTCCCGATACAGCTTGTCCTGTAGGGATTTTAGAAATCTCATGTTTCATTAGTGTTGGCTGTCAAGAACTTGCTTGTTGTGTGCATATTGCATGCTGGATAAAAAGGTCTATTGTTGCAGTCTGCCCTTCTTTCGATGTAGGATTTCTTACACTGATCTGATATCCTAATGTTTGTTTATTACAATGAAAATTGAAGAAAATACAAGATAAACACTGCATCATAACTGTATTTGTACCACTAAATTAATCTAAGACCACCATGTGTGCCTATGTTAACACAATTTCATACACTAGATTTTACATTCTTCTATTTCCATGCAGAAACTGCACATCAGTGGATAAAGTGATTTATCATCATTCAGATTCCTTTAGAAACCAGCATTTAGCTGCCTCAATTTTTTTTTTACAAAAATGTGGTACTTAGGCAGCAAACCACACTCCATGTGGTAAGTGTAGAAATTTGTGGGATGTTGCTGTTGGAGGTGATGCCGTGCTAAATCACTGACCCTCTATCATTACACAGTCTCCTGGAAATGGTAGAATAGGACAATCTGGGCAGTAAGCCACTCTGTGACCGCTTTCCATGCAGTTCTGTGAATGGCAGATAGGAGGGACACAGATAGCTTGACTTGACTGCCAAGCCTGGTGTTTACTGCTAACAACAAATGTTTTTCTGTGTTACAGTTAGAGAGCTGAATCCCTTGTTTTTCTTGGAAAAAACATGAACGTTTATTAAGATAAGTTGCACTGCTGTTTAAAAGTGAGAGGTCAGGTCCTCAAAGACTCAGGAAGAGGGGACACTGCACTGTAAGCTTGTCATGTAACAACTGACTATCCACTTCATCATAACCAAAAGAACTTGCATTTATATAGCATATTTCACATTCTCAGGATGTCCCAAAGTGCTTCCCACCCAATGAATTACTTTGAAGTGTAGTAACGGTTGTTTTGTAAGCAAATTTGGCAGCTAATTTGCACACAGCCACAAGATAAATAACCAGTTAATCTGTTTTTAATAGTGTTGGTTAAGGAATAAATTTTGGCCAGGAGAACTCCCATTCTCTTCCTCAAATAGTTCCACATCTTTCACATTCATCTGAGCATGTACACGGGGCCTCAGTTTAACATTCCATCCGAAAGACCACACCTCCAACAATGCAGTATACCCTCAATATTGTACTCAAGTGTTAGGCTAGAGTATGTATTCAAGTCCTGGAGTGGAGTTTGAACCCACAACCTTCTGACTTAGAAGAGAGACTGAGCCCAGGGTGACACCTTGCAACATTCAGCTTCTGCGTTCACCCTGCAACTGCAATGATAATCATAATTAGTGTCTAGCTCCAATGAGCACCGGGTTCACTGGTGTTAGGAGGCGGTGTTGTTTTTATAACTTATACCTGAATACCACATTTACTGGCTCTTATAAATCTCATCATTCATCAAAAAACTACTCATGAAATAACGCTGGACGGCCAGCTGGTGGCGCCGTCCAAGGAGTATAAATACTCGGGCGTGGGCCCAGCTTGCCAGTGACATTTTGTAAGACAAGGAACTAGTGAAGTACAACGAGACCTCCATGTTCTGAAACAAGTTGATTAAAGCCTTACTTTATGTTCAAACCAAGCGCGTAGTGAGTTTTATTACGTCAGTGGCCATTTACTTTCCCTTCCCTTTCATTCCAAGTTTCTGTTGAGGAAGCAGTAGGGTTCTCCTTCAGCGTTGCAAAGGTACATTTCTTCTTTCAAAAGCATTGCCAGTGTCGAAACAAGATACCAACCATATTCGTACCTCTTTCCCTCACCATACTGCAAGAATTGGAAGTTGTCACATGTTTCATGATGACCAAATGTATTAATGAACTACACTATACAACAGAGCTCGGTCTACAGTGGCTGATATTTGAAGCAGTAGAGCAATCATGTCACGCAATCCGTGCAGAGCTTGGTTTCAAAACCTATAATTTTTGATTGAAAAGCAGCTGTTCTGTATCCAATTAATGGGGCATAACAACTCACAGTATCATCTTCAGAATTTGCAAGTATTGCCACATTTCACAACTGTAGTGGTAAACTCATTAATTCCTTGGTAACTCGAACAATACGACTCATCAAAATAAAATTATTTATTTTTCACCCTCAGTGAAGGTTAAAGACTATTGGCTTCTAATGGTATAGTACTATAGGCAGGCCCTAGATTGAATATAATATATCCCAGCAGCAGTCAGCACTCTTTCATCCTGCACCAGTCCTCTGTGCCAGCTTTATTCCAACCAGGCCGCCAAGTTATAGGCAGGCTATTGGGTGACAAGAGATATCCCTTCTCGACGTGGCTCATGACTCCAGTTAGGGACCCGTGCACAGCTGCAAAGCACGCCTACAATGAGAGACATGCTGCCAGTGGTGGAATGTCTGGTTGGGGACCAGACATGCTGTCATCCTGAGAGCTGACAGCAGGTGCCTCTCCCATGGTGCCAAGGCCACTCTCCTGGGGTGGTGCCTCAGCATTCCTATGGATCTGCTGGAGAAAGGAGTGCAGGAATGATGTGGCACTCTGGAAGCCCCTTTCAACAGTGGCCCTCAAAGCCAAGATGGCAGCCATCTGAGCTTCCATGTCAGCAGTGTGAGCTGCATAGTAGCTTTAATGAAGAGGGCTAAGGCTTAGGAGATCAAAAGGTACTGGGCAATAAAAAAGGAGCTGTATAAATAGTTGGAAGCTGAAAGTCAGATAACCTCATGAGAGCAACAGTCAAAGTCTCAGGAAGACAATGTAGGAAGAAGTGACAGATTGAAAGTCTCAAAAGACATTTTGGCCTGATTTACCTTCCTTTGTTGGGTTAGTTGTGGAGTGGGAATACCACCCAACATTATGAATCCATTGCTAACCACTTTAACAGGTTGTAGCCAGGTTACTATAAGAATGGCTGATGTGCTAACAGCTTCAGGGGTGTCAGCAGCTGGAAGGGCTCCCAGATTTCTGTACGCATCCCTGGTGGCCCTTTTAGCAGAAGTCAGAATAGAAGAGCAAATTGTCAGGCTTTGAGGGAAGGAACCTGTTGTGTCTGTGTATAATAAGACACAGACTGCAGGAGAAACGGTACAACAGGTGTTTACTGAATGAGGGTTACTCTAGAACTATCTGTACAGATCACTACTCAGTGCTATATACAGGTGTGGTCACTGCCGGTACTGCGGTATACATGAGCTATAAAAGATAGTTCCCCCCTTAAAAAGGTATATACACATTACAATTCCTCCCCTTTTAGATTAACAGTACCATAACACTCATTTAACAATTAAATATCAAACTAATTACAATTAACACTTTTAACATGCAACATTAGCTGAAAATAGTCTATTTATAAATTCAGTCTTTGGGGAGGCTTCCTGATTCTTTCTGGATAACGCCTTTCCCGAGTGTCTCGCTCTTGGTGCGGAGGCGATTCTAGCACCGTCAGTTGATTCATCAGCTTCCAAGGCTATTGTTTCTGAGGTAGATGCGACCTGTACGTCGGGTTCCTCACCAGGTACGTATGGCCGAGACATGGGGTTGACTCGTTCCTGTGACTCTAGGATCTGGTCAGCATGGCGTCTCACAATGTTCTCCCCAACATCCACTGTGTACATTAGTGGCCCCTGCCGTGTGCATATTGTTCCTGGTTGCCATTTCTCTGTTCGGTAGTTGCGGGCCAAGACTGGTTGCCCTACATTGAAGCTCCTTGTCGGCTTCTCATTGATGTGCTGGAATTGCTTACTCTCAACATCTCTTCGTACATTTGGTCTGAGCAAATCCAGACGAGATCTCAACCTTCGGTTAAAGAACATCATGGCCGGGGCCTGGTTGGTGACTGCATGTGTCCCATTTCTGTAGACTAACAGGAAATTGTCCACCTTATGCTGCAGTGGAATGTCGTCATCGCACATGGCCTTTACTGCTTTTTTAAAGGTTTGTACGAACCTCTCAGCCAATCCATTTGTGGCTGGATGATACGGGGCGGATGTGTAATGCCTTACCCCATTCCTTTTCATAAATCTTCAAAACTCTTCGGACACAAACTGTGGTCCGTTATCAGAGCAAATCTGCTCTGGCAAGCCGTTCCTGGCAAAAATGGTCCGTAGGACTGCAATAGTTTTCTCCGTGGTGGTGGAGGACATTTTAATCACCTCAGGCCATTTCGAGTGCGCATCCACGGCTATTAAAAACATTGAGTCCATGAATGGACCAGCAAAATCAATATGCACCCGTTGCCATGGAGATGAGGGCCACTCCCATGGGTGTAGAGGGGCATGTGGTGGTGCATTTTGGACCTTCTGGCATCCTGAGCAGCTCTTTGTCAGGTCCTCGATTTGCTGATCGATCCCCGGCCACCACATAAGCCCTAGCAAGGCTTTTCATTTTCACCCCTCCCAGATGACCTTCGTGAAGCTCATTGAGCACTCTCTCCCTTAACTTGGGTGGAATTACCACTCGGGATCCACACATCAAGGTCCCCTGGCATACTGACAGCTGTTCTCTTCTGGATGAGAATGCTGGCAACAGTGAGTCGCCATGTGCTGGCCATCCCTTCACCGTCAAATCATATACCCGAGACAGTGTCAGGTCATTTCGGGTCTCCTTCTCTATACCAGAGTTAGTTACTGGCAAGCATTCAATTATAGTCGAATGAAATATTTCGACAGGATCCACTGCTGGTGCTTCCTCCGCAGTAGGCAGTGGCAGGCGTGATAGCCCATCAGCGTTTCCATGCTGTTTCGTGCCCTTATACTCGATTTCATATTGGTGCGCCCCTAGAAAAAGGGACCATCTTTGTAGCCGTTGCGCAGTCATCACCGGAACGCCCTTCTTTGGATTAAAGATGGAGACAAGTGGTTGGTGGTCAGTCAGCAAGGTGAACTTCTGCCCGTGCAGATAGTGATTGAACTTTTTCACTCCCCACACTAGGCTGAGGGCCTCCCTGTCAATCTGGGCGTAGCTACGCTCGGCTGAGGTTAGTGACCGAGACGCAAAGGCTACTGGCCTCTCCGAGCTGTCCGGGAATTTGTGCGACAGCACCGCTCCAATGCCATAGGGTGATGCATCACACGCCAACCGAATTGGTAGTGCTGGGTTGAAATGAGCCAACACCTCTTTTGATGTGATCAATGCTTTGCTCTTCTGGAAAGCTCGTTTACATTCGTCACTCCACTTCCATGGTACCCCCGTTTGCAGTAGGGTGTTCAGTGGGTGTAGTACTGTAGACAAATTCGGCAAGAACTTATGGTAGTAGTTCACCAGCCCGAGGAACGACCTCAGTTGTGACACATTTTCTGGTGCTGGAGCCTTGACTACTGCCTCAATCTTTTCAGGGGACTTATGTAACCCCTCTTCATCAATAACGTGGCCACAATACGAGATCTGCTTCTGGAAAAACTCGCATTTGTGGCGATTAGCTCGGAGCCCATATTCCTTCAATCTAGTGAGCACCTGCTCCAGGTTGGCGAGGTGATCACTGTAATTTTCACCCGTGACCAGGATGTCGTCGAAATAACACTGGGTCCCTGGAATCCCTTGCAGGACTTGTTCCATTGCCCTTTGCCAAATAGCCGGAGCTGATGCTACCCCGAACACCAGCCGGTTGTATTGGTAGAGACCTTTATGAGTGTTGATCGTGAGGTACTGTTTCGAGGCTTCTTCTACCTCCATTTGCAGGTACGCCTGGGCCAGATCAATCTTAGTGAAGCGTTTCCCTCCAGATAGCGAGGCGAAAATATCTTCAATCCGCGGAAGCGGATATTGTACAGTGTGAAGGATTGGGTTCACTGTCACCTTAAAGTCCCCACAGATGCGAACCTTCTTTGGTTCCCCAGGCGTATTGCTCAACGACCTCTTCATTACAGGAATGATGGGTGTAGCCCACTCGCTCCAGTCCACTTTGGACAGTACTCCTGAACGTTCCAAACCTTCCAGCTCTGCTTCGACGGTTGGGCGGATCGCATAAGGTACCGGTCTGGCCTTAAAAAACTTTGGGCTTGCATTTTCCTCTATTTTGATCGTCGCTGTTATGCCTTTTCGTGTTCCGAGTCCCTGCTGGAACACTTCTTGTGCGTCAGTTAGCATTTTTGACAGTCGTCCAGGTGTGACGTCGTCATCCTTTTTGGCATCTACAGTCAGTGCTTGTATGGAATGCCAATCTAGCTGTATCTTCCGGATCCATTCATGTCCTAGTAGTGGTGGTCCTCCATCTGGCAATACATATAGGTCCATTTTTGGTGTTTCCTTGCCGTTATATATAACGTTCACCCTTATTTTTCCTTTGGGGTAGACTTTTTGCCCCGTGTACGTCTTCAAGACAATCTCTGTATCTCTCAAGGGTATATGTGAGAATAGCCGCTTGTAGTCCCTTCGGTTTATGACTGTTAGGGCTGATCCTGTGTCCAATTCCATTTTCACTTGGACTCCTGCTATCTTGAGCGTGACCCAGATAGTTTGGTGATCCTCCGTTTTGATCACATTATGTAGTTTGACAACCCAGCTCCTTGCTTCCGGAGTCTGTATCACTTTTCTGTTCGTCTGAACTACTCTCTGTCACCTTATGTACCTTCTTGTACTTCTCCTGTGGAGATTTCTTGCTGCTGGTTTTCTTTCCCGACCTGCAGATTCTTGCTATGTGTCCTACTTTTCCACACTGTCTGCACACTTTGTCCTTGAACCAGCAATCATTATGGTCGTGTGTTGTTCTGCCGCAGCGATAGCACTTCACTGTTCCGTATGACATTTCATTTGTGCCATATTCTTGCGGTCTCCGTTGTATCTCTGCAGTGCCCCGTGCTGCTGCTTCGTGTGATACTGCAATGCTGAAAGCCTTGTCCAGCGTAAGATCCTTTTCTGATAGAAGCCGTTTCTGGGTTCCTTCACTTTGAAGCCCACACACAAACTTGTCCCATAAAGTATCTGCTAGTCCCGTTACAAACTGGCAGTGTTTCGCTAGCTTGCGCAGTTCCGTTAAATACTCAGCATTACTTTCATCTTTATGCTGGTTCCTTTTGTGAAACTTAAATCTTTCTGCTATCAGCAGCGGTGTGGGGTTTAAGTGGTCCTGTAGGATTGACACTATGTTTTCAAAATCCTTTTCTACTGGCTTCTCTAGGGTTACTAGGTTTCGTAGTAAGCCATACGTTTTTGCACCCATTGAATTCAACAATACCAGCGCTTTCTTGTCATCTGGCACTTCATTCGCCTTGCAGTATACTTCTATGCGTTCGACATATGTCGTCCAATCTTCGACTTCATTGTCGAACGCTGTGATACTGCCACTCTGGCATTTTTGGGTGTGGTTAGACTGGCTTAAAATGGCGTCTCCCGCGCTTTCCTTTCTTCCCCGCTGTGGCTTAAAATGGCGTCTCCCGCGCTTTCCTTTCTTCCCCGCTGTGGCTTAAAATGGCGTCTCCCGCACTTTCCTTTCTTCCCCGCTGCGACTTAAAATGGCGTCTCCCGCGCTGCTGCCAACGCCGCTCTCTGCGGTCTTCGTGGCAAATGGCGACGCCTTGTGGGTTTCGTGCGCTGCTCCTGCGCTGCTGCCAATGCCGCTCTCTGCGGTCCTCGTGGCAATGGCAGCGCCTCGCGTTTTCCTGCGCGCCTCTCTCCCCTGTTGACGCTGCTCGGCCCTTGAACACCGGCTGCGCTCTGCTCTCTCTCGTCTCTCTCCCCCGTCGACGCTGCTCGGCCCTGAACACCGGCAGCGCCCTGTGCGCTCTGCCCTCTCTCTCCCCCGTCGACGCTGCTCGGCCTTTTTCTGTGCCGCTCGGTCAGCTCTAGCCGCCGCTGTCCGGGAAGGGTCTGCGCAGTACCTGTTGCCAGCCCGTTTCGCTGGACCACCATGACTGGAAAGCCAAGCCTGGCTCTCGACAGCCTCCCGTGTGATGCTCAAATCTCCGCTGGATGACTGGGCGGTTGCCCGTGGTCGATGCCCATGCTTCTGGACTCGACCTCCTTCCACTGTTCTGCAGGAGCGAATCCCTGGGAGGTGATGCAGAGTTGCAGGTAGGTTCGAATCTGCTCGTCGCCAATGTTGTGTCTGTGTATAATAAGACACAGACTGCAGGAGAAACGGTACAACAGGTGTTCACTGAATGTGGGTTACTCTAGAACTAACTGTACAGATCACTACTCAGGGTTTATATACAGGTGTGGTCACTGCCAGTACTACAGTATACAGGAGCTGTAAAAAGTAGTTCTCTCCCTTAAAAAGGTACATACATTACAGAACCCCCATAAAAGGGTGGTTTGATATTCTATGAATTCAAGGATACTGGATTTAAAAAAGCCAATGTCCCTCCAAATTGCAATCTAACCCATGAGAGTGAGGGAAGATACAAGAGCTGAGCTGATCTATGATAAGAAGGTTTAAGAGACCCAAAGCATAACAGTAGCATTAGGAGGAGCTGTCTGGGCTTGGCAGTACCATGGGATATGGGGAAGGCCAGGGTCCAGCAGCACTGGAGGTTGTCTGATTTGACAGCACTGGGGAGAGAACAACTGAGGTTTGTCAACATAGGGGTTAGGAAGTACGGTAAAAGCCCAAACTGAAGCAGTGCGGGAGTACCAGCAGAAGGTCAGAAAGCAAATAGAAGAAATGAAAGTGGCCATGGCATAGCAGGGGCTCAAAAACTGGCCATGCCCAGAGGAGGCACAAAGTAGTTGCAGGAAGGGCTCAGAATATAGCCAAGGCAACAGCAGCAATAGAGACAACAGCTGCAGCTGTAGCAGGGCTTAAAGTGGCTGCAAAGGCCAGAAAGCAATTGTAGTCTCACCAGGAGAGGAAAAAAAGTGTGTCTGCATAATTTATTCAGTATAAAATATTGCACATACCAGCTAATTCAGGATTGATAGCTTTGAAAAAAACAATTTGATTGCTCAATTTTCTGCTGTTTGTGTTCCTCGTTGGTACGTACCAACCAAATTGAACTGCTTTTGATTTGTTCACATACAGTCAATTAGATATTTATTTCATTTCATTTATCCCATTTCAGCCAATCACAATTTTTTTCATTTGGCATGTGATGTTTTATGGTTTGATAACCTGAATTGTGACACTTTTGATGTTTAATGTCTCTGGGCGACACCTTCAGGTGTGATGCCTTTGATCGGCATGATGATAGACTCATGTTGGATGCAAGTCTTTAATTATATGGATGTTAAAAGTTTGATCGCAATGATTAAATTTATGGTCTCATAAAAACAAGGCTACAATTATTTTTCTTTTCAAGACCAAAGGATGGAGAGATACTCTATAACTACCCATAAGAACATAAGAAATAGGAGCAGGAGTAGGCCATTCAGCCCTTCGAGCCTGCTCTGCCATTCAATGAGATCATGGCTGATCTGCCTCAACTCCATTCACCGGCCCTATCACCATATCCCTTGATGCCCTTACTAGTCAGAAATCTATCGACTTCTGTTTTGAATATACCCAATGACTGAGCCTCCACAGCCCTCTGGGGTAGAGAATTCCAAAGATTCACCACCCTCTGTGAAGAAATTTCTTCTCATCTCAGTCCTGAATGGCCTACCCTTTATCCTGAGGCTGTGGCCCCTGGTTCTAGACTCCCCAGCCAATGGAAACATTCTCCCAGCATCCACCCTATCAAGCCCTGTAATAAATTTGTATGCTTCAATGAGATCCCCTCTCATTCTTCTGAATTCAAGAGAATACAGACCCAGTTTATTCAATCTCTTCTCATACGACAGTCCCGCCATCCCAGGAATCAATCTCGTGGAACTTCGTTGCACTCCCTCCATGGCAAGTATATCCTTCCTTAGGTAAGGAGACCAAAATTGTACACAGTACTCCAGGTGTGGTCTCACCAAGGCCCTATATAATTGGAGTAAGGCTTCTTTACTCCTGTACTCCAATCCTCTTGTAATGAAGGCCAGCATACCATTTGCCTTCCTAATGGCTTACTGAAAGTGAATGTGCAGGTGCAGCGACTCATGTACAAGGACATCCAGGACCCTTTGAGCATCTGCATTCCCCAATCTTTCACCATTTAGGAAATACTCTGCCTTTGTTTTTTTCTACCAAAGTGGGTAACTTCACATTTATCCACATTATATTCCATCTGCCATGTTCTCGCCCACTCACTGAGCCTGTCGAGATCCCCTTGAAGCCTCTTCACATCCTCTTCGCAACTGACACTGCCACCTAGCTTTGTATCAGCAGCAAATTTGGAAATGTTACATTTAGTCCCCTCATCCAAATCATTGATATCGATTGTGAATAACTGGGGCCCAAGCACCAATCCTTGCAGTACCCCACTAGTCACAGCCTGCCATCCTGAAAAAGACCGTTTATCCCTACTCTTTGTTTTCTGTCTGTTAACCAATTCTCAATCCATGCTAGTATATTACCCCCAATTCCATGTGCCCTAATTTTCTTCACCAACCTCTTGTGTGGGACCTTATTGAAGGCCTTCTGAAAATCCAAATACACCACATCTACCGGTTCCCCTTTGTCTACTCCACCAGTTACATCCTCAAAGAACTCCAATAGATTTGTTAAACAGGCTTTCCCTTTTATAAATCCATGTTGACTCTGCCCAATCTTACTATTAATTTCTAAGTGCCCAGTTATTGCATCCTTTATAATAGATTCCAGCATTTTCCCCAACTACTGATGTGAGGCTAACAGGTCTGCAGTTCCCCGTTTTCTCTCTCCCTCCTTTCTTAAATAGCAGGGTTATATTTGCTATCCTCCAATCTGCAGGAACCGTTCCAGAATCTATAGAATTTTGGAAGATGACAACCAATGCGTCCACTAACCCAATGGCCACCTCTTTCAAAACCCTAGGATGTAGGTCATCCAGTCCTTGAGATTTATCAACTTTTAGTCCCATTAATTTTGCTAGTACTGTTTTTTTTTACTAATAATAATTTCTTTAAGTTCCTTATTCTCGCCATACCCTTGGTTTTCTCGTATTTCTGGGAGTTTTTTTGTGTCTTCCTCCGCAAAGACAGAAACAAAGCATTTATTTAATTTCTCTGCCATTTCCTCATTCCCCATTATAAATTCTCCCGTCTCTGACTGTAAAGGACCTACATTTACCTTCGCCAGTCTTTTCCTTTTCACATACCTATATAGAAGCTTTTACAATCAGTTTTTATATTTTTCACTAGTTTGTGCTCACATTCCATTTTCCCTTTCTTTATCAATTTCTTGGTCCCCCTTTGCTGATTTCTAAAAAGATCCCAAGCCTCAGGCTGACCGCTTTTGCTGACAACTTTGTAAGCTTCCTCCTTTGACTTAATACTAGCTTTAATTTAGTTCTAAAGTAAAAACATCACAAATTTAATCAAGAGAGAACACTGCTTTTTCTATGTTCTGAAAGCTACAAAGGAAATACAACATATCAGAGGTATGCCAAAGAGCTGAAGTGGTGTCAGGCATTTTAACCACGTCAATGATCTGACATCCACCCAGCAGCTTGCTATGTATAGCAGCAGGCAGCACCAAAGTTTCATGATGGAGCTTCCGTTTCCCACAAGTAAAACATACAAAGTACTGCAAAAATATGCTTGTACTTCACAGAGTTAACATATCTTCATAAAAGAATGAAACACGTCCATTGCCATTACTTTTGAGACTGAGTTCAGTGTGTGCAATTTCCCACATGATGGGTAGTGGCCGATTTACCACCCATCTTGCTGGCAACAAATCCACCTATTTGTGATTTGTGAGCAACAAACAAATATGTGTATGTCCACCCAGTAAACTTCCACACATTACACTGCACCAACTATTTCCACAACAGAGATACAGTAAATGCTGAAGTGATAGATGGTAACTTTTGTTAATTAAAAAAAATCGTATTATTCACCACTCAATTGTGTCCAATCCTAATGATAATTAGATTAGAGGCCACAATCATGCCTGTATTTACCCATGAAACTGATATTTTCTCAAGCAGGTTTCTTCTCATCTCATCACCACCACCACAGAAAGCTGAAGTATCCCCTTCCACAGCTTTGACAATCAGCCTGCAGTCAAGTGGTAGATTCTAACAATGGATGCATACATAAGGATTATTCACATATTGTATGGGAGTTTACTCCTTGTTGTCTGGCATAAACAATAGCTATATGCAGTAGTGCCACCCTTATCCTCAGCTACCACTGATAAGGGCATCTGAAGCAAATTGTTTCTTTATCAAGTTACTGGTTGGGGGGGGGGGGGGGGCGGGGGGGGCATGGCAGGGAAGGAACAGTTTCCAAATGCAAATTCAAATCTGAACCAGAGCTTACCAAGCTATTCCACTACTAATGTGATAGGTTAACCAATATCTTCATCTAAGATATTTTTCTTCATTAATAGTTCCAAAGCCCTGTCCTCACTGGGACACGAATGAAACCATTTTGGCAGTAGCTCCATACCTTGAGCTAGCGACAGCAACAACCAGATACCCGATTATATACTGATTATATGTTGCTGCTAACACAGCTTCTCCATATTGCTATCAGGAAATTTAGCCTGTTTAACTGCTGCAGTTCTCTCTTAAAATAGAAAATAGGATATAAAAGCTGTGGAAAAAATGCATATACAGAAAAATGGGGACATTTTGGGTTAAGATCCAACTGCTACTAGAATAGATTGGGAGATCTTTAACTATTCATTTAAAAGGAAAAGAGAAGATATAATGCATGTTCTGCACATAAAATAGTGGCAAAAACATATAAACATTCATGTGAGGAAATTTCTTGTACTGGATGTACAGCATACAGAAGGCGGCAATAGGCAAAAGTAGTTTCCATTTTCAAAAAGGCTAACAGAACCATGCCTGGCAACAATAGATCAGTCATGTGGCGAGACTAGAGAGGCTGGAATTGGGATAGAGGGAGGGAGGGAGAGGGGGGACGGAGGGAGGGAGGGAGAGGGGGGACGGAGAGAGGGAGGGAGAGGGGGGGACGGAGAGAGGGAGGGAGAGGGGGGGACGGAGAGAGGGAGACGGAGGGAGAGGGGGATAGAGAGACGGAGGGAAACAGAGAGAGAGGGACAGAGAGAGGGTTGAGGGTCCAGACACGTGCAGTCCGTTCCTGGGGACTGAGCAGTGGCCGCACTTTGGAACAACGCAGGTGGAGGTGCAGCACATGTACAATGGCCGCTGGAAGGAGGCAAAAGAAAACAAGTTTTAGGCCCCCAGTGAAACAAATGAGAGATTTTTTTTTTTTTTTTTTAATTCCGAAAATTGTTTAAAGCCGGAAAAAAATATTGTGATGTTGATTGTCCCGCAGTAAGTTCCAGTTAAATTTTGCCAGGTGTTATCCCCTTTTTGAAAGAGTCTATCAGGGTTATTTAATCATGTTATGAGAGAGGGGAAAAAGTTTGTGCCCCTGTTTGTACCTCAGAGTTTGAGAGAGACGGAGGGAACAGCAGCAAAAAAAGAGGAAACAACTTCTCCAAAACTGATCCCAACTCATCACCAAGGTTGGGGACACATAACATCACCGCCTTCTTAGGAAGTTTAACCACTTTATTCACTTTCTTATTTGAGCTTATTTTATTATTTTTTGTTGTATGTTTAATGACAGCGTTGAAGAGGGAAAGAGAAACCTGGAGCAATTTCTGTCAAAGCTGCAACGAGACTTGAAAAAATTTAAAGATTTTTAATGAACTTTTCACAAAATATGAGTGTTAAAATACTTTTTTCCCCCGTAAGTTTCAAATATGATTTTGGAAGAAACAGAAACAAAAAATATTTTTCCCTCATCTAAACAAGTTTCAACCAGGTCTTGAAGTCCAAACGCTTTTAAAGAGGTTCTGAAATGCTTAAAACATTTTAAAATCGAAATTTCTCAACATTTGATTTTGAATGATCGACTGAAGTGAGTAGCTTTACACAAACATGCAACCATGCTGTTGAGGAGGGGGGAGGGCAGGGAGGATTTGTAGGAGTTACATATTACTTTTTAAAGAATATCATTAAGACGTTTAGGAAGAGAACCAAAAAAGAGGATAAACACAAACCATTTTATTTTGTCTGTCGTTCTATAGTCCTAACAAGTCCCAGGAATAATGTAAATATAGATTTCCTCTTAAACGTTTAGTGGAGTGTTAATAGAAACATGAGTTATGTAAAGATGTATAAAAATTGCAGGAAGCTAAGGGAGAACCAGTGGATGTGGTGGGCTTTCAGAAGGCTTTCGATAAGGTCCCGCATAAGAGATTAACGTGTAAAGTTAAGGCACATGGGATTGGGGGCAAGGTACTGACTTGGATAGAGAACTGGTTGGCAGACAGGAAGCAAAGAGTTGGAATAAACGGGTCTTTTTCCGAGTAGCAGGCAGTGGCTAATGGGGTACCGTAGGGATCGGTGCTAGGACGCCAGCTATTCACAATATATATTAATGATCTAAACGAGGGAACTAGATGTAATATCTCCAAGTTTGCAGACGACACAAAGCTGGGTGGGCGTGTGTGCTGTGAGGAGGATGCCGAGAAACTCCAGTATGATTTGGACAGGTTGGGTGATTGGGCAGACGCAGTATAATGTGGATAAATGCGAGGTTATCCACTTTGGTGGCAAAAGCAGGAAGGTGGATTATTATCTGAACGGCAATAGATTGGGAGAAGGGGAAGTGCAACGAGACCTGGGTGTCCTTGTGCACCAGTTGCTGAAGGTAAGCATGCAGGTGCAGCAGGCAGTTAAGAAGGCAAATGGTACGTTGGCCTTCATAGCGAGAGGATTCGAGTACAGGAGCAAGGATGTCTTGCTGCAGTTGTACAGGGCCTTGGTGAGACCACATCTTGAGTATTGTGTGCAGTTTTGGTCGCCTTATCTGAGGAAGGATGTTCTTGCCATGGAGCGAGTGCAGCGAAGATTCACCAGACTGATACCTGGGATGGCAGGAATGACGTATGAGGACAGATTGGGTCGATTGGGCTTATATTCGCTGGAGTTTAGAAGAATGAGAGGGGATCTCATTGAAACTTATAAAATTCTAACAGGACTAGACAGACTAGATGCAGGAAGGATGTTCCCGATGGCGGGGGAGTCCAGAACCAGGCGTCAGTCTAAAGATAAGGGGTAAGCCATTTAGGACTGAGATGAGGACGAATTGCTTCACCCAGTGAGTGGTGAACCTGTGGAATTCTCTACCACAGAAGGCAGTTGAGGCCAATTCATTAAATATATTCAAGAAGGAGTTAGATATATTTCTTACAGCTAAAGGGATCAAGGGATATGGGGAGAAAGCAGGGACAGGGTACTGAATTTGGATGAGCAGCCATGATCTCATTAAATGGCGGAGCAGGCTCGAGGGGCCGAATGGCCTACTCCTGCTCCTATCTTCTATGTTTTGAAGAAACTACTATTTGTTTATTAAGACACAGAAAATACTTCGGTTAAACTGATAATGTATAATTTTGATTTGGTATAAATGTTTGAAATAGGAGCTTAAAAGTTGAGAGTACAATGAAGTTTGTTTCCCACTATTTAATTGGGAAGTATCTAAAATAATTCAACACTTTTCGTGATAAGAGCAGGGATTAACATTGTGGAGAATGTTTGAGAGAAAAACATTAGAAGCAAAATTTGTACATTAACATCTTTACGTCAACGTATTAGTAAACATTTCCAAGTCAGTCTGATTGATTCTCCTGTCCAGGAAGAAAGATGAATGTTTATTTCTGTTAAATCATAGCTTTTACTGCTTTTTGTTTTTAATTCGGTGATGCAAATTGTGAATAAGTGCTGCATTTGTGACATGTTACATGGGGGGGGGGGGGGGGGGGGGTGGCGGTGTTGGTTCAAGACGACAACATTTATAAATGGAAGTGATTGATGTTGGAAATACGGATGCCCGTTTTAAATACTGTGAACTAAAGAACTACAGCACTTTATATTTGTGGAGAGAGAAATAGAGTCAACGTTTCGGGTCGATACCCTTCTACAGAACAGTTCTGGAGAAGGGTTTCGACCCGAAACGTTGACTCTATTTCTCTCTCCACGGATGTTGCCTGGCCTGCTGAATTTTTCCAGCATTTTCTGTTGTTATTTTGGATTTCCAACACCCGCAGTATTTTGCTATCGTATTAGCACTTAATATTTGTTGGCTGTCTGGTTGCATTGTGAATAATATTCTAATTACTTATGTGGACGTGCAGCACGCCAGCGCCGTAGGAAAGCCGCTGCTCCTGCTGCTTGTGCAGCCACTGTTATAGTGACATGAGGGATGGGCTAATACGTTGAAATCTTTAAAATGAATACAAATTGCATTAATAGATATGCCTCTTTCAGCTCACCTTGGGCTTTTGGATTGTTTGTCGATGCATAACCATGTAACTGAGTGACGTTTCTAAAGTGTTAATGCATTATGATGCAGTTCTTTTCTGACAAGTATTTTTTTTATTACAGAGTTTGTTCATGATGAACAAAAAGCTTTTAATTAATTCTACCATAAACAAACTTGCAGAATGGGCATGTAAATGACAAATGAATTTCAATATAGCTAAGTGTGAGGTGGAGCACTTTGGTAGGATGAATAAGGAGACGATCGACTCCTTGGAAAATAAGGGGGCGATTTTGCCAGCCCTGGAGTGGTGGGTTGGAGGTGGGACTGCCGGGAAAATGGCAGAATCTGGGGGTGGGAACCCATCCCGCCTTCGTGCCATCTTCCCAGGAGGCGGGTAGCCGACCTGCACCGAGCCCCGTCTCCTGGAGGCGGGAAGGGGATTACAAGAGGATTATCCCCATTTTTCCACCAGAGGCGCGGGCTTCCTGACATCAGGAAACCCCGCCAGGGTCACCGAGGCGAGCAGTGGGTCTGCGGGGGTCAGAGGGGTGCAAAAGTGCACTGTGGAGCTAAGTGATGGGTGCAAGTGTGGAGAGGTTGGTATGTGAGGTGAGTGAAAAGTGATAGAAAATGTTTACTTACCTTTGTTTCTTCCTGCAGGCTTCAACAGTTGGGGATCCGGAGACTCCCGCATCTCACCGGCAGAGATGACAGATGACTGCTGCATTCTCCGACAAAAGAGGTTTGATGAGTCTTGAATGCAAGGACTCAAACTACAGAGAATGTCAGTGTTTGACAGCTTCACAGAGCTGTCAAACGATGACAATTCATCTGTCAAAAATTTGTGACAGATGAAACGTCATACGCTGACGTTCTCTGTAACCGGCTATCCCTTAATTGGCCTGTTGGGCTTAACAAGGTCAATCAAGGGAAAATAGCGTGGGTTGGCTACAAGTCGATGGAGGCGGGACTAAAACCCGACAAGCAACAGTCCCGCCTCCAACACGCCCCCATTGGCAAAATCACCCCCTAGGAGTCTAAATGGCGTAGAGGTGCAAAGGGATCCAGGGGTATTGATTCACAACTCATTAAAAGTAGCAACGCAGGTTAAAAAAGCCATAAAAGTGCAAATAAAGCACTGGGGCTAATTTCTAGAGGAATAAAATTCAAAAGCAGAGAAGTTATGTTAAACTTGTAAAGAACCTTGTCTGATTGTCTCATGATTTGAGATGGTGGGGTGGCAGTCTGGCATTACTGTATATAAGCTTTTAAGTGGCTGCTGCCGTCGTCGTTGCTGTAAAAGTTGTTGTTGTAAAAGTCATTGTTGTCGTTTTAAAATTTGCTCAAAGCCGTTCATGGCCCACTCAGTACAAAAAAAATTAGAAGGAACATTTAGTGGTAACCAGAGAACAGATTTAAAATAATCGGCAACAGAACTAAAGGTTAGATGAGGGGCAAAAAATTAACTCAGTGATTTGTTATGATCTGGAGTGCTCAGCCCGAGAAGGTGGTGGAAGCAGATTCAATAGTAACTTTCAAAAGGGAATTGGATATACACTTGAGAGGGAAATGTTTTCAGAGCTATGGAGAAAGAGTAGGGGGGAGTGGGACTAATTGGATAGCTCTTTCAAAGTGCCGGCACTGGCACGGTGAGCCGAATGGCCTCCTTCTGTGCTGTAAGATTCTATGGTTCTATCCAGCAGGTTAACCTTAATTACTGGAAGACTAATGGAATTAATCCTCAAAAGTAGAATGGAAAGATACCTGTATGAGAATAACCTAATAAATGACAGCCAACATGACTTCAGAAAGGGTAGATCTTGCCCAACTAATGACAATACGGTGTCCGAGGAGGTGAAATGCCAAATTGACAGGGGAAAGCCAAATGACTTAGTTTATCAAGACTTCCAAAAGGCCTTTTATAAATTTTCACAAGAGACCCTTTTACAAACTAAGGTACATGGGTATCAAAGGTAAGACAAGGATGCGAATTACTAACTGCCCAAAAGGAAGTAAAGGGGACTTAGATTTAAATAGAGAAAAGTATTGAGTAGATGTCTCAGAGATTTGGCATCCCTCTTAGGTCTGATATAATGTCCTATTACAATATAGTTACATTTGAAGGTGACTCTAAGGTAGAAGTGATAACTAAGAGCTTGACATTTAACCTGGGCCAATCAGCAGCAAATAGAATTTAATACAGACAAATAGAAGGTGCTGAACTGGACTGAAGGGTCTTCTTAATCCAAACTAAACTTGTAATAGCAAAACCATGGAATAAATCTACTAAGAAGTTTCTTTTAAAAAATTCTCAGAAGATTAATTGGAATCATATGCAAGTATTCTCCCATGTGGTAAATGCAATAAAGATGGGCTTGTTTATGTTGTGTAATTTTTTTGTTCAAGGAACAGGAGACTGCTGGCTTAAGACAAAATCTGAACAGAACATAAAATGCATTTCAGACTGGAATTTTAAAACAGAATGGAATAGAAAAATAGTTGAGAAATGTGTGTGTGTAACTTCTGATCAACATAAAAAAATAGACTAGATAGACCAAGTGGCTTTTTCTTGTTACTAAATTCTTTGCCTCTTATCCAATACTGAAGTTATCAGTGAAAAACCATCTGCTCATTTACAAAATGTTACAGTAATGTCTTTCGCCCCTTCCAGCTTTTACATCTAGGAAGTCACCCATTTGATGATCTATTGACCTTGGCAACACTGTGTTTATGCAGCTTTAGAGGAGACTCCCAACTGAAATTATACCCTGTGGTCCAATATAGAGAAAGTTGCTTCAGTAGCATTTAATTTACATCCCTCAGATGAGACCTGAACACAGCAGTTCTGGCTCATTATATAGTGTTTTAGCCAATTCAGGATGTAACAAACGTTCCAAGCCAGATGGTCATTCCTGCAACTCATGTGAATTGGTGTTTCTCAAAGGTAAAGCAAAATAGAACCTGAAATAAGGTTAATAGTTGTTATTCTTTGGAATTCTGCAGAGACAAAATGACTGTCTCCTGTATGGACTGTAATATTACATCAACTAACAGCTTGAGAAAAAAACACTTGTGCAGGATATGGCTTGAATGTAATGATTCTACTAGATGCAAAAACAAATCCTTACCATTTAGGTACTTTTAACTTGTTGAACATAATTACTGCTGGACCAAATGTTGTTTACAGGTGTGACTTCCTAAACTAAACAATTCTAACTGATTTTATGTCCACTTATGTTTATCTTTTGACCTTCTGAGCATCAACTGTGCTTTGCAATTTTCAAAAGATGCCTTTTACTTCAAATAATATTTACTATACAAATTTCGTCTAACAATTGTTAGCAATTGCATACAACAGAAGGAATCGTACCTGGGCAGTTTTCCCACATTGTCGGGTAGATGCCAGTGTTGTAGCAGCTGTTCCAGTACAGCTACAACACTGGCATCTATCTGACAATGTGGAAAACTGCCCAGGTATGTCCTGTCCACAAAATGAAGGACAAACCAATCCGGCCAAATACTGCCCCATCAGTCTACTCTCAATCGTCAGCAAAGTGATGGAAGGTGTCGTCGACAGTGCTATCAAGCGGCACTTACTCACTAATAACCTGCTCACCGATGCTCAGTTTGGGTTCCGCCAGGACCACTTGGCTCCAGACCTCATTACAGCCTTGGTCCAAACATGGACAAAAGAGCTGAATTCCGGAGGTGAGGTGAGAGTGACTGCCCTTGACATCAAGGCAGCATTTGACCGAGTGTGCCATCAAGGAGCCCTAGTAAAATTGAAGTCAATGGGAATGAGGGGGAAAACTCACCACTGGCTGGAGTCATACCTAGCACAAAGGAAGGTGGTTGTGGTTGTTGGAGGTCAATCATCTCACCCCCAGGACATCGCTGCAGGAGTTCCTGAGGGCAGTGTCCTAGGCCCAACCATCTTCAGCTGCTTCATCAATGAACTTCCCTCCATCATAAGGTCATAAATGGAGATGTTCGCTGATGACTGCAGTGTTCAGCGCCATTCACAATTCCTCAGATAATGAAGCAGTCCATGCCCACATGCAACAAGACCTGGACAATGTTCAGGCTTGGGCTGATAAGTGGCAGGCAACATTTGCGCCACACAAGTGCCAGGTAATGACTATTTCCAACAAGCGAGAATTTAATCACCACCCCTCGTCATTCAACAGCATACCATCGCCGAATCCCCCACCATCAACATCCTGGGGGTCACCATTGACCAGAAACTTAACTGGACCAGCCACATAAATACTGTGGCTACAAAAGCAGGCCAGAGGATGGGTATTCTGCGGCGAGTGTCTCACCTCCCGACTCCACAAAGCCTTTCCACCATCTACAAGGCACATGTCAGGAGTGTGATGGAATACTCTCCACTTGCCTGGATGAGTGCAACACCAACAACACTCAAGAAGCTCGACACCATCCAGGATAAAGCAGCCCATTTGATTGGTACCCCATCCACCACCTTAAACATTCACTCCCTCCATCACCTGTGCAACATCTACAAGATGCACTGCAGCAACTCGCCAATGCTTCTTCGGCAGCACCTCCCAATCCCGCGACCTCTACCACCTAGAAGGACGAGGGCAGCAGGCATATTGGTTACACCATCACCTGCAAGTTCCCCTCCAACTTACACACCACCCTGACTTGGAAATATATCGCCGTTCCTTCATCATCGCTGGGTCAAAATCCTGGAAATCCCTCCCTAACGGCACTGTGGGAGTACCTTCACCACAAGGACTGCAGCGGTTCAAGAAGGCAGCTCACCACCACCTTCTCAAGGGCAATTAGGGATGGTAATAAATGCTGGCCTTGCCAGCGACACCCACATCCCAGGAACGAATAAAGAAAAAAAAAAATCATAGAAACATAGGGGCAGGAGTAGGCCATTCAGCCCCTCAAGCCTGTTCCACCATTCAATTAGATCATGGCTGATCTGTAACTCAACTCTATTTTAAGATTTAAAATGGTTAAGCGAGTTCTCTTGTTCTGAATTCCCCGCCAGAGGAAATAGTTTCTCTGTTTCTACACTATCAAATCGCTTAACCCATTTAAATACCTCTATTAGATCATGTTTCAACCATCTAGATTCAAGGGCACACAAGACAAGTTTGTGCAATCTGTACTCAATTTAACCCTTTAAGCCCTGGTATCATTCTGCTGAATCTGTGCTGTACCCCTTCCAAGGTCAATGGCCTGGATTTTGCAATGGGTATGGCGGCATACTCTCACAGTACGCCGTCATAATGCCTTTGAAATCCACCACAGGTTTGGGATTTCCACATGCGCTTGCACCAAATCTCGAACTTGCAGTCTGTCAACGTACGTGTTGACAGGCCATCCACTCTGCCACCAAAAACCTAATTGCTGGTGCAGAGTTGGGCTATTTGTCCAACACATCTGCCCAGCAATTATGTACGAATATTTTACAGCTGGTGGAAACAGGTGCAGGGCCTGTTTCCACATCGTATGGGGATACCCGAAATGAAAAAAGTGCTTTTTTTCAAAATTAAATTACTTAAAAACTTTAATGAGAAGCAATCCTAGTGCATGTTAAAGCTGCAGGTTTTTTAAAATAACGTTTACATTTCATAATTTTCTGCACAGTACACAGTGTTTGTTTAGATGTGGGAATTATGAATAATGAATTGGATTCCCACAATAAAAACTAAATCTGTATGTATTTTAAAGGCTGTAGTAATGAAGTAATGTAGTAATTTAAATGAATGAAAAAGCAATCTGTTTTCTGATTGGAGGACCAGGCCCACATAATCCCAGGTACGCTTCCGCACAGGCTGCATCCTTGGGATCCGTGGGCAATTTCCCTGCCCTCCCTACTCACAGCATCAGAGCGCAAGTTTACACAGGAGGGCTGCCATCAGGTCGGTGTGTATTCTTTTCACTGGTCGTCAGTGTACTCCGGAGATACACCGCCGCCCGCAATTTTTGGCCCAATATATCTTTCCTGAGGTTCGGTGCCTAAAACTGAACACATTACTCCAGAATGGGTCTGAACAACGCTAGGTACAACAGAAGCATAACGTCCTCACTTTTGAATTCCAATCCCCTTGAGATAAAGGCCAACATTCCATTAGCCTTATTGATTACTTTTTGTACCTGTGCACTAGCTTTTAATTATTTGTGTACATAGACACCTAAATCCCTTTGCTCCCCCACAGCTTAGTTTCTTAACATTAAGGAAATATTCCAATTTGTCTTTCTCAGATCCAAGGTGGATGACCTCACACTTCCCCACATTGAACTCCATCTGCCATAGTTTTGCCCACTCAGTTTGTCTGTCCATGTATCTTCTTCCTCCCATCCACCTAACTTAGAGAGTGATCTGCAAACTTGGATATATAACTTGCTATAATCACAGAACAGGTAATCCTTGAAAGAAAGGGAGGTATGTAATGTTGGGAAGGAAAGAAGAAAATAATGGAAAGAAAGGAAATGAAGGAAACGAAGGAAAGAATTTCCATTTATGAAGTACTTGTGTGTGAGAAACATCTCAAAGCACCTAGAGAAGACCTAGGCTCAAATAGACACAAATATGTGTTTGATTGTGAAGAAATAAACACAAAATTGGACATTTACTAAAATAGATTAGGACCAATTTAAGTGATTACATTGAATAAAAAGAACTATTTGCTTTTACAAAAATCCTCCCCTTTATCAACTCCTTTCTCTGTATCTTGTTTCCTTGGCACTGACACTGCAGTGTAAAACTTCTTTACCTTGACAGATGTATAGCCCGAGTCTTCAAAAATGTAAAAGTATAACACACCAAGTCAAATTCTGGTTTCCTTGGTTTGACTTTTTTTCTATCACTGGTCTGCAAATGAAAAGGAATTAATGTCCTCAACATATGATTTTGTTCTTTTTTTTAAAAATAGTTCCACAAATTTTGGTACATTTTAATTAATTCACTTGCTGAAATATCATGAAAAAATGTTCAGCAAACCTTCACTATTTTATTGCAGAAGCACCTTGTGTTGCTCCATGGCATTGTCATCACTCACGAATGATGGTGTATACAGTTCAATTAACTTACTGTAACAAAGCAAAACACCACAGTTTTTGTGAAAATGATTTCTCTTTGAAGGGAATGCAGGTCTGTGACAAAAACACAGATCTTTTACAAACTCAGCATTCATTTCAAATTCAGGATCAAGATAAATGGGCCTCTCTACACCAGAGTAAAACCAATTAAACCACTTTGTTCACGATAAACCTAATGGTAAAGCAATCTGAAACTGCCTCTTTTCAGGGGAAAGTTGATTTCCAGCTGCTCTGTTATAAATCATTTCAAAAGGAGGCATATTGTGGGTACATTCAAAAGGGTTTGTGTTACACAAGCGAGAACAAACTGCTGACTTGGAATAACCTACAGTAGGTATTAAATGCCACAAAGATAATGCCTCAAGTTAAAAATGCTAGTGCAGCTCATATATTTTGACTGTACTTTGTGGGCTAACACGGGATGAGTAATACAAAGTGTTTGAGAATGAAAGCAATATAATTTCCACTTAACCACTATTTCATTCAAACTTAATCTGAAGTGCAATGTTTCAATGGAAAAAAACGTTGTGGAGTTTTGCCACATTGCAGACTGAGACTTAGTTTAAGTTTGTATGCTGTTTCTTTCCATTGTTATAAAGTGGTGCAGAGCAGCAAGCACAAACGCACAATAACCAGGGTTCAAATTGTCGGCTAGGTGACCAGTAAGACGCAAGCAAATTTTCAGTTTTGCTAATAAATTACTGTGCTTACAAAACGGTGCCAGCAAGATGCACAACTCATTTCACATTCTTGAACATCCACGTCACACTTATTCTAATCAGTTTGGTCAGTGGAAACGAAAGTGACTAGGTGATGTGTGAGCAGTTATGAAAATAGTTTAAGTTTTGCAACCCCTCAATCTAACTGTATAAAAGTAAATATTTTTCAAAGGAAGCAAAAAGAATCCTCTACTCAATGAGACAAGCATTGATGCAGTAACATACTACACTGCAGAGAGAAAGGACGCTGGTGCTCATCTACAATTTTGCACATGAGTATTTGACCGCCTTCAGGTTATAAGGGTGAAGATATACTGGGGAAGTGGGGGAGGAAGTGGAACAGCAAAGAGTGAAACCATACTGCGCTCACACACATATTAGTGGTCAGCTACAGAAGTACAGACAAGCCTTGAAGCAAGCTCTTGGTTGCAGCTAGTTGAGAGGAAGGAAGAATTCTAAAAGAAGCACCAGTAAAGAATGTGGAGCTGTTGACCAGGCCACTTGTCTAGATAATGGCATGAGTCCTGCATGTGTGTGACAATGACACTGTCAGAGAGAGAAGCCTACAAGCAGAGGTGATGCGTGAAACTGCACTGTGATTCCATGTACACTTTTGGATTGTTTGGGTTCAATTAGCAGCATTTCTTGTATTCTGGCATAAAACTTGCAACTGTGGTGGTGCTGCATTGGCCATAATTTTGCCGAGGACTGGTCGCCATTTCATATTACTCCAATGTTGCATCAGCTGGAGTAGGTCTACCCTAACTACAATGGGGGAGGGGTGAGTTACATTGTAAGCAAAACATTTTCAGCTTCTAGGATGACAGGTATTACAGTTATTAGCTAATTGTCTTGCAGCCTTATTTTTGAACTACAGCTCCTGGAACTGACCTACATGTCTCACAGGGTTGGAATAAATTTTCTAGCTTCCTTTTAAAAATACTTAATTTGCTGAAAAGCACATACTTAGTTTGTGTCATTCTTGGTGATCAAACTAAATATCAGTAAGCAAGAATGGAAAATCACAAGAAATAATTTCATACTTTGCTTCCTTACCAACTATATACATTTCAAATCCATTCCCTGAACTTAGATCTTATTAGCCAAAACAAATGAATCTATAACGTGGCATTAGAATTACATAATTAACGGTGTCCAATACCCGGATTGGCTCAAGAAGTTTCAATTAATTTTCACAGTTAAGTCTACATTTAGATTTCACTAGTTGCTGGCAAATGCTGCATTGGCAAATGCAACAGCAGCAACTGCAAACCAAGTGTCTAATATGAAAGATATTCCAGAAGTAACAGGTAATAGTGTCAATGGTTTCAGTGCAACATTTAATGAAAAATGTGCTTTTGCATAACTGCAATTACCTTTCAGGATTAAAAGGAATAGTTAATCCGAAAATATTCTAAGAAACATGCCCAACATTTTTTTTTAAGATTTAATTTTACGTGATCTTAAATCACATTAAATACATGCGACATCATCCAAAAACACATGTACACTGACTTTCTCCTGAGCTGCGTGGGCGCGCAGCGATCGGGGGGTCCTGCGTAGGCTACTCACTAGCTGTACCGCTGGAAAAGATACTGCGCATGCGCGGCCATGCAGCAAATTTAAAGGGACTGCGTAACAAAAATAAAAATTAGAGGGAACATGGACGCTGACAAAACCCAGCTCTGCCTCACCACCACCACCTCTCTCGACCCCTCTACTGCCTTTGGTTTGTCACGCTGCTTATCTGACATCCAGTGTTGGATGAGCAGAAATTTCCTCCAGTTAAATATTGTCTGAACCGAAGCCATTGCCTTCGGCCCCCGCCATAAGCTCTGTTCCCGAGCCACCGATGCCATCCCCTCCCTGGCCACTCTGAGGCTCAACTAGGCTGTTGGCAATCTCTGCGTCCTATTGGACCCTGAGCTAAGCTTCTGACCCCATAGTCTCTCCAGAGGTAAGTGTTGTACCTTGAAAGCCACAATGTATTACTCTGCTAAAGTAGAACTGTGTGTCTTTCATGCCACATCGTCTGTTATTAAGATATAGACAAACAGACACAGTGCAGCATAGTGCCACAGAGTTCTTGTTGATGATCCTCCACTTACTGATCGGTCATGTTGCTTTGGAAAGGCACCAAGCATATCAAAACAACATAAGGAGTGGTGAAAAAAAATCAAAGACATGCCCAAAAGCGCCCTTATGTTCTTTGTCACGGCTGGCTTCACAGTGATATTGGCTGGGGCCTAAGCACACACTGCAACAAAAATTAAGTATTTTTGTTTAAGTTTTGGTTTGGTTTCTTTAAATCTAATCATAGTACTGTACATAATTAAAAACAAATGCAGTTCAATTCCTGTACTAAGCTTAATCTAATACAATGTTGCAAGTTTTGTCTGTTACAGACTTGAGAGGAGTAATTCAGACTTAAACAAAGCTGTGTGATTGGTTTAGTTTGTATATGAATGAGTTTCCCTTGAGTGGTCAACTATTCAAAATCTGGGAAGTCCCAGTAACTAGTTTCTGGGCTATATAAAGTGATATTCTGCTTGAATCTGAGTCAATTTGAAAATCTCTGAAAGAACTGGCCATTTAGAAACTTTTTTTAACTTCGTTTATGGGATGTGGGCGTCGCTGGCAAGGCCAGCATTTATTGCCCATCCCTAATTGCCCTCGAGAAGGTGGTGGTGAGCTGTCTTCTTGAACTGCTGCAGTCAGTGTGGTGAAGGTACTCCCACAGTGCTGTTAGGGAGGGTGTTCCAGGATTTTGACCCAGCGACGATGAAGGAACGGTGATATACTTCCAAGTCAGGATGGTGTGTGACTTGGAGGGGAATTTGGAGGTGGTGGTGTTCCCATGCGCCTGCTGTTTTTGTCCTTCTAGGCGGAAGAGGTCGCGGGTTTGGGAGGTGCTGCCGAAGAAGCTTTGGAGAGTTGCTGCAGTGCAACTTGTAGATGGTACACACTATTCATCAGAGGTGACATTTTTTTAAATTGGGGTGTGGGAGAAGAGGAAGTCTTACCTTCAATAATTAAAATGTAAACAAAAAAAAAAAACTTAGGAACATTTTATAATTGCTCCAGATAAATACAACAATTACATATGTTCTATTCTTATGGTGGTGTACACCCAAACTATCTTTCGAAATCCTACTTGTATGCAAAATAAAACCACAGAAACTTCAGGGGACCCAATCGTTATGGTGAAGTTTCTTCAAAAGCTTGTCTGTACAACTATGATGCCATGGGAACAAACACTAATATATATATATAGAACAGACCTATTATTCTTGCAGATGTTAGTATAAGTAAATGATTGAATTGTCCTTTGCAAACTTCTGAACAATTGCTAAAAAAAAAATCCAATTTACGAACATAAGAACATACCAACATAGATATGAACATACGAATTAGGAGCAGGAGTAGGCCGCTCGGCCCCTCGAGCCTGCTCCGCCATTCAATAAGATCATGGTTGATCTGATTACTCCACATTCCCGCCTACCCCCAATAACCTTTCACCCCCTTGCTTATCAAGAATCTATCTACCTCTGCCTTAAAAATATTCAAAGACTCTGCTTCCACTGCCCTCTGAGGAAGAGAGTTCCCAAGACTCACGACCCTCGGAGAAAAAATTTCTCCTCATCTGTCTTAAATGGGCAACCCCTTATTTTTAAACAGTGACCCCTAGTTCTAGATTCTCCCACAAGAGGAAACATCCTCTCCACATCCACCCTGTCAAGACCCCTCAGGATCTTATATAACATAACATAAGAACATAAGAACATAGGAGCAGAGTAGGTCATAAGGCCCCTCGAGCCTGCTCCGCCATTCAATAAGATCATGGCACGACCTCAACATCACTTTCCTGCCCTATCCCCATATCCCTCGATTCCCCTAGAGTCCAAAAATCTATTTAGCTCAACCGTGAATATACACAGCCCTTTGTGGCAGAGAATTCCAAAGATTCACAACCCTCTGAGTGAAGAAATTCCTCCTCGTCTCAGTCTTAAAAGGCCAACCCCTTATCCCAAGACTATGCCCCCTAGTTCTGGACTCTCCAGCCATGGGAAACAATCTCTCAGCATCTATCCTGTCAATCTCCCTCAGAATCTTATATGCTTCAATGAGATCTCCTCTCATTCTTCTAAATTCCAAAGAGGATAGGCCGAATCTACTCAATCTCTCCTCATAGGACAACCCTCTCATCCCAGGGATTAGTCTAGTGAACCTTTGTTGAACTGCCTCTAAGGCAAGTTTACCCTTCCTTAGATAAGGAGACCAAAACTGTACACAGTACTCCAGGGTGTGGTCTCACCAAAGCCCTGTACAATTGTAGCAAGACTTCCTTTCTCTTGTACTCCAAACCCTAGTAATAAAAGCCAACATGCCATTTGCCTTCCTAATTGTTCACTTTACCTGCAGCTAGCTCTCTGTATTTTGTGTACGAGGACACCTAAATCTCTCTGTACACCAACATTTAATAGTTTCTCACCATTTAAAAAATATTCTGTTTTTCTATTCTTCCTACCAAAGTGAATAACCTCACATTTCCCAACATTATACTTCATCTACCACCTTATTGTCCATTCACTTAACCTGGCTATATCCCTTTGCAGTCTCTTTGGGCTGGATTTTCATTCAGGAGTCGGGACTACAATTTTCGGGGTTGTAGTCCCGCCTCCATCGAGATGCGGCCAATCCACGCGATTTTAACTTGATTGACCTTGTTGAGCCCACCCAGCGTGATCAGCAGGCCAATTAAGGGCCACCCGGCAACAGGTGACGTCACAGACTGAAATTTCATCTGTCAAGACATTTTGACAGATGAAATATCAGTGTTTCACAGCTGTTTGAAGCTGTCAAACACTGACAGTCTGAGTTCTGACATGAGTCATTCTGCACAGACTCAGTTAGAAATCTCTCCTGCACAGAAAGCTGAAGGCTGTCACTTTTGACAGTTCGCAGCCATTCTGCTTTCTGTGCCGGTGAGATGAGGGACTCCCCGAACCTAAAGGAAGGCTGAAAAGGTAAGAAATGGTAATTTACACTTCTTTAATCACTTTAGACACACCAAACACACTTACCTTTGCACTCATGCACACATCACTCACCTGAACACCGACATCTCGACCCCTCCAAGCCCTTCAACCCGACAGCCTGACTCCTCCAACTTGGCGTGGTTTGGAGCCATCGGGAATCCCACAGTTCAAGCTTAAAAATAGGGAGTAGGCTAAAAGCTCCATGTTAACTACCTGTTAACAGGCAGTTAATTGGCACTAATCCCTTCCTGCCTCGGGGAGGCGGGTCCCCACCTCCTTTGAAACTGGCATGGAGGCGGGTTGGGGGCGGGATGGTGTCGGGACCCCCGATTTCGGGAATTTAACCCCCCGCACGCCTCCAATCCCGACTCCACAGCACACTGAAAATCAAGCCCTTTGTGTTCTCCTCACAGCTTACTTTCCCACCTAGCTTTGTATCTTCAGCAAACTTAGACATATTACACTCTGTCCCTTCATCTAAGTCATTAATATAGATTGTAAATAGCGGAGGCTCAAGGAGTGATCCTTGCAGCACCCCACTAGTTACAGCCTGCCAATCTGAAAATGACCCGTTTATCCCAACACTGTTTTAGATCCATTTATCCCTACTCACTGTCTTGAATACATTTTATGAACTCATCCTCCAGACTACCCTTGCCAATTTGATTTTCCCAATCTATATGAAGATTAAAGTCCCCCATGATTATTGCATTACATTTGTTACAAGCTCCTATTATTTCTCAATTAATACTCTGTCCTACGGTATAGCTGCTGTTAGGGGGCCTATAAACTACTTCCACCACTGTTTTCTGCCCCTTGTTATTTCTTATCTCCACCCATACTGATTCTACTTCCTGATCATCCGAGCCAAGATCCTTTCTCACTACTGTCCTTAAGTCATCCTTAATTACCAGGGCTACCCCACCTCCTGTTCTAGCCTGCCTGTCTTTTTGAAACGTCAGGTACCCTGGAATATTTAATTCCCAACCTTGGTCACATTGCAACCATGTGTCTCTGTAATGGCTATTATATCAAAGCCATTTATCTCTATTTGTACCACTCATTCATCTCTCTTGTTACGGATGCTTCGTGCATTCAGATAAAGGGCCTTTAATTTTAAACTTTTTACTAGTATTCCCTGCTTTGACCTTATTCGCTGATGCACTATTACCTTTAAACTCTCTGGCCTAGAAATTCAGTGGGCTGCGCCACCAGTTAGTGCCCAAAGAGGGCACTTAGTGGGTTTTGCGCCACTGGCCACACCTCCCGCTAAATTTAGCGGGGCGCTAATGGCGGCGCTAGCCGTTAGCACTGCACCGCCACCGATTACGTCATCGGTGTGCGCAGCGCCCCGCTACCACCCCGATCGCCAAATTTGGTAGCGCCCCCTGCTTTAACGCCGGTCGCAATTTGCGACCGGTTCAGGGGGGCCTACCTGTGGCGGTAGAAGCACTGAGGTGCAGGGCGGCCATTTTTCTTGCTGGCCGCCTGCCAGCAACTCTTCGCGCCGCCGTCCCCGGCCTCCTGAGCCCCTCCCCTGCATTGTGCCAGCTGTGTCCCAAGAGCCTGGCACTTCTCCTCGGTGCCGGGCTCTTTTGCCGGCACTCGCGATCGCCGAACGTGCTGCAGCAGGCCCCTCCCCTTTAAGAAGGGGAAGAAGGCCTGCAGTACCGCAGCGCGTCGTGCCGCAGCGTGTGGCGCTGCGATTTTCAGTTGCAGCGCCCCAAGAGGGATGCGGGGCGCCTCGAGTAGCGCCGCGCTTCCATTTGGGGCGCTGAAACTGAATTTCCGGCGGGCGCTCGCAACTCCTTCCGGGGCGGTACTTCCGGCGCCCTGGCGAGACTGGCGCCCCGTTTATTTCTAGACCTCTGTCCCTTCCCATGTCACACCACATAATTTTACCCAATTCACTGCACTGCTCTATTTCCTTGACTTTTCTCTTTAGATTACTAAATTTCCCCTCACCTGCTCCCTCCCCCTACCTTTTTAGTTTAAAGCCCTATCTACAGCCCCAGTTATTCAGTTCACCAGGACACTGTTCCCAGCCCAGTTTAAGTGGAGCCTGTCTCAACAGAACAGCTCCCTCTTTCCCCAGTACTGATGCCAGTGCACCATAAATTGAAACCTCTTCCTCCCACACCACTCTTTGAGCCACGCAGTTAAACCTCTAATTTGTTTGTCCCTATGCCAATTTGCGCATGATTCAGAGATTATTACCTTTGAGGTTCTGCTTATTAATTTAGACCCTAGCTCCTCAAACTCCCTCAGCAGAACCTCATTCTTAGTTCTACCTATGTCATTGGCTCTTACGTGGACCACGACAACCTCCCCCTCCCAAGTTCTTCTCCAGCCGCGAGGCGATATCCTTAACCGTGGCACCGGACAAGCAACACAGCCTTCGGTACTCCCTGTCACGGCTGCAGAGAACAGGATCTATCCCCGACTATACTGTCGCCTACCACTACCACATTCCTTTTTACTCCCCCCACTTGAATGCCTACTGTACCACGGTGCCATGGTCAGTTTGCCCATCCTCCCTGCAGTCCTTGTTCTCATCCATACAGGTAGGAAGTACCTTGTACCTGTTGGACAAGGTCAAGGGCTGAGGCTCAATCACTATATCCTGGGTCCCCATAGCTTCTTGACTTGCAGTCACACCCTTCTGTCCCTGACCATTAATTAACTCTAAAGTACTACTTAACCTAAGGGGTGTGACTGCCTCCTAAGGGGTGTGACTGCCTCCTGGAACAAAGTGTCCAGGTAACTCTCTGATGCATCGCAATGTCTGCAGCTCAGACTCCAGCTCAACAACTCTGAGCTGAAGTTCCTCGAGTCTTCTTCTTCTTCTATCCCTCGGAACCGAGGATGACTTGCTTCCACATTAAAAAGGAGTTCTCAGGTGACTGATGAGTCCAATGCGGGACCTACAGTCTCTGTCACAGGTGGGGCAGATGACGGTTGAAGGGGCAGGTGGGTGGGGTGCTTTGGTTGACGTGCGCTCGGCTTCCGCTTGCTCCCGGTGAAGAAACGCGAGGTGTTTGGTGCCTTCCCGGTTGCTTCTCTTCCACTTTGTGCAGTCTTGGGCCAGGGATTCCCAGGTGTCAGTGGGGATGTTGCACTTTTTCAAGGAGGCTTTGAGGGTGTCCTTGAAGCATTTCCTCTGCCCACCTGGGGCTCTCCTGCCGTGTCAGAGCTCCGAGTAGAGCGCTTGTTTTGGGAGTCTCATAATTGGGCATGCGGACAATGTGACCCGTCCATCGGAGCTGATCGAGCGTGGTCAAAGCTTCGATGCTGCAGTTACAACACACCACCTGCACTGCCATTTCTATCTAACCTTATTTTAGAGTCATAGAGTCATAGAGTAATACAGCACGGATAGAGGCCCTTCGGCCCATCGTGTCCATGCCGGCCATCAAGCCCTGTCTAATCTAATCCCATATTCCAGCATTTGGCCCGTAGCCTTGTATGCTATGGCATTTCAAATGCTCATCCAAATGCTTCTTAAATGTTGTGAGGGTTTCTGCCTCCACAACCCTTTCAGGCAGTGAGTTCCAGACTCCAACCACCCTCTGGGTGAAAAAGTTCTTTCTCAAATCCCCTCTAAACCTCCCGCCCTTTACCTTGAATCTATGCCCCCTAGTTATTGACCCCTCTACTAAGGGGAAAAGCTCCTCAGCATCCATCCTATCTATGCCCCTCACAATTTTGTACACCTCAATCATGTCCCCCCTCAGCCTCCTCTGCTCCAAGGAAAACAAACCCAATCTGCCCAGTCTCTCTTCATAGCTGAAGCGCTCCAGCCCTGGTAACATCCTGGTGAACCTCCTCTGCACCCTCTCTAACGTGATCACATCTTTCCTGTAGTGTGGCGACCAGAACTGCACACAGTATTCCAGCTGTGGCCTAACCAGTGTTTTATACAGCTCCATCATAACCTCCTTGCTCTTATATTCTATGCCTCGGCTAATGAAGGCAAGTATCCCATATGCCTTTTTTACCACCTTATCCACCTGTTCCGCCGCCTTCAGGGATCTGTGTACCTGCACACCCAGATCCCTCTGACCCTCCGTCTTGCCTAGGGTCTTTCCCTTCATTGTGTATTCCCTTGCCTTGTTAGACCCCCCAAAGTGCATCACCTCGCACTTTTCCGGGTTAAATTCCATTTGCCACTGTTCCGCCCATCTGACCAACCCATCTATATCGTTCTGCAGACTGAGGCTACCCTCCTCGCTATTTACCACCCTACCAATTTTAGTATCATCCGCGAATTTACTGATCATACCCTTTACATTCATATCCAAGTCATTAATGTAGACCACAAACAGCAAGGGACCCAGCACCGATCCCTGTGGTACCCCACTGGCCACAGGTTTCCAGTCACAAAAACAACCTTCGACCATCACCCTCTGCCTTCTGCCACTAAGCCAGTTTTGTATCCAATGTGCCAAGGCACCCTGGATTCCATGGGCTCTTACCTTCTTGACCAGTCTCCTGTGCGGGACTTTATCGAAGGCCTTACTGAAATCCATGTATACCACATCCACTGCGTTACCCTCATCCACACACCTAGTCACCCCCTCAAAAAATTCAATCAAATTAGTCAGACATGATCTTCCCTTGACAAAGCCATGTTGACTATCCCTGATTAATCCTTGCCTCTCCAAGTGGAGACACATTTTGTCCCTCAGGATTTTTTCCAGTAATTTTCCTACCACTGATGTTAGGCTCACTGGCCTGTAGTTCCCCGGTTTTTCCCTACTACCCTTCTTGAATAATGGTACTACATTAGCGGTTCTCCAGTCCTCTGGCACAGCCCCTGTGGCCAGAGAGGTCCTGAATATATGTGTTAGAGCCCCCGCAATCTCCTCCTTTGCCTCACACAGCAGCCTGGGGTACATTTCATCCGGGCCTGGGGATTTATCCATTTTTAGGCCAGCTAAAACCGCCAATACATCCTCCCTCTCGATGTTAATATGTTCGAGCATATCACAGTCCCCCCGCCCTATTTCTATGTCTACATCGTCCTTCTCCATAGTGAAAACAGATGCAAAAAATTCATTTAGAACCCCTCCTACATCTTCCGGCTCCACACACAGATTGCCACTTTTGTCCCTAATGGGCCCTATTTTTTCCCTAGTTATCCTTTTACCCTTAATATACTTATAAAACATTTTCGGATTTTCCTTTATTTTGCTCGCCAGTGCTATTTCATGGCCCCTCCTTGATCTCCTAATTTCTTTTTTAAGTATCCCCCTGCACTTTTGGTACTCCTCTAGGGCTTCCTCCGTCTTTAGCCTTTTGTATCTACCAAAAGCCCTCCTTTTTTTCCTAATCCATTCCCGTATATCCCCTGACATCCACGGTTCCCTGTGGTTTTTGGAACCACTCTTGACCTTTACGGGAACATGTTGCCATTGTATGATCTCAATCTCCCTTCTGAAAGCCTCCCATTGCTCCGATGCGGATTTTCCTACAAGTAGCTGATCCCAGTCCATTTTGGCCAGATCCTGCCTTATCCTATTAAAATCGGCCTTCCCCCAATTTAGAACCTTTATTTCCGGCCCATCCCTGTCCTTTTCCATGACCACCTTAAATCTTACCATATTATGGTCACTATCACCAAAGTGCTCACCTACTAGCACTTTTTCCACTTGGCCGGCCACATTCCCTAGAATTAGGTCCAGTACCGCCCCCTCTCTTGTAGGACTTTCTACATGCTGGCTCAAAAAGCTCTCCTGGATGCACTTTAAGAATTCTACACCCTCTGAGCCTTTCACACTTTGACTATCCCAGTTAATATTGGGGAAGTTGAAATCCCCCATTATTATTACCCTATTATTTGCACATTTCTCTGAGATTTGCCTACATATCTGTTCCTCTATTTCCCCCTGACTGTTTGGAGGCCTATAGTACACTCCCAGCAAAGTGCTTGCCCCCTTTTTGTTTTTAAGCTCCACCCATATGGCCTCATTAGAGGACCCTGCTAATATATCATCCCTCCTTACTGCAGTAATTGACTCCTTAATTAATATTGCGACACCCCCTCCTCTTATACCTCCCCCTCTGTCTCGCCTGAAGATTCTGTACCCCGGAATATTGAGCTGCCAGTCTTTTATAATATAATTAGTTACAGTTTTTATTCAAATGATTATTTTTAGTTTTAATTAGTTAATTTAGTTTAAGTTATTAACTTAATAAAATTATAGTAGTTAATACTCTCCCAGTTCTGAATTGAATCCACTTACCTAACCTAGAGAGCAAAAGAGCTGTAATACTCATCAACCAATCACCTACCTGATGTCCTGTGACATCACACCTTGTTTTTTTTGTTTTTAAATTGCCGCTCAGCTCCCTTTATGCAGCCGTTCCCGCTCAGGTCCGCGCCGTGTCCTGGGCTTTCTCCGGTGCTCACTTTATGCCGCTGCCTCCGCTCCCGCTCAGGTCCGCGCTGTGTCCTGGGCTTTCTCCGGTGCTCACTTTATGCCGCTGCCTCCGCTCCCGCTCAGGTCCGCGCTGTGTCCTGGGCTTTCTCCGGTGCTCACTTTATGCCGCTGCCTCCGTTCCCGCTCAGGTCCGCGCCGTGTCCTGGGCTTTCTCCGGTGCTCACTTTATGCCGCTGCCTCCGCTCCCGCTCAGGTCCGCGCTGTGTCCTTCACGTTCTCCAGTGTGCCCTTTATGCCACCACGTCTGCTGCCACCACTCCCGCTCAGGTCCGCGCTGTGACCCCCCATGTGTTCTAGACCCATGTGTTTGTGGACTGGCATGAAATCTGCTGGATTGCTGCCATAAAAACCCAACTGGTTCACTAACATCCTTCGTGAGGGGACATGTCAACCCTACCTGGTCTGGCCTAAATGTCACTCCAAGTCCTACACAAAGTGATTGACTCTTATTACCCTGATTATCTCTCTATAGATGCTGCCTGACCTGCTGAGTATTTCCAGCATTTTCTGTTTTATTTTTAAAATAGTTTGTTTGGATTGATCTCCAGCACTTCTGCTGCTCCAATAATTTCTGCAGATTTTAAGAGTAGACTCTTTATAGATTTTGAGTCAGATTGCCAAAAGAGAACTGCCTGGTCCACACTTGCCATATGCTCCCAATGTTACAGATCACCATTGTAACAAAGAATTTCTAGTTTACTCCCTTCTCTTCCAAAATTATAAAGTAAAAGTGGATCAGCTCCCTTATACATTTACAAGTACCAAAATGGTACGGTGTAAAAGACAGAATGTACGAACCAAGGTCATCTTCTTCAGAAATATAACTTAGAAATAATAAACGTTTACTGAAAGAAGTTCAAACAAACAACTGTTTTATGGTCAGTAACTATGAAAAGCACCATTTGGTGACAAATTCCACTGCAATTTATGGCCCTAGAAAAGTAACAGATGGGATTATTGCCGCAGCTAGACAGAGTGGATGTGAACTAGACTAAAAAAGCAATGTTATAAAATCACTATGTAGCAAAATATGTTAAATAGCAGAAATTAAATATCAAGTTAATATTCCTTGTTGTACTGTATTACAAGAAATGTAAAGAATTAAGTAGCTAACATTAAAACATTAATAGAAATTTAAAACCACAGAATTTTTCCAATGATTAGTTGCATAATT
The DNA here is from genome assembly GCF_052327205.1 of Somniosus microcephalus. Taxonomy (NCBI): domain Eukaryota; kingdom Metazoa; phylum Chordata; class Chondrichthyes; order Squaliformes; family Somniosidae; genus Somniosus; species Somniosus microcephalus. The sequence continues at coordinate 70,733,818 of NC_141001.1, forward strand.
TCAAATCAATTAAATTTCAATTCAACCAACTCCTGCTCACAGTGCCCTTCAGCTGGTCAAATGTCAATATAAACAGATCATCAGCATAACCCTCAATAACTTCTTGAAATACAAGTACAGATCAAAAAGAGGCAATTTAAGTTTATTTTCAAAACAAATTATGACAGTGACTAGTATAGGATGAGATCACAACCAACTTCTACATTACCATCTGGCTGTTCAATGCTGAACACCAACCTAACAGGCTTGATTAATGGCAAGTGCCTCAGGCAATCTGGCTGTATTTTGATTAATTCATTAACTAGTTTATAATATTTAGCACTAAGAATTTACAGAAAGTGATATTTTGCAGATGGTGCACTACAAATAAAACAGTATTCTATAAGTGAAGAAAGCTATGATGGAAATTATAGTAATCTGGGATGTTATGATTAAGGTTATCCACCAGGTGGTGCTGTAGCCAATGCTGCTACTAAGGTCAGAGGTTTGCTTCCTGTTAAGGTCAGAGGTTTGCTTCCTGTATAGGTCAGCACAAGGTGGAATGCCAGGATGCTGATGCAGGCGGTCTGTAAACGTGTTTCCCAGTTGTTAATAAAGTACTCGTGTTAATTCTACGATATCGCCTCTTTGAGTCCTTGTTACACTTAATGGATGTATCACAGAAATTTAGGTCTTCAATTCAATTGGTGGTCTGTTGGTACTAGTTCTGTGAAATCTTTACTGTGGATTGATTTTTTTTTTACATTCATGAAGGAAGCAACTCACTAAGCTGTGCAATCTGCTGCTCATCTCACTCTTAAAAGGGAGTGGCAGTCATCTTGAACATCCCCTGAACAACAACTACTATCATTTATATAGCGCTATTAACGTAGTAAAACGTCCCAAGGCACTTCACAGGAGCGTTATCAAACAAAATTTGACACCGAGCCACATAAGGAGTTATTAGGACAGGGCTTGGTCAAAGAAGTAGTTGAAGGAGCATCTTCAAGGAGGAGAGGTAGAGAGGCTTAGGGTGGGAATTCTAGAGTCAAGGGCCCAGGCAGCTGAAGGCACGGCCGACAATGGTGGAGCAATTAAAATCGAGGATGCGCAAGGAAGTTCGTAGGGCTGGAGGAGGTTACAGAGACAGGGAAGTGCGAGGCCATGCAGGGATTTGAAAACAAGGATAAGAATTTTAAAATCAAGGCGATGCCAGACCGGGAGCCAATGTAGGTCAGTGAGCTCAGGGGTGATGAGTGAACGGGACTTGGTGCAAGTTAGGATACAGGCAGCAGAGTTTGGAATGAGTTCAGGTTTGTGGAGAGTAGAAGATGGGAGGTCAGCCAGGATTTACAAAAGGTAAATCGTGCTTGACTAATCGACTGGAATTTTTTGAGGATGTAACTGGTAGTATAGATAAGGGAGAACCAGTGGATGTGGTGTATTTGGACTTTCAAAAGGCTTTCGATAAGGTCCCGCATAAGAGATTAGCGTGTAAAGTTAAGGCACATGGGATTGGGGGCAAGGTACTGACTTGGATAGAGAACTGGTTGGCAGACAGGAAGCAAAGAGTTGGAATAAACGGGTCTTTTTCTGAGTGGCAGGCAGTGACTAGTGGGGTACCGCGGAGATCGGTCCTAGGACCCCAGCTATTCACAATATATATTAATGATCTAGACGAGGGAACTAGATGTAATATCTCCAAGTTTGCAGATGGCACAAAGCTGGGTGGGCGTGTGTGCTGTGAGGAGGATCCGGAGAAACTCCAGTATGATTTGGACAGGTTGGGTGATTGGGCAGATGCAGTATAATGTGGATAAATGCGAGGTTATCCACTTTGGTGGCAAAAACAGGAAGGCATATTATCTGAACGGCAATAGATTGGGAGAAGGGGAAGTGCAACGAGACCTGGGTGTCCTTGTGCACCAGTCGCCGAATGTAAGCATGCAGGTGCAGCAGGCGATTTAGAAGGCAAATGGTATGTTGGCCTTCGTAGTGAGAGGGTTCGAGTACAGGAACAAGGATGTCTTGCTGCAGTTCTACAGGGCCTTGGTGAGACCACACCTTGAGTATTGTGTGCAGTTTTGGTCGCCTTATCTGAGGAAGGATGTTCTTGCCATGGAGGGAGTGCAGCGAAGATTCACCAGACTGATACCTGGGATGGCAGGAATGACGTATGAGGAGAGATTGGGTCGATTGGGCTTATACTTGCTGGAGTTTAGAAGAATGAGAGGGGATCTAATTGAAACTTATAAAATTCTAACAGGACTAGACAGACTGGATGCAGGAAGGATGTTCCCGATGGTGGGGAGTCCAGAACCAGGGGTCACAGTCTAAGGATAAGGGGTAAGCCATTTAGGACAGAGATGAAGAGGAATTTCTTCACCCAGAGAGTGGTGAACCTGTGGAATTCTCTACCACAGAAGGCAGTTGAGGCCAATTCATTAAATATATTCAAGAAGGAGTTAGATATATTTCTTAAGGCTAAAGGGATCAAGGGATATGGGGAGAAGGCAGGGACAGGGTACTGAGTTTGGATGATCAGCCATGATCTCCTTAAATGGCAGAGCAGGCTCGAGGGGCCGAATGGCCTACTCCTGCACCTATCTTCTATGTTTCTATGACAGCATTGGAGTACTCAAGTCTAGAGGTACCAAAGGCATGGATGAGTGTTTCAGCAGCAGATGAGCTGAGGCGGACCGGAGACGGACAATGTTACAGAGGTGTAAGTAGGAGGTCTTGGTGATGGAGTGGATGCGTGGCCAGAAGCTCATCTCAGGGTCAAATAGGGCGCCAAGGTTGTGAACGTTCTTGTTCAGACTCAGACAGCTGCCAAAGAGAAGGATTATGTTGGTAGCTAGGGAACGGAGTTTGTGGCGGGGACCGAAGACAATGGCTTCGGTCTTTCCAATATTTAGTTGGAGGAAATTTCTGCTCATCCAGGACTGGATGTCGGAAAGCAGCATGACAAAACAGAGGCAGCGGTGGAGTCGAGAGAGGTGGTGGTGAGGTGGAGCTGGGTCTGGGTGTTGTCAGCGTACATATGGAACCTGATGTTGTGATTTCAGATGATGTCGGCGAGGGGCAGCATGTACATGAGAAATAGGAGGGAGCCAAGGATAGATCCTTGGGGCACTCCAGAGATAATGGTGCGGGAGCAGGAAGAGAAGTCATTGCAGGTGATTCTCTGGATATGACTGGATAGATAAGAGTGGAACCAGGCAAGGGCAGTCTCACCTAGCTGGACAATGGAGGAGAGGCGTTGGAGGAGGCTGGTGTGTTCAACTGTGTCAAAGGCTGCAGACATGTCGAGAAGGATGAGGAGGGATAGCTTACCATGATCACTGTCACTTGTGACTTTGATAAGGGCCGTTTCAGTGCTATGGCAGGGGTGGAAACCTGATTGGAGGAGTTCAACCATGGAGCTGCGAGAAAGATAGGCATGGATTTGAGAGACGACAACACGTTCAAGAACTTGAGAGGAAAAGGAGGTTGCAGATGGAGCGGTAGTTTGCAAGAACAGAGGGGTCAAGGGTGGGTTTTTTGAACAGAGGGTGATGATAGCAGATTTGAAGGAGATGGGGACAGTACCTGAGGAGAAGAAGCCGTTAACAATATCAGCTAACATGGAAACCAGGAAGGGAAGTTGGGTGATCAGTAGTTTGGTGGGAATAATTTCGAGGGAGCAGGAGGTGGGTCTCATGGACAAAATGAGCTCGGAGAGGGCATGAAGGGAGATAGGAGAGAAACTAGAGAAAGATGAGAGAGTTCACGGCTAGGGCAAGGGAGGATCTTAGGGGAAGTTTGGTTTGTTGGGCTAGGGGAAGCTGTAGAGGCAGCTGAACGGAAGGTCTCAATCCTAGTGACAAAGAAGTCCATGAGCTTCTCGCACTCGTTGTTGGAGGCGAGGGTGGAGTATGCAGGGAAAAGGGGTTTAAGAGGACTGTTTGTAGTGAAGAGAAGCCAACGGTTATCTTTACATTCCAGGGTGATCCTGGAATAGTGAGCAGCTTTGTCAGAGGAGAGCAGGAACCGACAGTGCTATATGTGGTCCAGCCAGATCTGGCGATGAATGGCTAAACCAGTTGTCCGCCATAAATGTTCAAATCTGCGTCTCTTGGACTGGAGAGTGGTGATGAGGGCCAAACCAGGAGAAATGACCACGGTGAAAGAGCAATAGTTTTAGTGGGGACAAAGGCAGCAAAGGTGAAGGTGAGGGTGTGACTCAGCAGAAATGAGCTGCAGAAATGTCATAGTGAATGGAGGGCCAAAGGATAGACAGTTGGAAATTGGAAATTTGAAATGTGAACAGAAAATGCTGGAAATATTCAGCAGCATCTGTGGAGAGAGAAACAGAGTTAACTTTTCAGGTCGCTGACTTTTTGTCAGAACTGGAAAATGTTACAGATGTAACAGGCTTTAAGCAAGCGCAGAGGCGAGGGAAAGGGGAGGGGAGGAACAAAAGGGTAGGTCTGTGATAGGGTGGAAGGCAGGAGTGATTAAATCACAAAAGGGTTGAGGCGCAAGACAAAAAGGGGTGGCAATGGGGAAAAGTAAAGAAACAAAAGATGGGTCTAGAGGAGGTGCAAATGGCAACAGCAGATTCATTACCAGCACCTACTGTCTGAAAAAATGGCAGCAGTTTGAAAAGGGCCGTCGTAAGTAAATTTGGGGAGTTTTTTTTTTCCAGGGGTGGGCACAGAAGGAAGTGGGGTTGGGAGGGGGAAGGGGGATGCGAGTGGAGATGGATCGGAGATAGCCTTATCAGTGACTGACACGATGGGAGTAGAGAGGCCACGTGAGGTGGCAAGGTCAAGGGGATGGCGGTGAATATGGGTAGGGGAGTTTATATGGAGGGAGAGATTAAGGGAGGATAGGAAGGCAGTGAACTCAGAGGAGAGAGGGCTTGATGAGTTGAGATGGAGGTTGAAATCATCGAAGATGAGAAGTCACTCAGTGGAAAGGCTGAGGGAGGAAAGCAGTGAAGATATCTCGGTGAGAAACTTGGCATGGTATGTGAGTGGGTGGTAGAGAATGAGGATTTTAAAGGAGGCGAGAGGGGCGGAACAAGGCGAGATGCTCAAAGGAGAAGAAGGTGCCAAAGGAGTAGGGGGACAGACCAAAGTGTGATTTGGTGAGAAGGGCCACAACGCCACCACCACGGTCTGGACAAGGCAAGTGGTGGGACACAAAGCCATCGCAAAACAAAATAACAAATACTTGAGCAGTGAGTTAGAGCTAAGAAGAAATGTTAGGTACAGATCCAACGTAAAGATAGTCCATTTAATGCTTCTTTAAAACTATTCAGTCACTTTGCAAGTACTGAAGCATTTTAATTCCACACAGTTGCACCTCTATATCAAGTCAGAGTTTAAACTTGATCTTTGCTTTGTAACTAGCTGATCTATCAAGTTCTATTCTAGACATGAATTTAATTCTTCATCCCAGCTAAGGGTATATTATGACAGTGGCAAAAGGGTGTCCTGGTATGGGAAGAGGACAAGATAAAGAAAGTTGATTGTATATATTCTTCTTTGGCTTGTGGTACAATGTGTGCATTTTAACAACAGGAGATATTTTGTGTTCAGTTAAATGAACAAACTCATTATCATTTGCCGTCTTTATTTTTGTTTATGCATTTATAAAACAATCCCCCAAACAATCAGTGAACCAGAAAACAAATGTTGTAATGTTAAGAATGGTACCAATGTTTTCACTTTGTGCAGAACAAAACAGAGCGCTCCATTGTGTGGTGTGGTATACTTCTACTGCTGCATCTATGAAGGGAAACTCTAATAGCTGTAACAATGGCAACATCAAAATCTATTCTGTTTTGAGGGAGTTACTAATAACACAAGATTTACTACTGATGTTGCTAAGTTTAGATAAGGAAGGCTGCAATTACTGGAACACTGACATGCACTATCATCACAATATATCAGAATTATTTCACATTTAGATTGCACTAAATTAATCCAGGAACAAAAGCAACTGGATACACACTCAATATACTACCCAACAACAACAATTGAATTTTATTTGTCATATATGCAGCAGACGTGTGTACTGCACAATGAAATGTTGATTTTTACGAGTCCTCCCAACATTGGAATAAATATGGCATAACAATGATAAAATACTAATAGAAATACAGTAATAATAAATAAAACAGTAATAAATAATAATAAATCCTCTGGAACAAGAGCAAATTGACTCACTACCCAGACAATGAAAGACCACAAACAGCATTACAGGTGAACAAGCTCTTTCACAACACAAGATCAGACAAATATGGGCACACTCTAGATCTAGATAATGGTATAATTCAGTAACAGTTCAAAGGGATACTGAAGAACGCAGTACTCCATCTTTAAACCTTATCCTCCATCAATATACACACTCATTCATTGGATAGACATTATAATATTGTGAAGTATCCACATTCTGAACCTCAGCTTCCTCTCAGAAATTCATAAAGGAAGTAATTTTGCATCCTAATCTGGAAATTTTCCAAGATAATTATTTTGCAGATCTGGGGTTTCAAATGTTTGGGAGAAGAAAAGAACTCAATGGAATATAAAATCAATACAAAACAGAATCAATGACATGATAAATTTTATAAATACTAAAAAAAAAACTAACATATATATCTCATACAGCTTTCCAGTGATCTTAACTGTCCAGCCCTCCGAGCCATGACTCTCAGGTCTGTTGGGGTCACAACAACCATCCCTCGGAGCTCCACATTCCCCCCACCCCCCCTATATTTGTTCCTCTCGGTGAGCATATGAAAAAAAGGATGAGAGGGCGTAGTACTGAAGGAGAGAGCATGGACTTTTGCATTTTACCAGAATTGAGAGGATGCAACCATCAGGAAAGATTGTAAAAAGAAGACTAAGAGGAGATCTGATAGAGGTCTTTAAAATTATGAAGAGGCTCAATAGAGTGGACATGGAGAAACTGTTTCCACTTCTGGGTGAGCCCAGAAGGGGGCATAAATATAAGATAGCCACTAACAGATCAAATAAAGAATTTAGGAGGAATTTCTTTACATAGAGTGTGGTGAGCTTCCACATGGAAAGGTTGAAGCAGATAGCATCGATGCATTTAAGGGGATGCTTGATCCATACAGGAGGGAGAAGGGAATAAAGGGATGTGGAGGCAGAGTGAGAGGAGGCTTGGTGGAGAATAAACACAGGAATTAGCCAGTTGGCCTGTTTCTGTGTTGTACCTTCTATGTAAGGTATTTATACTTTACGATACAGGGAAAGAGGAGGGAAAGGAAGTAGGGTGAGTGTAGAAGTGATGAGGGGGTGAATGGTGGGAGGTGTGTGTTTTTTTAGTCCCACTTCTTGTATTTGTGTTTCTTTCAATTCTACTCAGTTTTTTTTTTACTTTTTAGCCCCACCCCTACTCCAAAACCCCAAGAGTTTTGTATAAATATATTTTCCCTCACTAGTCTTCATCATACCTGCTGTAACCTTCATTTTCCACTTAGATCTCAATCCATTTATCTCTTTATATGTTCACCACTGACCATTGACCTCTGCGGCCCCTAATTTTTCTCCTGATTTGTTCCTTCCCAAGGCTTTCACCAGTCCCTGCCACTCAGTGTTCTCATTCACTACGACCAACTTTTCTGTAGCCCCAATGTTTCCTCCTGTAACATTTCATACCTCCCCACCAATCAACCCAAACTTTCCATTCATCATCGCATATGCCAACTTGACTAGGGCTAGAGGAAGAAATAGAAGAGGGAGAGTGGAGGCCTGAGGGGTACAAATTTGCAGATGACATTAAAAATAGGAGGTATGTATAAATCCAAGCACGTATAACTCAACAAAACAGAGGCACCAAGATCAACCTTTTGAATATTGTAACACATTTTCCGTGTAACTTTCAAAATTATGCACCTATTTTTAATCATACAACAGCTGTTAGAAAAGTCTTGGTATATTTACAATTCTGATCATTAAAGGAAAGCTGCAATATGTTTTAAGTGTACACGCCTTCGCTGTAATATTATTACTATATTCCTCAAAGCCTTACTATCGTAACAAGAAATGTCACAATACACACGTGGTAAATTATGATGCTCTCCTTTAGAACAAGAGATACTGAAATATTTACTCTGTAAATTCAAACATGTTTGACAGCATTTGCAAGAGAGAAGGACAGCGCTGTAAAGATATCTGTTGTACATTATTTATAAACTGACGTGAAATAAAATGGGGTTTCCAAGCGACATAATATCCGAGGTCCATTTCAGAAAAAAATAGCAGTTCCCTCGGGAGTAGTGTCTATGATCTAAGTTCTCAAATATTGTGTTAGCTTAGTTGTAAACAGTGCTGGATGCATTGTTATGCTTTACTACTGACACTATCAACTCGTTTCGTGCAGTGCGTCCTCCTTTTAGGACCAAAAGGCTTTGAAATGTGTACCACCAACAGTTTCCAGTTATCACTGCAGGGCGGTTCGACCTCTCAGCCTACGGACCAAACCGATTTAATTATTACTGTCCCCCCTCCCCAAACGAATCCAGCAATCTCCAGAATAGACGGATGCTATATTATAGAGCAACATAATCAAGAATTCCTTCCCTCATTAAATAAAGGACAGCGGCTGTTGGAGCCTGTCAGAACAAAAACAACCAGCAGTCAGTCGTAGTAGCCGGGAGCGGGGCCACATTGACACACACGCACACCACTGACACACAGTTACCGATCCCTCGGACATGACTATCTCTGTCTTCAGCGCAAACAGCGGGACTAAGCGGCTCCGAGTGAGGAAACAAGGCACCTCTTACTACACGGTGAGACAGACAGAAGGAGACCGGGAAGCCCGAAACGTTACCTTGTGTAGGTGCTGTACTGTTCGTTGCTGACAGTGTGCTGCTGCAGCTCTCTCTTCATTCTTCCTGACACCCAGATGCTGCGCCGCCTCGCTTGCTCGCCCGCTCTGTGGTGTGCTCGTGCTCGTGCTCGAGCCCTGCTCGACGTCTCATTCCTCGCGCGCGGCTCCGTTGCTTTACTGTTTGCGGCTCGCGCTGGCGCTCATGCCCCGTGACTGACTCCCAACGTCGCGCGGTCCCGCCCGTGCTCGAGCTCGTCACTCACTGGCCGCGCGTGCCCCTCACGCACTGTGCTGGCCACCCGCACCATCTGCTCTGCAGCTTTAATATGTGGGGTGGCGGGAGGAAAGTGTGCTTGCTATATGTTTTGACTTAGAACTACAGTGGCGCTCGTCCTGCTTCTTTTTTTTACGCCCTGTCTCTTTCCTTTATTGTCTTTCCGCATTCAACACATAAAAAAGTGTGAATTCATACAGTTACACAAAAAGCACCTTGCAGTGATGTTTAGCTTGCATTCCGAATGAAATGATCACTCCACCCGTTGCATTGGTCTTTTGTTATAAAAAGCACATTGATCACATTGCTGGGAGCAAAGACATCGCACTGTATGAACCTGAGGATTGATTCGGCGGTATCTTAACGATTGTAGAAAGTTCTGAGTTGAAACCTCGTTTATTAATTCCTCTTTCGAATGCAATGCTGAGACAGCAATGTGCCGCAAATGCTTGAAAATGAACATCGTTTTTTTCAACAACAAATGGATGCTATATTAAAATTTAATTCCAATGTCTAGAGGAAAAAGCAGAGAATGTATGATGTTGCATATGGGGAATTAGCTCAAATGGTAGAGCGCTCGCTTAGCATGTGAGAGGTAGCGGGATCGATGCCCGCATTCTCCAATATCTTTTCCATTCTTCGCTAACATGAATGCTTCAATTATTTATATTTCCGTAAGCTATAAATAATATCAAACCGATTTTCTGTATTTCAGTTCCTGATGTTTTAGTTTCCAGCCAAACAACAAAAATAAAATCCTTTGATGTTTTACTTATAGGAAGTAGTTTATCCACTAGGAAGTCAAGCAATATTCTATGCAAATTCATCTTTATAGTTTTGTTACAAATAAGCATTATTTTCCTGATATACTTTCTGGGAATTTTATTTTCGTGTGAATCTCAACAGTAAATACTTTAAAATAGAATTACAGAAATATACATGGCATATCATATGAAATCTAAAAAAGTATTAATATATTTTGGCTGCAGAAATATTGCTTCTCACTTCAAAGGATTAAAGTGGCTGTGACTTTAACTTAGGCACTTGCAGGAAGTGACAAGGTAGCAGTGTATATTGGTACTCCAACGTGCTGTAAGAGAGAACATCTACGAGAGGTGAACTTTCCTGAAGCAAGCCTGATAGAGTTTCAGTGTAATCTGCTACTTCCTGGTAAAGGAAGTGTTTACTTTCAAGTCTTCAAAATCCCTTTTTTATGCAGCACTGTCTCGATGAAGAAGTGTTTGGCAAACACTTGTTTATTTGTTTAAATACACTTGATGCAATAATATAAATCATGCCAGCACACATTATTGCATCAGTTGCAAGTGACCAAAATAATGGGCTGGAAATTGCGGTTGGAGGCTTCCCGCGGGCGAATGTCTCCGATCCACAAATAAAGTACGCATCTTCGGACTCTTGCGGTCCTAGGCCTGCGGTTCGCATGCGCTCTGGGATCACGTGGGCCAGGCCAACCAATCAAAATGGGGGATTCCCATTATGTTTATGGAGATTCCATTTACGTACGGAACCCTGAAAAGCATACTAGGAATCACATAAAAAACACACTTTCACCCCACTTAAATAAAAATAAATCATCACATGTTAAAAATTAAAATACAATTTAATTAAACATTTAAAACAAAAATGTAATTTTTTGAAAAATAAATTTAAACCTTTTTAAAGGGGCCAAAAATAACCTAAACTAATTTGAAAGGTTTTTGAATGTTTACATGATTTTTTAAAATTTATTTTAATACTTATTTAAACCCTTACGCTGGTAAAAGAAGGCCGTACACCTGCTTTTACCAGGTGTAAGAGTTTCGTGGGCATTCGCTGGGCAGTAGTTGGGCAAATAGCCCAACCCTGCACCAGCGAATGTCCATTTCCTTCAGATTCGTACGATCTGTCAAGCTGAAACTTGACAGATCGCAAGTTCCGGGTTCATAGGATCATAGAAATTTACAGCGCAGAAGAAGACCATTCGGCCCATCTTGTCTGCGCTGGCCGCCGAAAACCACTTTCCAGCACTTGGTCCGTAGCCTTGTAGGTTATGGCACTCCAAGTACTTTTTAAATGTCATGAGGGTTTCTGCCTCTACCACCCTTTCAGGCAGTGAGTTCCAGACCCCCACCACCCTCTGGGTGAAAAAAATTATCCTCAAATCCCCTCTAAACCTCCAACCAATTACTTTAATCTATGCCCCCTGGTTATTGACCCTTCTGCTAAGGGAAATAGGTCCTTCCTATCCACTCTATCTAGGCCCCTCATAACTTTATACACCTCAGCCTCCTCTGTTCCAAAGAAAACAACCCCAGCCTATTCAATCTTTCCTCATAGCTAAAATTTCCCAGCCCAGGCAACATCCTCGTAAATCTCCTCTGCACCCCCTCTAGTACAATCCCCATCCTTCCTGTAATGTGGTGACCAGAACTGCACGCAGTATTCTAGTGTTTTATATAGTTTAAACATAACCTCCCTGCTCTTATATTTTATGCCTCGGCTAATAAAGGTAAGTACCCCGTATGCCTTCTTAACCACCTTATCTACCTGCCCTACTACCTTCAGGGATCTGTGGACATGCACTCCAAGGTCCCTCTGATCTTCTGCACTTCTCAGTGTCCTACCATTTATAGTGTATTACCTTGCCTTGTTAGCCCTCCCCAAATGCATTTCCTCACACTTCTCCAGATTGAATTCCATTTGCCACTGTTCTGCCCACCTGGCCAGTCCATTGATATCTTCCTGCAGTCTGCAGCTTCCTTCTTCATTGTCAACCACACAGCCAATTTTTGTATCATCTGCAAACTTCTTAATCATACTTCCTACATTCAAGTCCAAATCATTGATATATACCACAAAAAGCAAAGGACCCAGTACTGAGCCCTGCAGAACCCGACTGGAAACAGCCTTCCAGTCACAAAAACACCCTTCGACCTTTGTTTCCTGCCTCTGAGCCAATTTTGGATCCAACTTGCCACTTTGCCTTGGATCCCATGGGCTTTTACTTTCGTGACCAGTCTGCCATGCGGGACCTTATCAAAAGCCTTACTAAAATCCATATAGACTACATCAAATGCATTACACTCATCAACTTCCTTGTTACCTCCTCAAAAAATGCAATCAAGTTAGTCAGACACGACCTTCCCATAAGAAATCCATGCTGACTGTCCCTGATTTTTTTTTAATCCGTGTCTTTCTAAATGAAGATTTATCCTGTCCCTCAGAATTTTTTCCAATAATTTTCCCACCACCGAGGTTAGGCTGACTGGCCTGTAATTACTTGGTCTATCCCTTTCTCCCTTTTTAAACAACGGTACCACATTAGCAGTCCTCCAGCCCTTTGGCACCACACCTGTAGCCAGAGAGGATTGGAAAATGATGGTCAGAGCCTCTGCTACTTCCTCTCATCTCTTAACAATGTGGGATACATTTCATCCGGGCCTGGGGATTTATCCACTTTCAAAGATGGTAAATCCCTTAATACTTCCTCTTTCACTATGTTTATTTCACTATGTTTTCGCGCATGCACATCGCATGCAGGAACCTGGAACTTACATGGCACTTACGACCATGTACACTGTGCTTACATGGTCATAGGCCCTGGAAAATCCTGGCCAATAGCTTGCTCTCCCCAAACAAAAGCAATTGTGACACATTTTCCACAAACAGTTCTCCTTTAAAAATGCAATGCCTTGAAAACATATAATTCCTGTGAAAAAGTATAATCATGACAAAATGACTGTTGCATGCATCCAAAGTCTGTGTGTCCATGTCAGCAACACAAGGGGCTGGTACGATTCCAAATTAGGCACCTTGCCTTAATTTGAATAGGCTCCCAGAACTTGTATTTCATGCACAGGGAATGAGGCCTTGAAGATGATTGGTTGCATTTTAGAATATTGGGTCAACCAGGTGTTCTGAAAGAGCTGCTGTTGACTCTTAATTGAGATTTAAAGAGTGCTACAGCTTGTGAAGGTGCAGCAGCAGACATTTTTAAGGTGTGTGTAATCATGGTCATGGAGAAGACCTTTGTTTTTAGTAATATGCCTTAGAGGTCCTTTTGCAGGAAGTTGTGGAGAAGGTGGGTGGCTATCTTCAGAGCAGAAGGCCACCTACTTCTGAAAGCAGAGTCCCAAGTTGTCTGTGAGACAAGTGAACACAATCTCCCAGGTCCGTTGTGTCTGGGAACAAATGAGGAAGAGGTTCAGTGGTATCAAAAGAAAAGCTAAGTAACCGCTGCATACATTCATGCTATTCCTTCATAGCAGCACCCCTGGGGAGATCACCTGCCAAGTTAGAGCAGAGCATTATTCCCATTTTGCGTAACACCTTCAGAAGTTGCTTCGCACATTACTGATGAGGACCAGTAGTTCCGTGCACAGCCACAGCAGTAGGAGGTGTCCATCATTGAAAGTACTTGTCAATCGCTACATTTTGATAGACTCTGCATTCCTGAACATCGGCTGTGTGTGTCCTTCCTGTTCCTGTAGGGCTGCAGATCCCTCGTCCCACTTGGTCTGCTGCACGGCCACTCGTCTTCTGATGGATGCAGCAGACAGGATCGATCTTGCTCACTTTAGCTGAATTTTACAGTAGCACCACTCCTGAGCAACAGAAGTGTCACTGGAGCATTCCTATGGTGTGCCCTACGGTAATTCTGCGGTGGCACGGACTTCATTGTATTGATCTTTGCTATTGTGTGGGAGTTCCTGATGGGCAACATCAGCTAGGGCTGTAAAGGATGGACATTGTATCTCAAAAGCCTCACCTAAGCCCCCTTTGCATTGCGTAAATATGCAAATGAGGTGTGGAGCTTTATTTGAATATTTATATTACACAAAGGAGATTCACATTGCCTGCGGTAAAGCCTAATTTTCCTTCATTAAATAGTCTGCGTGCAGAGCCTAAGAAAATTAGTTTAAATACCGGAGCCAGTGCTGTAAATATTAAGTTTGAGAAGAACTTCTTTATAAGCATTATATAAACTATTTGTTTAATAACAAGTTTAGGCACGTTGTTGTGGGAATCAGCAGGAGTTCGTCAGGCAATTCCCCATGATAAAGGAATGAAAATTGTCCCAGGTCACTCTAGTTCGTTAACTGTACGGACACAGGCCGACCAGCAAATTTCCTTTCCACCCTCTCAACAGGAAAACAATCCAGAGGGTATCAAAGGAAGGTATATTACATTTAAATGTTAAAAAAATGCACATTATTTACCAAATAAATAATAGAAAAGCCTCCAAACTCTAAATAGAACATTTGTTTTAATTTTTTTTATAAACAAGCAAATTGACAGTTTACACCATATTGTTCCAGGATCGCTTCTGAAAAGAAAAAAAACCTGAAAATAATACCAAAAACGGGGATATTTTTCTATTTGTATTGTTTGATTAAATGACTGATTAGCAGGGCGGTTTCTTTTGCACCTGAGCTGTTAGCACATACAGAAGATACATGTCTGATCACCATTGGGCAGGATTTTTGTACAAGAAGCAAACAAACCGGTAAGTCAAAAGAGACAAAGTTGTTTGTGTATTACAGCATTGACTCATGAGTAGAATAAACTGAAAACTGGACTCTTTTCTGTTTCAGGTCAGGTGACGTAAACTATGTTTTGCAGCGGGAGGCAGAGCTGTCAATCATGGAAATGTTAGGAGTGAGATTTATGATGAAAAAGAGTGAGACAGGTTGCAAACCCATTTAAACAGATAGGTGTGTTTATTTTCAGAAGTGAGAAACATCGCATTTAAAACAAAAAAAACTGCAAGTGCTGAAATCAATACAGAAAATCCTGGAAATGCAAAAAATAGTTAATTTTTCAGATGTAGACCTTTTGTCAGAAATTCAAATAGGGGGAGTGGGACTATAAGAAATTATTTATTGCAAGATACTTACCAGGTGGAGGGTCAGAGCTGTCAGCAGATTTGGATGGGTGGGGCTGTGAAAAATCCTTCTAAAACGAGGGAATAAAAGGGAATAAATTTGAAGACTGAAGAAATTTGGAATGGCCCCCCAGATTCTCACCAACTTCTACCGGTGCACCATCGAGAGTATCCTGTCCGGCTGCATCACTACCTGGTATGGCAACTGCACCGCCACAGACCGCAAGGCTCTACAGATGGTAGTGAAAGCTGCACAACACACTATAGAAATTAAACTACCTGCTGTGCAGGATATCTACCCCGAGAGGTGCCGGGGGAAGGCCCTGAGAATCATTAAAGACGCAAGTCACCCCAGCCACAACCTCTTCACCCTGCTCCCGCCCGGTAAGAGATACCGAAGCATACGGTCTCGTACCAACAGGTTTCGAAACAGCTTCCACCCCCAGGCCATAAGACTCATGAACGATTAATTTATTATTATTTATTACTGTTGTTTTATTTATTATTACTGTCTTTCTATTAGTATTTCTATTAGTATTTTTATCATTGTTATGCCATATTTATTCCACTGTTGGGAGGACTCGTAAAAATCAACATTTCATTGTGCAGTACACACGTCTGCTGCATATATGACAAATAATATTGAATTGAATTGAATTGAATTGAATTGAAATTGCACTTTGAAAAATTGTCTTTTCCGAGGTTCATATTTCATGGCTTTTGGCTGCCCTTCTTTTCCCCCTTCCCCCAACCACAGCACCCATTACAGCCACACAACTTGCACATCCCAAAGCTGTCACTGTGGATGGCTTAATTAGAATTAGTCCCACATAAAAGAACATATTCACCAGCTTCAGAGACCGGAATCATGTTTTATCCAGTCCTAGCATAGCTATTTCCACAATGACAGTTGTCAGCTGCATCTTCATGTTTAAACCTTTTATTTTAGTTTTTATTCCAACTGCTTGAGGGAGGCCAGCATTTACAATAGGGCTTGTTTGTGAACAAAGAGGAAGCGTTTTAACCTTGCAACAGATTAATGTGGCAGTAAATTGGATAGATTGACATTTTAATTTCCATTATTCAGTTTACATTAGTCATGCTGTGTCTTTTGGTGATGACCAATTGACACGTGGACAGTTGTGGGGGAAGGGACACACGATCTGCAGCTTGCAGACGGCTTTGTGCAAAAGAAAATGGTAGATTTACACTGCCTGATTGAATCAATATAGGAATGGACCTACTCTAAACACGTTGTGTACTACTGGAAAAAAAACACATGATTGCAGCACTTCTGTTTCTTATTTTTAATATTAGACCCAAAATTACCTACTTTTTAAAATGTTATCAAAACAGCCAATAATTGCCTCTTGAGAAGGAGGAGGATCACCCTGAGCTTACCTGACCTTATTCCCTAATGAACTTATTCAGGAGCCAATGCAGAAGGCTTATTAACATATCTACCATCTTTAATATTGATTCCTAGACTCAGATGACACTGGATTATGAGCCCTGCTTTGCTTTAATATTTTCCAACATGTAACCTCTGGGACCGTTGCCCTACCATGCTAAAGCAAGGTTAGTTAGTAAGTTGTATTTGCAAAGAACGCCACCATTTATTTTTCTCATAACTGTTTTTATTCATTTTGAAACCTTAATAAATATACATACTGAAATAAAACAAGAACAAAGCCATTGGCCAATTTTTCAAAAGCCATCAGATTTCCTGGAAAATGCAATCCCACCATAAATGTTTCCAAAAGGAATTTTCCTCCTTTTTAAGTATTTTAAATGTATCTGGTTGCATAATACTAATTTACTATCAGAAATGAAGTTGGTAGAAAAGATGAAAACTTTGGATTTTTAAGTTGATTCTCCCCTTCCTGTCCTATGTACAGCAGAAAATATGGCTATTAAATTAATTTTCATTGAAATTTTGAAAGTAAAAAGCCATTTTTATTTAAAGGCCAGGGAACCTTGTTTTATTTGTAATGAGGAAGTTCATCCACAAACATATCTTTTTTTAAACTAGTAAAAAATTACCTTTCCAATAATAGTCAACTTTTTAAAATGCCTAATACATGTTTAAATACATGTTAACCCCTTTTCGTGCTTGTGTACACATCTGGTTTTAAAGGGGAATGCTTCTGTTGTAAGATAAGGAGAAAAACACACTGGGATAGATTTTGACTTTTACGATAGTGTAAAATGGGCAACAATGAAAATAAAAATCGGGAGAGATGTAAAACGGGCTGCCGACTCGCTATCACCTGTTTTACACTATCGCACAGAGTCTGTAAAACGGCTGCTGACTCGCTATCACCTGTTTTACACTATCGTACAAAGTCAAAATCTACCCCACTATGTGCCCAATATAATTTTTGCTACAATACTATACGAATAGCATCGATGCATTTAAGGGGAAGCTGGATAGAAACATAGAAGATAGGAGCAGGAGTAGGCCATTCGGCCCCTTGAGCCTGTTCCGCCATTTAATGAGATCATGGCTGATCAACCAAATTCAGTACCCTGTCCCTGCTTTCACCCCATATCCCTTGATCCCTTTAGCCTTAAGAAATATATCTAACTCCTTCTTGAATATATTTAATAAATTGGCCTCAACTGCCTTCTGTGGTAGAGAATTCCACAGGTTCACCGCTCTCTGGGTGAAGAAATTCCTCCTCATCTCTGTCCTAAATGGCTTACCCCTTATCCTTAGACTGTGACCCCTGGTTCTGGACTCCCCTGCCATCGGGAACATCCTTCCTGCATCTAGTCTGTCTAGTCCTGTTAGAATTTTATAAGTTTCAATTAGATCCCCTCTCAATCTTCTAAACTCTAGTGAATATAAGCCTAATCGACCAAATCTCTCCTCATACATCATTCCTGCCATCCCAGGTATCAGTCTGGTGAATCTTCGCTGCACTCTCTCCATGGCAAGAACATCCTTCCTCAGATACAGTGACCAAAACTGCACACAATACTCAAGGTGTGGTCTCACCAAGGCTCTTTATAACTGCAGCAAGACATCCTTGCTCCTGTACTCGAATCCTCTCGCTATGAAGGCCAACATACATTTGCCTTCTTAACCGCCTGCTGCACCTGCATGCTTACCTTCAGCGACTGGTGCACAAGGACACCCAGGTCTCGTTGCACTTCCCCTTTTCCCAATCTATTGCCATTCAGATAATAATCTGTCTTCTTGTTTTTGCCACCAAAGTGGATAACCTCGCATTTATCCACATTATACTGCATTTGCCATGCATCTGCCCAATCACCCAACCTGTCCAAATCATACTGAAGTTTCTCTGCATCCTCCTCACAGCACACACGCCCACCCAGCTTTGTGCCATCTGCAAACTTGGAGATATTACATCTAGTTCCCTCGTCTAGATCATTTATATATATTGTGAATAGCTGGGGTCCGAGCACCGATCCCTGCGGTACCCCACTAGTCACTGCCTGCCACTCGGAAAAAGACCCATTTATTCCAACTCTTTGCTTCCTGTCTGCCAACCAGTTCTCTATCCAAGACAGTACCTTACCCCCAATCCCGTGTGCTTTAACTTTGCATGCTAATCTCTTATGCGGGACCTTATCGAAAGCCTTCTGGAAGTCCAAATACACCACATCCACTGGTTCTCCCTTATCTATTCTACCAGTTACATTATCAAAAAATTCCAGTAGATCAAGCATGATTTACCTTTTGTAAATCCATGCTGACTTTGTCCGATCCTGTCACTGTTTTCCAAGTGCTCTGCTATTACATCTTTTATAATGGACTCTAGCATTTTCCCCACTACCGATGTCAGGCTTACCGGTCTATAATTCCCTGTTTTCTCTCTACCACCTTTTTTAAATAGTGGGGTTACATTAGCTACCCTCCAATCCATGGGAACTATTCCAGAGTCTATAGAATTTTGGAAGATATGTATGTGAGGGAGAACGCAATAGAAGGAAATGCTGATAAGATTAGATGAACCAGGATGTGAAGAGGCCCGTGTGGAGCATAAACAGCGGCACAGATCAATTGGGCCAAATGGCCTGTTTCTTTGTGGTTAATTCTATGTAAGTGGCACAGTAATATTTTTCATGATGTAATGCTGTGTAAATGATATAAATTAATCTATGTTACTGTATCATGGCAAACACATTGTTATGAAATGAAATGACCAGGATGTCGTGGAGGAAACATTCCTTTCGGATGCTGAATGCTTCCAACAAGTCACTCAACAGCATCCAGGACAAAGCAGTCTGCTTGATTGGCACCCCATCCACCACCTTAAACATTCACTCTTTCCACCACCGGCGCAATGTGCTGCAGTGTGTACCATCTACAAGATGCACAGCAGCAACTCGCCAAGGCTTCTTCGACAACACCTCCCAAACCCGCGACCTCTACCACCAAGCGCACGGGAACACCATCACCTCCAAGTTCCCCTCCAAGTCACACACCATCCTGACTTGAAAATATATCGCTGTTCCTTCATTGTCGCTGGGTCTAAATCCTGGAATTCCCTACCTAACAGCACTGTGGGAGTACCTTCCTAACATGGACTGCAGCGGTTCAAGAAGGCGGCTCACCACCACCTTCTCAAGGACAATTAGGATTGTGACCCAACTGCAACTCGGCAGCCTGAACGGGAAGCGGCAGTGAGTTTCCTGCCTGGCCAATAGAGTGGGGAAGCAGATCGGGGCCGGGCTCCCACCTCATTTGTGCCCAACCCAGATTTAGCCAGAATGGTCTGCAGAAATTTGGGGCCATTATTTTTGTCTCTTTTACTCATTCTCTCTCACCTTGATATGCTTTCAAAAGTTTATAGAATGTTTGTAATTGTTAGCTGTTGAATTGGCAAGTATGTAAATAAGATCTTATGAGTAGCCAAGACACATGCGCATTCTAAACTTGGTATTTCTATGCAAGTGATCTTCAAAAAGCTTTAACTACAGGCTTTGTCAAAATAAAAATCATAAAATGTTAATGTATTTAAAAATATATATCTTGTAATGATGAAAACAAATGACCATCTCCCGATGTAGTGACTGCTTTTTACATTATGTGCAAACTTTTAGTGTGTGTGTATATAATTTGGGGTTCTGAATTTTTGTAAAGGATGTTTTTAATTTTTAAAGGTATTTGTTTTGGAATTGTTCCGTTTTGTAAAATAAGCTTCAGGTGTTAATTGGTTTGAGAAATCATAGTCAATGATTTAATCCAAGTTCTTTAAAAAAAATACATTTTACACTCTTAATGAAATTAAAATGTAATATTTAGGAACAGAGTTCTGTGTGTTCATGTACAGAATGCTGTGTAGGGCAATCTCTTGGATCTGAATTGCGATTGGAAACTACAGTACAACTGCACCCAATTAAACTGTTGCCTTCCATTAGCTTTAAGACAATTCAGTAAATTTGATAAATAGTTTTTCGCATGTTGAAAAGTTAAAAAAAACAAATAAAAAGAATCAATTGACTGAATTGTGATCTAACCAAATAAGTTTTGTTCTCTCCTGCTTCTCCATCTTTTACTATCCTCTCAACTGCTCTGATTTTCTTTCTCAGTTGCATTGTTCTATCTATTTCTCTCTTTTCTTTGCAGTCACCCCACTACAGAATGAGGGGAATTTTAGAAAATGTTCACAAGTGACTGGGTTTATATTGCCATCTACTGGTGAAAGCACAGATAGCACATTTTAGCCTTCAGCAGTTTAGCACAGCAGTATTAGTGGACTAGGAATTTCGAAGCGAAATAACTGAAAAACAATGAATATCACCAATAATGATTGTTAATGAAATCTAGTCACTTTCAATTTTAAAATGCAACACAAGCTCCTGTGAATACAGCTCTTCCCAATCATGACCATTCTGGATGAATGGGCCTAACCGAACCCAGGTTCACTGATAGTTTTGTTGGGGGTGGGAGGGGTGGGTGGTGGCGGTGGTATGTAACTAGACAGGGCAGCTTTGGTGAGGGGAAAGGAATCACTGTCATGGTGGCAGCCTATCTTTCATCCCTGAGTCCCATTTGGACCTGCCCTGTTAGTCTTCGGATACTTTCTTCTCCTGTGAGCACCTCACATTCTACCACCCCACTTACCTCTCCTTCAAAGTTCTTATAATCTTCTGCCCTGTCTAGTTTCCAAGTGACTTTCTCCTCTGTCGTCTCCTCATTAAGCCTCATCACCAAGTGACCCATTACTCAGAATATAGCTAAGAGTTTATGGGTGTTTGACCTGGGTCATGCCTTAGATATTCTCTCAGGTACTTACCACTCTCACAAGTGATCCAAGCATTTACCTTTAGAGATGTTCCTGTACTGCCAAATGTCCCAATCATGCAATAGCCTAACCCAGGTTTGTAACAATAGGACCTCTTGTGATCTGAACTGGATGTGCATCGCCAATCTTTTTGAAGGAGGACTGAGAAAACACTTGGTACAATGAAATCAGATATGAATTATTAAGATACTTTACTTCACAGACAGCAAGTGAATATAAGAGCAACAGCTATGACCAAACTCATTAATTCAATCAGTATGACTTGTCTTCAGGTAATAATGCAAAATAATGAAAATGGTACACGTCCCCACATCAGTGTGTGAGCTTGCTTGATATAAACAAAATAATTGCTAACTGCTATCATACAAATTTGAAACAGATTAAACCCAAGTGATGCTCTTTGCCAGAGCTGGATTAAGAATTCTTGGAGCCATGGGCCAGAAGTCCATTAAGAGTACAGATTTCTATGGCAACTAATGCTGGATAGTGACCCTTAATACTGGAAGAGTATGACACTTGTTGGAAAGAGAATCAGTATTGACAACTATTCAGGCCAATATGAGTGAGACAAGCTCTCCTACACATTTCTCAGCCCATTTGATAGTGGAGAGGCTGTGCTATTCACATTTCTTCTCTTGCCATTTCTCCTTCCAGAGATGAAAGTACTGGCATTGCTCCAGCTAACACTTGCCAACTCGTGCAACCAGCTGCAAGATTTTTCAGCTGCTATTACATAGTTTGAGTTTATGCTTGAGACTGTTCTTACTCTTTAACTGACCGGTGCAGCTGTGTTCTTATTGCGAGAACTCGCATTGAACAGAAGTTTCCACAGACCAGGTTATCTGACTGTATGAAAAGCATTGGCGATATCAGACCTTTGTGGGCCATTTCCCCAGCTATCAAAAGAAGCAAAATTCCAAAATAGTTGCCACACTTTTCTCCCCCTTCTGCTATACATGGTAACTATTGTTACATACTTTAGGTCTTGTGGGATCGTGCAATCTCTCCAGGTGTAGTCAGCTCAGTGAGAGCCCCATAGCTGCACTTGTAACAACATGCGTGCTTTAAACAATCGTATAATCTCAACCTTGTCAATGACAAGGGTGGCACATGCACACGCTAGAGTTACAGTAATACGAATAATACTGTTGTTATAATTTCCCTACGTAACAACAACAATGGCTGACTTGAAAAGTACTTAATTGGTTGTAAAATGCTTTGGGACATTGGGCAGTTTAATGTGCCCAAAAAGACAAATCCTATCTCTAGACATACTGTGATTTAATTATAAACTTGAAAGATTACATTTAAAATCAAAAACAATGAATAATAAAATTAACTTCCACAATGTCTTGATTTGTGTGAAATTATTGGTCAACAAAAACTGTTTCCGCCCGGTTTCGAACCGGGGACCTTTCGCGTGTTAGGCGAACGTGATAACCACTACACTACGGAAACTGACATATCAAAAGATACCTCAATGTGAAAGACGCCGCTTGTGGAGCTCTCGTCAGGCACGGACATGGAAACCAGCAACTGCACCAGGATACGAGAGCCGAACGAGCGGCCAAGCGGATTGGCGCCGGTGATTGAAGTGCAGCCGGGCCCGGCTCTCAATCCGGCTCAGCTCCCGGGCCTCGCTGCCTCACTCGGCGCCGTCAGACACTCACACAGCCCGGGTGACGGGCGGCACTCGCAATTTTGCGGACCTCCTACACCGAATAAAATGGTTATCCCAACAATGTAATAAAATGCAGGAGGGTTGCACTGGGCCCGCTCCACGGGTGGTAAAATCTCCGCTTTCAGTGCCATTGCACCACACAAGTCACAGTAAATGATAAAAAAAAAGATACTGGAGAATGCGGGCATCGATCCCGCTACCTCTCACATGCTAAGCGAGCGCTCTACCATTTGAGCTAATTCCCCTCTGAAGAGTAAACGTCTGCTACTATTTTAAAAAGCCTCTTCAGCCCACTCCTGTATTATGTTGAATATCTGTTTTTTTGAGTACGAGGTGCCAAACAGCAAGAGTTTGGTTCAACGGGGGCTGCCCCCCGCCAGCAATCATTTCCATGCCACTCTTTTAACTGCTTAGCTATAGTTTTCAATATTAACTTCCTACTTCTTTAGGGTAAATAACTCAAAACCAGCTCCCTGGAACTCAGAAGCATTAATTTGATTAAAGTCAGAGTCACAAATGACCACCAATGCGACTGTGATCGTGGTAAACTATCCCTTCTCATCCTTCGTGACCGGTCTGCAGCCTTTGACACGATTGAACACACTATCCTCCTGCAACACCTCTCCTCTGTTGACCAACTGAGTGGGACTGCCCTCGCCTGGTTCCACTCGTACCTATATAGTCATGGCCAGAGAATCTCAAGCAATGGCTTCTCTTCCTGCCGCTACCTCTGGAGTCCCCCAAGGATCTAGCCATGGCCCCCTCCTATTTCTTATTTTTATACAGCCCCTCGCCAACACCAGCTGAAAACACGAGGTCAGGTTCCACATGTATACTGACGACACCCAACTCTACCTCACCACCACCACCTTTCTCGACCCCTCCAGTGTCTCGGGCCTGTCACACTGCTTGTCCAACTTCCAGTACTGGATGAGCAGAAATTTCCTCCAACTAAATATTGGGAAGACCGAAGCCATCGTCTTCGGTCCCTGCCACAAACTCTGTTCCCTAGCCACCGATTTCAAACTTCCCCCTGGCAACTGCTTGAGGCTGAACCAGGCCATTCGCAATCTTGGAGCGGGATTTGACCAGAGATGAGCTTTCGACCACACATCCGCTCCATCACCAAGATGAGACTGGAGAAGGACTCAACTGAACCTAGCAAAATTGTAATCCCAATGTCAAACAGATTTATGATTTGGCTATATCTAGTGCAAGGAGGAAATCTTCCCCCATTGCGTCAGGAACTGTGAATTGACCACCAATTCTCAAAAGATCCCCATTATTTCTGTCAATAACCAGGGGGCATAGGTTTCAAGTAATTGGTAGAAGAATTAGAGGGGAATTGAGAACTTTTTTCACCCAGAGGGTGGTGGGGCCTGGAACTCACTGCCTTAAAGGGTGGTAGAGGCAGAAACCCTCATTGCATTAAAAAAGTACTTGGATATACTTGTGAAGCGCCTTGGGATGTTTTACTACATTAAAGGTGCTTTATAAATACAATTTGTTGCTGTTGTTGATGTGCCTTAACCTACAAGGCTACAGACCAAGAGCTGGAAAGTGGGATTAGGCTGGATAGCTCTTTCTTGGCCGGCATGGACACGATGGGCCGAATGACCTCGTTCTGTGCTGTAATATTCTATGATTCCACTTAATTTTTAATAATTAAAACCAACCCTTTCTTTGATGGATGAGGTCTTCTAATTCTTCACCAATGTCTTCTTTTTTGTCCTGAAGGTCTTGTAAGAAATCGTGAATTGGAAGAAATAACTTGAGACAAAAAAGTCTCTTCAGACTGGTGTTAGAATAACAACAACAACTTGTATTTATATAGTGCCTTTAACGTAGTAAAACATCCCAAGGCGCTGCACAGGAGTATTTTAAGACTAAAAATTTGACACCGACTGGATAGTCACTAAGAATTTGCTTATGTTCTTGGTTCCCTGTGGATGTTCTAACATTCTGCACCATGGCGGTGACCTCGTTTCCAGACTCGCTGACTGCTGTTTGTGTGCTAGAAAGGTTGTTGACTGTATCTTTGATAATCTACCCTAGGCCCACCCCTAAAAAGAGAGTAAGAGAGATATCTAAAGAGCTTTTAGCACAGACGGTGAAGGGAAGGGAAGAGCTGTTCACGCACGCAGGCCGTCTGTCCGATCGGGACCGATACCAGCTGCTTGTCACGGTCGTATGTCTACTATGTTGAGATACCGTGGCAAACGTGGGAGTCGAGACCAGAGTTGGTGAAACACAACTGCTTTAATCAACCTCATGGCAAAGAGCAACTGGAAAAGCCCGCGCAACCACTTAAATACTCCCCAGACAGGAAGTGCTCCCGGCAGCCTGTCCCTGCGGGAAACAAGTTGCTGGAGGAAAGGGCCCCCGGCTGGGGGCGTCTGCTTAAACTGTCCGTGCTGCCGTGAGCGGATTATGTCCAGTGGTGGCGTGTCGCCACAGAGCTCCCCCCAGAATCCGCTTAGGAGGAGTGGACGAGTCGTGACGGTGGTCTAATGGTTCTGCCAGAGCGGCTCTGAGTGGTCGCCGGTCTAGTTGATGGGGCCGGGCGGTTCGCCGCCAGCTGTGCTGGCTTGCTGGCGGGACGGCCTCTAGTTGGAGGTCGGGCCACGGGGACCTGTTCCCCTGGTTGTGTGTGTGCTGGTTTGAGCCGGTCGATGGAGACTGTGTCGACCCTGTCACCGAGTCGCAGCTTGAAGACCTTGTCCCCGGTTTGTAGTGCCTCGTACGGTCTGTCGTACGGGGGTCGCAGGGGTCCGCGGTGTGCGTCGTGTCGCACGAAGACAAAGCGTGCCTGCTGTAAGTTTGGCGGGACGTGAGGTGCGAGTTCGCCGTGTCGGTTGACCGGAAGTGGGGCGAACTGTTGAGCGGAAGAGAAAGAGTTGAGCCGCTGCTGTTCGGCCAACCAAGGCGTGGTAGCCTCCGGGAGGAATTCGCCTGGTACGCGCAGCGGTTGTCCGTCGACTAACTCCGCTGCCGAGGACTGGAGGTCTTCCTTGACCGCGGTGCGTAGGCCTAGTAGCACCCACAGTAGGCGGTCAGTCCAGGTACTGTCCTGCAGGCCGGCGCGGAGTGAGGCCTTGAGTGACCTGTGGAAGCGTTCACACAGCCCATTGGCCTGCGGGTGGTACGCCGTGGTTCGGTGGAGCGTCACCCCGAGGTTGCGTGCTGTGGCCGTCCAGAGTTCGGAGCTGAACTGGGCGCCTCTGTCCGAGGTTATGTCGGCTGGTACGCCGAACCTTGTGACCCAGGTGTTAACGAACGCCCTGGCGATGTCGGCTGTGGTGGTGGAGGTCAGCGGCACTGCCTCAGGCCAGCGTGTGTAGCGGTCGACCATCGTGAGGAGATAAGTTTGGCCTTGCGATGGCGGCAGAGGACCGACGATGTCGACGTGTACGTGGTCGAAGCGGCGGCTGGGTACCTCGAAGTCTCCCAGGGGTGCTTTTGTGTGCAGCTGTACCTTAGCCCGTTGGCAGGCGAGGCAGGAGGTGGCCCAAGTCCGAACATCTTTGCTGAGGCCACGCCAGACGAAGCGCTGGGAGAGGAGTTTGATGGATGCGTGGGAACCCGGATGGGAGAGCCCGTGTAGCGCGTCGAAGATGCAGCGGCGCCAGGTTGCAGGGACGACCGGCCTAGGTTGGCCGAGTGAGACGTCGCAAGTGACTGCCGTGGCTTCAGGCCCGTGCGCGACCTTGGCTAGGCATAGCCCTGGCAGGTTGGTAGCCGCCGAGAGGAGGTCTGGGTCCGTGAGCTGGGCCGCTGCTAGTTGCGCGTAGTCGACCGCGAGGTGATTCGCGCAGATGGCGGGACGGGAAAGGCAGTCGGTGACAACGTTGTCTCTACCGGAGACGTGCTGGATGTCCGTAGTAAACTCGGACACGGCCGCGAGCTGGCGTTGCTGCCTAGCGGACCAGGGTTCGGTGTGCTTGGCCATCGCGTATGTGAGCGGCTTGTGGTCCACGTACGCGGTGAAGGGGCGGCCCTCCAGGAGGAACCTGAAATGGCGGACCGACAGGTGGAGCGCGAGGAGCTCGCGGTCGAAAGTAGAGTATTTGACCTCCGGGGGGCGCAGTTGGCGGCTGTAGAAGGCAAGTGGCTGCCACGCGCCATTGACTCACTGCTCGAACACGGCTCCGACCGCGTGGTCGGAGGAGTCGGTGGTGAGCGCGACCCGGGCATCGGCCCTCGGGTGCACGAGCAGGGTGGCGTCAGCGAACGCGTTTTTTGTGGCGTCGAAGGCGGCTGACGTGTCAGTGGTCCAGGCTACGGCCATCTTGCCGGATTTACCTCGGAGGGAGTCGTATAGGGGCTTCATGAGGGCTGCAGCTCTGGGGATGAACCTGTTGTAGAAGTTCACCATCCCGAGGAACTCCTGGAGGCCCTTGATGGTTTTGGGGCGGGGGAATTGCTGGACGGCCTGCACCTTGTTGGGCAGGGGGACGGCCCCAGCAGGGGTGATGTGGTGACCGAGAAAATCGATCTCGGCTATGCTGAATTGGCACTTCGCCGGGCTGAGGATGAGCCCGTGTTGGGCTAGGCACCCGAACAGGATGCGAATGTGTTCGAGGTGTTCCTGTTGGGAGGAGCTGGCCACGAGAATGTCGTCTAGATAGACGAATAGGAAGTTCAGGTCCCGGAGGACTGAGTCCATAAGGCGCTGGAAAGCCTGGGCTGCATTCTTGAGGCCGAAGGGCATCCTCAGGAACTCGAACAGGCCAAATGGGGTGATGACGGCCGTTTTGGGGATGTCCGCGGGGTGTACGGGGACTTGGTGGTAACCGCGCACCAGGTCAACCTTGGAAAAGATGGTTCGTCCGGCCAGTCGGGCTGAAAAGTCCTGGATGTGCGGCACCGGGTATCGGTCGGGGGTGGTGGCGTCGTTGAGGCGGCGGTAGTCCCCACAGGTGCGCCAGCCTCCGCCGGGCTTGGGGGCGATGTGGAGGGGCGAGGCCCAAGGGCTGCTGGAGCAGCGGATGATGCCGAGTTGCTCCATGGTGGTGAACTCGGCCCGCGCGATTTCCAGCTTGGCCGGGTTGAGTCTGCGGGCGTGGGCAGAAACCGGGGGGCCAGTGGTGGGGATATAGTGCTCCACACCGTGTTTGGCGGCTTTGGCCGAAAAGGTCGTGTTAGTGAGGGCGGGAAACTCGGCTAGAAGTGCCGAGTAGTCGTCCGTGGCTCTGGCGAGGCAGTAGGTCGTCAGGCCGGCCGAACGGGCCGGGGTGAATGCGCCAGGGATGGGGGCCATAGTATTGATGTCGACGAGGTGGTGCCTCGGAATGTCGACAAGGAGGCCGTGGGCGCATAGGAAGTCGGCGCCGATGAGTGGGCAGAGGACCCTGGCTGTGAGGAACTCCCAGCGGTAGCGGCGGCCTGCGAGGTCGAGCGTGACCATGCGGGTGCCGTATGTGCGGATGTCAGAGCCATTGGCTGCGGCCAGCGTGATACCCCGTGCGCCGCATTGGATTTCGAGGGCGGAGGTAGGGGTGATGCTGTGCTGGGCCCGTGTCGCACAGAAATCGGCGGTTGGTGCTGTCGTCGGTGACGTACAGTAGAGGCCCCTTTTGCCCCGCGGCCATCATGGGGGCCGGTGTGGGGGGGGGGTTTGAAAGTGCACGGTGGCGTGCAGCATTGGGCCCTAGTGCCAAAACGGGTGTGGTAGTAGCAGTGACCCGGAGTGGTAGGGCGGTCGGGCCTAGTGGGCCGGGGAGACCACGTGGTCGTTGCCGTGAGGTCGGGCGCGACGTCGTGGGCGGTCTGCGCAGAGAGCAGCCGGTCGGCCTTTTCGGCTATCTCATTCAGGTCCGTGGAGCCAGACTCCACAATGAGCGGGCGGATGCTGGCGGGGAGCTGCCGAATGAAAAGCGTGCGAAAGAGGGCGCCGGGGTTTTTGTCGTCTGAGAGTGACAGCATGTGGGAAAGCAGATCCGACGGTGAAGCGTCACCAAGGCCGGGGAGGTCGAGGAGCTGGCAGTTGCGCTGGTAAGAGGACGCTTGAAATTTTTGAAGGAGCGCGGCCTTCAGATGTTCGTACTTGCCTTCCACTGGTGGATCCTGCAGTGCTGCCCAAACCTTGGGGACCGTGGCGTAGGTGAGAGAGGCGACGAGGTAGTCGTACTTCGTGGCGTCGACTGTAATGTTTTTCAGCCGGAATCTGGACTCGGCTTGAACGAACCAGGCCTCGGCCAGGTTCTCCCAAAAGTCCAGTAGTTTAACCGTGACTGCGTTTGTATCCGCCATGCTAGCTTAGGATTCGTCCTGAGCGTCGGGGTCACCAGTGTTGAGATACCGCGGCAAACGTGGGAGTCGAGACCAGAGTTGGTGAAACACAACTGCTTTAATCAACCTCATGGCAAAGAGCAACTGGAAAAGCCCGCGCAACCACTTAAATACTCCCCAGACAGGAAGTGCTCCCGGCAGCCTGTCCCTGCGGGAAACAAGTTGCTGGAGGAAAGGGCCCCCAGCTGGGGGCGTCTGCTTAAACTGTCCGTGCTGCCGTGAGCGGATTATGTCCAGTGGTGGCGTGTCGCCACAACTACGTCTATCTTGATTGCGTGTCGTACTTAACTTAAACTGCCACTCTTTAATAAAATGCCTTACAACTCCCAAGACCCTTTGGGTAATGTGTGTGTGACCTGTGATCCAAATCTTACAGTGGTGTCAGAAGTGGGATCATAGAGTTGGGAGTTGTAAGGTTCCGGTTGTGGGGACCGGAGGGACTTGGTCGACCGCGTGTGATCATCGCTTGAGACTAAGTAGGGAACTCCCTGAAAGAGGGTAGAGAGAGAGAGGTAAAACCAGAGGTACAATGGCGTTGGCATACCATCGAGAACAGCCAGTAGACAGCCTGACAGAAAAAGTCAGCACATCTGCAGCAGCGGACTTCCTAAAAGTCTTAGAAGGCGGTAACAGGGACTATGACTACATCCTTGATAAACTCTCTGAGGATGTTCAGAAAAACAAACTGAAAATAAGAGAGGTCGAGACAGGTTAGCTTACGGGGCACATTTGTGCGCTGCCCAGTTAAATAGGGAGACTAAAGAGTTAAAAGATTTAGTAAGCCAAATGCGGAGAGAAAGAAGTGAATGGTGAGAGAACCTTTCGGCCCTCCTCAACCAGTTGCGCTGGGAGCAAAGGATTCATGACAAAATGCAGTGTACACAGAAGAAACTAGATCAAATACTCGGGCAGAATATTGAACTACAGGCAGAAAACACCAGATTGTGAGGAGTTAGAGGATGCAAGGGGATCGTTAAGGGAATTAAACCGGCGCCAAACTACTACCCCCCCACCCCCCCGAAGCAGACCATGGCCCGCGCTTAGAAAAAATCCAACAGCTGCAGGCATAAATCGGCCAACAATGGGTAGTGGTGGCTACTGTCTCCAAAATCAAACCGAAAGATCCCGGCCTTTGCTGGGACAATATAGCTGAGGACCCCACTCCCTCTGCTCTGCCTCCACCGTACAAGGATGACGAAGCAAACAAAGCAAACAAGACAATACCAGTGCGTGTGGTCACTCGCACCAATGCTGCCCGTCAGCCTCAGCTCCAGACTGAAGAGGAGGTGGAAGGCGTCCAATCCTCCTCCTCGACCACTAATGATGGGGGGAAACAGTCACCACGACCACGCATAGGCCCCATTCCACTGTTGAGGTCAGGTTACTAAAGGATGACCTGGTGACGGTGGACATGAACACCAGCCCCTCGACCTCAGGCAGTGGTGGAGGATATTTATAATCACCCACCCAGAACTAGAAGGGGACGACCTCAAACAGGTCGCATGTTCCTCAGGACTAAAACAAGAAATGGATCAGGACACACTGAGGGGGGGGGCACAATAAATGAGATTGAGTTAGAACTATGCCAAATGCTAGGGGAGGAGGGCATTGATTTTCACCAGCTCATAGCTAACACCAAAAAGGGCCCTACTGAAAGCCCGAATGCCTTTGCGCATAAACTCCATGACATCTTCCAGCGCACCAGGGGCGGTGGAGGGGATTACTTCAATAACGCGGGTTTCAAAACCCTCTTTTTGAATGGCCTCCAACCATTGGTCCGTAACTCGCTGGGCGTTTACATCTCCAAAGTCACTCCGTGGGGACAAGTATGCACCCATGC
This sequence comes from Somniosus microcephalus, assembly GCF_052327205.1. NCBI lineage: Eukaryota > Metazoa > Chordata > Chondrichthyes > Squaliformes > Somniosidae > Somniosus > Somniosus microcephalus. Next base: position 70,764,898 of record NC_141001.1, read on the forward strand.
CAGAACTGCTTGGGATCAGACTCATGCCAATATCCCTGGAACACCCGCTAAAGCTACAGTAGCGGCCGTCAAAGGCCCGCTGCCTAACCCAAAGTCAGGGCCGTCCAAAACTCCCGCGCTAGGAATAGGTGCCTCGGTGCATTGCTACATTTGCCTCGGCCACTGTGCCCGTCAATGCAACAACAACCCCCCCCAAGGCAAGCAGGTTACCAACCCGGTCAAACAGCGACGAGAGAATAGAAGCAGCCATAGTGGCTTTGACCATCGGACTGGCAGCCCGACCGGTCGCTGCGGCGCATCAGCAACCCGAGTCGACGGATTCGTTTCCACCGCCCGTGACTCCCACAGGCCTCTCAGATGGAGGTAACTTCCCCTCTCCAATACGATGGTGGTGGGAGACTGGTAATCCGCACTGTTGATTCTGGAGGCTGTCAACAATTAATGCCAGTCGACTCCGGCTCCTCTGCCACCATCATTCACGATCCCCACCCCGATCCTACAGCGAGCGTGCCCCACGTTTTATCGGGCTTTGACAATTCAACACAGACAACTATACAAGGATCCCTTAACTTGGAGCTAAAGCAGGGTGTTGTTCGCAAAGGCACGTTCATGGCCAGCTCCCCAGTTTGGCCGGTTAGAAAACCGGATGACTATTGACTATCGCAAACTCAACTCAGTCACCCCGGCGTGTGCCCCGGTGGTTCGGGAGACACCCACCCTACTCTCCCAGATTCCCAGTGGCATTAATCAGTACAGAATGAGATTCAGTAGAAAACATCAGAAATTGAAAATTGGCTTTTGGGATAAAGGATAAGATTAGTCTATGATGAAATAAAGAAAGGAGAAAAGGAAAGATTCTGTCCCTTTTCTACTTTCAGTGTAGTGTCCCTTTAAAAAAAGAGCCTGTATGAATGTTTCGAAGCTGAAAGCTGAGAAAAACAATCTTTTGTTAAACAAACTTTTTTTAAGTTTCAGTCTAAGATTTAACCTTGGAGTTGTGGTTGCTATCATGAATTTTCCAAGGCAGTTTGATTTGTTTTGTTTAAATGTGAAAACCAAACTGTCTTTTTCGATTGGGAAAGTTTTTTTAAATTTACGTGAAGTGACACAATTGCTTGCGTCTGACAATATTTGCTCCGCCTTCTTATAAATCTGCAAAGGAGTTAACCCTTTACGCTGGCAGCTGTTTTTTTTAAAAATTGGCTCACCAAACAACTTTGATCTATGTTTTCTATCTTTACTATTGTATTGGACAGTAAAGTTTCTCCAGACGCTCATGAGATAGAATCTGGTATTAATGGGAATTTTTATTCTAGTGAAAGTCAGGAAAGTGTAGTTACGAATAGTAAATTGATAGCTTTCTCTTGGAGACATTTGTGTCCTTGCCTATGTACCTGTTAAGAAAACAGCATTGATAGACTGGCCACTACCCAAGACATCGGGACCAGGCAGAGGGAGATGAGCAAAGATCTCCAGTCGACTACAATCTTTTGATAGGATCACCTTAAAGCCCGAGAATGGCTTGTATTGGATGGCATGTGTGGCACGATATTGAGATACTGTTATGAGTGTGCAAATGTGATTTGTTACGTATGAAGCAATTACCATCCGGAAATGCATGGTGAATTTGCACTGAAGATCGGGTCTCAGACATGCTCAGTTACTTCACAACAGTATGACATGAAATGATTAATGTGGCTCGGGAGAGTGAGACAACATTTAAAGCATTGACACATACTCCATCGAGCAACTATCTAATTGAGCAACTATCTAATTAATGAAACAATCAGAATAGAGATAAAGACACTGGTACCTGTTAGAGGGATTGAAATTGAAGTTGAAGCAGAGAGTTACATGGAATTTGGATTGGGACAATTGAGGGCTAAGGAGAAATCATGTTTAGCAAGAATTATCCACAAGATGGATACGAGTAAAAGAGATCTGGAGAATCTTTTAAGTCTATGACTTGTTGATTAGATGTTAAACTGTAATGTCACTTCAAATGATTGTAAGAGTGAATTTAACTGTGACTGTAATAATTGTGTTTTGTAGATAACAGAGCATGGGAAAAACCAGTACGACTCCAGCATGAGGTGGTTTTGGTGGTGCCTTCTGTGTCACTACTACTGCAACTACCATGCTTTACAGGTCTAACAGGACCTGTGCCATCAACCAACACGGTTTACTCAATATCAAAAGCTATGCTCAAGTGAAACTGACAGTAAATGAGATAATAAATTCCCCTGTTGTCTAAGAGCTTCAGTGAGCTTGTGATGTGACTGAACTCCTCCCTAAAGCATTTTTATGTTTTGGAGCAAGACAACTGAAGAATAGATATTGAAATTGACAGCATAGGGGACAACTCACACTGGTGGGATATTGGGCTTAATACATCAGCACACCCTTAGGTTCGTATTATTTCACACGCTCTGGTAGTTCTCCAACTTGTAACCCATGTAGTAAGACTTTGATACATAAGCCAATTGTGTACTCATGCCTATGACTAACCAGCACTAACAAATTAATTGAGCACAACGAAAGAGAAGATGCAAAGCAACGTAGAAGAGACCCCAGGCGGGGTAAAGTCAGGAAAGATAGAAGAAACAGAGGATACCCCAGGTGGGGCAGAATTGGAACACCGGAACAGTGAACCTGTGAGAATCAGTGAACATCTGGCAGTGTTCTCTGACTATATATGCTGTGCCTATATGCATCTCTTCACTTCACCTGATGAAGGAGCAACGCTCCGAAAGCTTGTGATTTCAAATAAAGCTGTTGGACTATAACCTGGTGTTGTGTGACTTCTCACATTTGTCCACCCCAGTCCAACACCGGCATCTCCACATCATTCTGCACCATGGCGGTGACCTTGGTTCCAGACTAGCTGTCTACTGTTAGTGTGCTAGAAAGGTTGTTGACTGTATCTTTGATAATCTACCCTAAAAAGAGAGTAAGAGAGATATCTGAAGAGCTTTTAGCACAGACAGTGAAGGGAAGGGAAGAGCTGTTCACGCACATCGGCCGTCTGTCCGATCGGGAACGATACCAGCTGCTTGTCACGGTCGTATGTCTACTATGTCTATCTTGATTGTGTGTTGCAACTTAAACTGCCACTCCTTAATAAAATGCCTTACAACTCCTAAGACCCTTTGGGTAATCTGTGTGTGACCTCTGATCCAAATCTTACATTCTGTTACAATTGTCAATTACCTTTCTTCTCTTACGCTGCTGTTATGTTGCACTACTGGTCTGAGACCAATGCCTATACTCTTGATTTAACACAACAGTGCCTAATTTGTATCAGACAGATGAAAGCTCTGCTCATGTGTATTTACAGAACCCTGCTCCCCTGTGAGTAGGTTTTGTATGTTATGACCAAGCTGGTCATCTCTGCTAAGATCTCTTTATTTGGTTTGACGTCCGTTTTTGTCTGATTACGCCTGTGTGAAGCACCTTGGGACATTTTTCTACATTAAAGGCGTTATATAAATGCAAATGACTGTTGTCTGGGATATCCATTTCATTTAGAACAAAGTCATTGATTTTACTTGGGATATCTTTGTCTGTAGAGGACATAGAATGATACAGCACAGAAGGAACCCATTTGGTCCAATGTACCTGTGCTGGCTTTTTGAAAGAGCTATCCAATTAGTCCCACTCCCATTCAGAATATTTACTATTTTGTGCTCATCTTCAGTTTCAAGCCCTTTTGCATCTTTTATGATTTTTTCCCAACTGTTCTGAAGAGCAGGTGGCAGTGGGGAGAGGGAGATTCTCCCCAGTGCCCTGGCCAATATTTATCTCAGCCAACATCACTAAAACAGGTTATCTGGCCATTATAATAGCACTGTTTGTGGGAACTTGCTGTGCACAAATTGGTTGTGGCGTTTCCTACACTACAACAGTGACTACAAAGTAGAGTGCTTTGAGACATACTGAGATTGTGAAAAGCGCTATATAAATGCAAGTCTTTCTTTTACTGCCCTGTTGCTGTTGTGGTAATGGGAGAATTTATTACTACCGTGCTTGGCATCAGCTGCTATGTCCAGTCCCTTCCTATTCAAGGGTAATTTTTCAAAATGCCACTTCCTGATTTTGAGAAGTGTACCATGACTTGCAGCTTCCTATGACATTTCAGGTCATCTCTCCTGTTTCTTTCCTCAAATCTCCCATTTTAAATGTAACTTCTGCCCAGTAATAATAAACTCCCTGCCCGTTACATGCACTGATTTTTACACTGGAAGTCAAAATGCAGGAAGGAGATATTTTCACAAATTAACCTCATCATACACCTTGATGGATGTTAATGAAAATTAAATCAAATCCAAGACTCTCAGGATCAACTGCACACTACTCTGTTAGTAATGCACTGGTAGAATCGAAGCAGTTATTGTACATCAAAGTTAAACAGCATTTGGAAAAACATTCTGCATTGGTTTGTGTGTATGTTAGAGTAAGAGGAAATACTTTTTGAAGTAACAATGAAATCTCCACCACAGCTTTACAGGAAAATAGCAGATGATGACACCGCAGGGCACCTCAGAAAACCCACTGCACCATTGCTTGGGCAATAAAAAAAATCAATAGGAAGCAAATGTGTGTGAACATTTGTTCTGTGACAACAAATAAACCACCTTACTGCCTGGGAGCATCATTTATGTGATTTTCCTTTGTGAGGGTGGAAATGTGCTGCGCTGCATCAAAATAGTTAGCCACACACACACCGTTCGTTGCATGCCGTATACTTTGCCAGAGACTTCTCTTTACTGTTTTGTCTTTTCAGCAGTACATTCAAAACAAAGAATTTCAAGTGACAAAAAAACGCAAATTTTAAAATAAAACATTTTATTATAAGAATCAACAGCATCTTTATTACAAATGTAATGATATGATGTTGTCTTTACAAATATTTATACAAAGAAATACAAGCAAAGTGTTTCAACATGCAAGCACCAGGCGTTGAGGGTGAGAACAGACCAAATGTTGGTCATAAATTTAAACATCAGAGGCAAACATCATTCAACAGAAAGAAAAAGCTCGTGACTAAGCAAGTAAAGCCAACCCCATTGCAGCTGCCAGTAAAAAGTTAAAAGGCTGAAAGGTCACTCACTATTGTAGTCGGTCCATTATATTGGTGTTGAACTACACAAAGCCTCTAGCTGCAGAAATTCCATGCAGTCTAGCAGCTTTTAAGAGATCGAGCCAGTTAGTATTCCTTCTGCAACCATTGTTTTAGAATGTTTTGTGGTATTTATGGAAATATTATAAAAGCAATGTTTTTACAAACCTCGGTTTGTTTGGTGAGCCCCACTGAGAGACATGCTTGAAACACCAACTTTCATGCCAACAATTATATTACTAACTTGTGAAATGCAACACATCATTCTCATTTGTGGTTTGAGAAGTGTGGGTGAAGAAAGGGGCGGTCTGCAGTTTCCAATTACAACCAAGTGAAATTTTAGTAAACCCACATTTCAGAATTTAAGTTTGGTTCGCCTTTAATGGAACATCTTGTTCATCCTAGATCTAAAATTTAAAACCATTACCAAAAGAAAAGAAAAATCACAGCTTACAATTAATTACCATTGTAACTGTTGGGGTGGGGGGGGAACATTTACTCATTTTTAGGAAAAATAAATTACAGCATTAAAACTACATTTATATTCAAGTTAATCAAAAGTAAATAAACTGCTGTCAGATGGTACCATTGCCTCCCATCAAATAGAAACATAGAATTTTACAACAAAGGAGTTCAATTGCTGCCCCATGCTGTCTCTTTGCAACATCAATCCAAAACCAATCTCTGCTCTACTGTCTCCTAACAACCTTGCACCTTCCTCTGCTTTCAAAATGTATCCATTTCCCCTTAAAAAGAGACAATTGTCTCTGCCTCAACCACGGTGACAAAGCATTCCATGCTTTAAGAAATTTCTCCCATCTCATTCCTCACTCTTAGTGATAGTTTTAAATTAATGGTCCTGACCATTATGCAAGCCTGCATATCCTGACCCCGCTGGAGGAGATGGTGCTCGGCATCATTGGAGGGGCCGTCACTGAGGCCGTGGCGATCGGCGAGGCTGAAACCATTGAAGGTGACTGTATGCTCATACCGAATCCTTCTTCTCACATCCCACTTATCCCACAATCTCTTCTCACTTACAAGGTGCTTATAGTGTAAGCAAACACATCTTGCTTTCCCCCCTCACCTCACCACAACCCTACCCTACCCTTGTGCCTTTTTCCTTTCAGATACCCAAGAACTCCAACCTGGCCAGCCAATACAGGAAGAAGAAAAGAGACACCGTCACTCGATCTCACACTCAGAGGCATCAACTCCGATACTGGCACGGCGTATTTTAGAGGGTAGTATAGAGGCCGGGTCTGCATGTGGTAAGTCACCGGACATGAGTGGCCTGCAGCCAGGCTGGGGGAAAGGGTAGCGCAGGTGCCAGCTCCCGGAGGGTGAGGTTGCACACAAGGTCTGCTGCAGAAGACTCAGATGAGCACTTCGATGGAGCGGCCTACAGAAGAAGGGTGATAGGAATGCACAGAAATGCTTGGTGCATTGGCAGGCCTGCCAGAGAGCCTGTTGTCACCATCAAGGAGCATGGAGCAGTCTGGCTCCAACATTCCACAGGGTTTTGCGCGGAGCTTGGAGACCATGATTTCCAGGAGGGAAGTGATGGGCAACTCCATTAGAGTACTTGTGGACCCAACCATGATGCAGCCTCTGATGGCTGATGTCTCAGCTTCCATTGCAGCATAAGCAGAAGCCACCCAATGTCTGAGTGCTGCAGTGGAAGCTCAGACCGCTCTCATGCAGGCTCAGCTTGCTGCCACGCAAGCACAGACTGCTGCCATCATGGCTGCGTTTACCAGTGTTGAAAGTGACTTGCAGGGTGTCACAGCAGTCCAGCAATCTGTCCTCCAACAGACTACTAGGATTGCTGAGGTGCCGCCCCAGGGGAGTGGCAATGGATCCATGGAGCAAGAACCTGCTGTCCTCTCTCAGGATGACAGCATTCGTCTTCCCACCACTGCCACTCTGTCAGTGCCCTCGCTTTTGCCCATTAGTCAGCCAGCTCAGACTGCTGCCGCCCATGCCGAGGTGGTGCAGTCCGTAGCTGGGCCTTCTAGGCTCAGAACTGCTTGAGGTCATCCTGCAAGTCTCTCCCACTGAAAGTCAGCAGCCTTCCACCAGCCATGCTGCAGCACTTTGTAGGAGCACTAGGACAGGCAAAGGCACACAGAAGACAGGCACTAAGGGAATGCACAAAGGTGATTAGATGACTTTGTTGTGTGCTATTGGATGGATTGATTGATTTATAAATTTGATTTGGAATGTTTGTTTAGTGGTGGCTTTCATTTCAGCATTGTGGCCAAGAGGATGCTGTGATGTTCCGTGACAGAGGGATGGTAAGGTGGGGAAGTGTTAAGCAATGTGGATCTGGGGTTTCATTCAGGAGAATTGGAGTCTGATGATGCGCTCATGGACAGCCCGTCCTGAACATGGATGTGCAGGCTGCCTCCTCCTCCTCCCGAGGGGGTCGCGGAACCTGTGGTGGCAAGGGCTGTGTCCTAATGATAGGCAAGTTGTGGAGGGTGCAGCAGACCACCACAAATTGGAATATCCGCTTTGGCGAGTACTGGGGGACTCCTCCCGAGCGGTCATGGCAGCGGAACTGCTGCTTCAGCACCCCGATGAGGTTCCTGGTGGCAGCATGGCTCTCATTATATGAGTGCCGGCCACAAGTGGTGGGGTTGTGGAGGGGAGTCATCAGCCAGGTGCAGAGCGGATAGCCCTTGTCACCGAGCAGCCACCCTCAGGTTCAATGTAGTGGTTGGAAGATTGCTGGCACAGCAGACTGGCGCAGGATTAACTCATCATGGCTCCTGCCAGGATAGCAGGCATTCACCAGCATTATGTGCTGGGCATGGTCACACACCAAATGCACGTTAAGTGAGTGGTACCCTTTGTGGTTATGGTACATCTCACCATTGAGAAGCAGCACCTGCAATTCCACGTGTGTGCAGTCAATGGCACCCAGCACCATGGGGAAGCCCAATATCCTGACAAAGCCACGTGCGCGCTCCTCCTGCTTCTCTCCTAGCGTACAGAGCCTCTTTAACCTCCCGTATGTAGCAATGGACAGCGAACTGCAAGATGTTTGCTATGTCGCCTGTTCTAGCCTGGAAGAATCCGCTGGTGAAAAAATTCAGGGCCACGGTCACCTTGAAGGCCACTGGCAGTGCCGTTGTTGCCCTGCTCTGAGGCTGCAGGTCTGGTTCCAAGAGGTGGCAGAGTTCTGTGACCACCTCCTTGGTGAAGTTTAGCTGCCGAACACACTGCTCTTGGCTTAGGTGTCGGTAGGAGAAGTGCTCCCTGAAAATCCTTGGTGAGTAATGCCTCTTGCTGAGAGCAGCTTGTCTTCTTTGCTGCCTCTGCTCCATCTCCTTGTCATGCTGTAGCGCACAGGGGACTGCAACTAGAGCCCCCATGACTAGGAGCAAGTGGTGTACTCAGAGGCCTTCCACTAGCAGCCAACACCTTCTCAATGTCCATCAGCACTCCCTGCTCACTTTAACATCTTTTCAAATCTCTTCCAGCAACCCGGTACTCCTACAAACTCCAAGAGCCAGTACAAAAGCAATAAGCAATTAACCTGCAAGTTGGATGCATCTCTTTAAGTAGTGCTGATGGGGGGGGGGGGGGGGGGGGGGGGCTCCCTCGTGCAGCTGAACGTATGTAAGTGTTTAGGAGGGGCGTTGAATGGTGCGGCGACGTCGAAAATCGCAGGCCGTGCATCAAATCAGCATTAGATGCTGACATCACAATCTGCCTACTCTGCATATTGCCTGCGCATGCACATAATGCCCACACTATCGCTCTCACCAAGATGGCAAACAGCGTGGGCCACGCCGGAAGCATTTTAAAATGAAAATTAACCCCATTTTTAAAAAAGCTAAAAGTACCGGCGCTATGGAGGTGAATTTTGCGTCCTTTATTTCATCTGTTAGTGGTTATTTGGTATTTATTCCTCCTTGTCTGGGCTCACCCACAAGTGGAAACTGTTCCTTCACATTCACCCTATCGAACCCCTTCATAATTTTGAAGAGCTCAATCAGGTCTCCTTTTTTTCCAGGGAGGAGAGCCCCAGCCTGCTCAATCTTCAACAGTACTCCAACTGTGCTCTAACCAAGGTCCTATATAAATTTAACATTACCTTCCTGCTTTTGTAGTCTACTCCGCTAGAAATGAACCCCAGCACTTTGCACGCTATATAGCTTTATCAATTTGTGTTGCTACTTTTAGCAATTTATAGAACGGTGTTCCCAGATCTCTTTAATTAGTCTGACCAATATTTTGTTTAAATGTATCTTTACTCTTGTACTCTATGCACCTAGTTATAGAACCCACATTGCTATTGGCTATTGTTTTTTTAATGACTTTATCTACCTGTACTCACACTTTCAGGGAATTATGTATGAGTACTAAACAGATGGTTGAACTGGGAGCAGGTATTCATTATAAATTATTTTACAAAAAATTATTTAAAATCAAAATGCAAGGGAATTTGACAGACATTAGACTTAATTATCTGGTCCTTTTTGAAAAACGCTAATGGTCTAGATTGATCAGAAGGTAATACAGTAACGGTTTCATGTAGAAGACCGTTGGTCCATCTAGCCTACCTAGCCACAGTATTGCATACTGGAGTTGTACCGTGTATTGGTGCTCAAACATACTGTGCCACACATAGTTAGGATGCATATCCAAATTCATAATTCCTCACATAGTAAATTCTTTAACTTAGCCCTGTCAACGAAAGTGGGGTTTGGGGAAGAGTGTCGAACAGATGCTCGGGCAACTGTTTTTTTTTGCTGCAGTTTGTTCTTGTCTACCACCTAGTGGCTGAATGAAGAACAGCACTGCTAACTGGAGCAGGTTCTTGCTATCCCTCTCGTCTGAGATGGATAAGATGTACTGGGGGGCTTAATTGGTAAAAATAAAATTTAAAGAGGGGAATAATGTTCACGAATCATCTATGCGGAGAAGAGAATATTTGAACTGTTTTAGAAAATATTCATCTTTCGCAGAGGTGGAAATAATTTAAATATTGAAATGACTAGGTGGGTTAAACCTTTGTCTCCTTCCATTCCTCTAACGCTTGGCTAAGAATAGGAAGTTGGGAATTTGCTACAATTCACACATAACTTAGGAATAAATTAAAACGGTCAAAGAGGGGATGCTAATTGGATGCTCCCACATCAGTGGCAACTATACAGAAGTATTTGAAGGTGTTTGTTCTGTATTTAGTGGGCACACAAAGTTATGATGCAGCACAGACACTATGGGCTGGATTTTACTCACCGAGATGCGTTGGGGGCGGGACTGCTGCCTTCCGGGTTCTAGTCCCGCCCCCAGCAATGTTCGACGCAGACGCTATTTTCCCGATTGGTTTTGTTAAGCCCGCCCTGCGGGCTTGCTGGCCAATTAAGATGATGTCAGTTGATGACGCTTCATCTGCCAGTTTTCTTAAAAGGCACATGAACCATAAATTTTTGACAGATGATTTGGCAGTGTTTGACGGCACTGAGGTGCTGTCAAACACTGACAATCACTGTACACAGGTGAGCCCTTGCACCCAGGCTCTCCAGTGACTCTCTCCTTAGGATGAAACAGATGGCAGCTGCAGCTGAGGGTACAGAAGCGATCTGTCACTTCTCTCATTGAGGTGGAGGCCACAGAAACACTTCAAAGTTTGTCACCTACAGAAAAATCTAAACACATTAAAAATGACTTGCCCAACATTTCCTTACCTCTGATAGTCACCAGTGTCCCATTGCATCCTTCACACCACTTCTGCAGCTGTCATCTATACACTAACATAACAACAGACCCACAGCATGCCTCACTTACCCTGGCACGGTTCCCCGACGTCAGGAAGCCCGCAGAAGTCTAAAAATTGGAAAAAGCCTCTCATCACTGCCTGTTAACTACCTGTTAACAGGCAGTTAAGTGGCTATAATCCTCTTCCCGCTGCTAGGAGTTGGGTCCCTGCGAAAATCGGGGACCCGACTCCCAGGAAGATTGGTTGGAGGCGGGTTGGGAGCAGGTTCGAGACCCGCTCCCTTTCTTTTTGACTTTCCCAGCAGTCCCGCCTCCAAAGGCCTGGTAAAATCCAGCCCATAGATATTGTGATCTTAAATTTGGAATACTACTGTAAACATAATCGGAATAGATTTTAGGAGTATCCATGTCCAAGTTTATTCTAACAGAAAGTGAATGCAACAAAACCCAACTAACCTACAGAACACACAGCATGAAATTTTAACATTAAAAGGTTCTGGACTTGGGATTTGAGGAACAGTATCAAAAGTTGCTGATAACACCATATGGGGGACACGGCAAATTGTGACAATAATTGTGAAAGTCTGCAGATGACACAGATAAGCTGGCAGAATGATCAGATAGGAGGCAGATGCAGTTCAATGTAGAAATGTGTGACTTAAATTTGGAAATTAAAATAGGGAAAGGAAATACACCATAAATGGTAATTATATTAAATGGAGTAGAGCAGCGGCGAGATATTGATGTGAAAATACACAGGTCATTAAAATGTTGCAGCATAAAAGGAGAACTTGAATACTCTGTATAATGTTGGGCACCTATTATGGAAGGATGCAAAATCAATGGAAAATATACAGCGCAGATTCACTAGGATGTTGCCAGGGATAAAGTTACAGTTATGAAGAGAGACTTGGGAAGGTAGGGCTTTTTTCACTGAAGCTAAGGTTAATGGCAGAGAACGCGAACAATGCGCGATAGGCCTATTGGGGGCGAGAGGTGGGGGGGTTGCGGAAAGAGGTAGATTGATGCCTTAAGTGGAGGCCCTTTATCAGAACACAGTACTGGTAGAGGAGTCTGTACCCTTGATGCTGGTCTGCTTTTCTTCTCTTTGGGCCACTGGATCCCACCCAGTTTTGCAAGCTTCTCCCGTTTCAATTTCAGACCTAATTGATCTCCCACTGCCTCAGTTATTCACTTATTTTGTTTCTCGTATGTCTTGAATTTCTTTCATATTTCTTCCCATTGTCTAATGTAAAGATCATCTCGGCCAGATTCTTTTTCCATGCTTGTTCATTTTTTAGTTCTGATGAAAAATTACATTAACTTGTTTGTTCTTTCCACAGATGCTGACTGATCTGCTGTGTGTTTTCAGCACTTCCTGTTTTAATTTAAGAGGTGACCTGATAGAGGTCTTCAAGATTATGAAGGGTTGTGATGACTTTAATAGCAATTGATTGTTTCCACTGGTGGCAAGACAGCAACAAAGTGACACAAATGTAATCATAAAAAGAATTGAAGGGAATGTTAGGAAAAAAATTCTTAGTGGTTAGAATTTGGAATTTATCACAAATCGTTGTTGAAGCAGAAACCATTAATTCTTTTAAAAGTGAATTAGATAGTTGCTTGAAAAAGAGGACTATTAAATGGTATATATGGGGAGATTGCATGAGAGAGGGATTAGACGAGGTGGCTCACGTGGAAAACCACTGTTCCAGACTTACTGGGCTGAAAGAATGTTATAGCATAGAAACAAGCCAATGATTCTATAAACGGTGTAACATTAACAAAAACTGTGAATGGTATGCTGTTGCACAAACAATAATAAACCATTTATTGATCACTTACAAGAATTTTATACAAGGCACTATTAGAAACCCCTAAAATTGTGTAGCTGACCATATTAAACTTCCCCAGATCAGCAATACTGAGAGGGGCTTTCTATACTTAAACGAGAGGTGGCATGCAGACATGTAATAGGGGGATGCACCAGGAACAACGTTTTTCCACAGTAAATATAGCTCTCCCCTCCCCTCGCAAACTGTTGGCATTGATACTTTCACATAACCTCATTGAGATTACAGTGCTCCCAAACTCTACAGCCTAACCATTAAAAAACACATGATTACCGAGCATCTCTTAAATCCAGTTATATTTGGCATTTGCAAGTAAGCTATTCAACTTCAACTGATAATGAAGAAAAGATGACCATTAATAATTGAAATTTGGTAGAAGACTTGAGGCAGCTACTTAAAATAAAACCAAAGAATGCAGGAACTAAATACGCAGTCTTTCATATGCTTGATTTATATACACTCTGCCTCAGCCTTTTAAAGGATTTGACTTGCATTTGCATGACTTTAATACTCTGTGCACCAAAATTAATGAAAAACAAAACGTATCGATGGAAGGGTTGAAACAGCACTTCTCCCATAATGAGACTGATCACATATAATTTTATCAACAAGGTTTCATATTTCTCTAAAGCATGATCCTAAAAAAAAATGATGCACAAGTGTAGTACACAAAGTTAAAACTGTAAAGGAGAACAATCTGAAGTCTGTCTCTCTGCTTTAACACACAATGTTTCAGAGATAGGTAGGTCAGCAGTATGCTCATATTTCGCCCCAAAATGGCGAGGCACATTTTGAAATGTAAGGACATAAAGTGCCCTTACTGTAATGATTAGACAATTCAATCGCAGCCAGAAATTGAACACTTAATACAAATACAGCAAACTGGGTTTTACACATTTTATGGGACTTAACCTAAAACACGACCACAGTTATTATAATAAAAACAATACAAGAAAAGATTGGCTATAAAGTTCTGCAAAATTTTTTGTTTTGTATAGCTGAAGTCGGTGTCATTGCAACAGAAATTTTACAGACGGGTGCTGCTGAAAATTATACATATATAATCTGTGAATAATAGCATTTTATAAATAACGCAATGAAATGAGATAAAATATACTTTTAACTTCTATAGTGCTAAGAGGTAAATTTTAAGAATGGAAAGCCTTTTAACTGTTTACAAAGTAAATGGGTATTATGACAATTTTCCATAAAAGGCTCTTTTTTGGAATTAAAGATGCCACGTACCTCAATGATGTCAAAAGGCAGTCGGTCAACAGTCCCTCATCTTAAGTTCAATGCTGCCACAGCAGATTAGTGGTACAAGCATGCACATTCATGCTATGGATAAATAAGGCAGCTTGGCGATCCGACAAAATCTTAGTTATTTATTATTAGTGTGCAAGTCCTTTAACTGATTTACAATGGGCACTCTACAAACATTTTCAGCAGTGATAGCTACAACTTTCTGTACATACAAGCAAAGGAAAAAAAGCCAAACATTAAAATATTCAAATTAAAAAAAAATTCAGTTTCATTATCCAAGATAAATAATTTAATGTTAAAATACAAATCACACAACAATCAGCTAGAACTTTGCCCTGTAATGTTTTGTGGGAGAATCTTGCGCTCACCAAAGTAAGGAATATCTGTGTTAAGAGGATGGAACATTCATCTTTTTTTAAACCGTTGACAGCTAGTGGCATTGTCAAGCACCCCCAGGTCAGGTATAGAGTAAAATCTTTCTATTCTGCTCAATATATTTTCATCCCAACCTCAGACGTGCACTCCTTAAAAGATACCAGTGTGATACTATTATTTCCCACACCAAGAATCCTCTGAGTGACAGTACTAATTTACAACAGAGTTGTGGGTTGTTATTCTGCTATGAACCTGCATCCTCTAGGAGCTGGATTGATACTGCTTAAATTAATTTCATACAGTATCTTTACAAACAGAAAAGATAACAGACTTTAATCTCATTGATCTGGACTGAATCCAAACACAAATCCTGGACATGGATAGCATGCTAACTGACTATGACTCTAAACATACAAACATTCTGGCTAGTGGTTTATTTTCGAGTCCGCTGAGTTCACGTAATTGGTACTGAGGGTTGTGTGCATTGAGCATAATTCAATAATGTGTGTTACCAGAACAGAACACGTTGATATTCTGATTGGAAATATCAACAATGAAGTATTTAAACTCTATAGAACAGCAGATATAATTTTGATAAATAGGTAGAAAAAGTATAAAAGAAACAATTGTCCATTTAGTATCAATGAATATAGCATCTTATAATTTCATTTCTAATATAGTTTCACCTAACTAGAATCATACAGCACAGAAGAAGGCCATTCGGCCCATCGTGCCTGTGCCAGCATTTGTGGACTTTTTATACTTTTGCTTCCCCATTTGTTCTGTACAATAAAGATATGGCACAAAGGTGCAAGTGGTGTATTTACTTGAATAAAAATGACGGTTAGAAATACATTTCTTTCCAACTGTACAAAATTCCATGGCCCCTATCGACCTGCTCACATTCTCTGTACACTATCCTTTAGGTAATCCCACCCATCTGTTATTTTTAATTCATAAAATATACTTTCTCTCTGTTTGTATTTAAAGCTATGTACAGAATTATAAAAATGTTTCTTTTGATAGAGTCATGAGGAATCTGTACAGGGAGATGGAGGGGGAGGACAGAGATGAAAGTAGCTTCGTTCTGTGGAAGGTGAAGGTGGACAGCTTTCACAGTTCTCCTCTGCTGACATGTATGGACTTCGAGGGGTAGGGGGTGGTGGGTAAGGATCTGAATCCGAGTTCAGATCCATGTAGTATTTGGGACTCTTCCATCGGCTCGTGGTATAATCACTATCACACACATCGGTGCTGCATGGAGTTGTAGGTGGTGCAACACTTTGCATAATGTAATGTCTGTAAAATTGAAAAGAAATAACGGTTTAGTTTCTCTCCCCTTCATTTCAATGGTCGAAAACTAGATGCTGAAGCCAAGATTTAAGGTGTCCATTTTTGCCTTAAGAAGTCTTTAATTGTAAATTGAATATATTCGGACTGTTTATTAATACACTAATCCAAGCGGTCCTCCCTCCCTCTGCCAGGTTAGCAAGTGACAGATGTGATATTAAACCTTTCATGACTGCATTATCTGCAGGTGGAGAGGAACATGTGAATGCAGTTTTCTCGGCTACTACACACACACTTGGTAGCATTACTCTGCTTGCAATTAAAATCAAAAGACATTTTAATTTTTATTTAGCAGGCTGTTGTGGGCTAAATTGAAAATTCATCAAATTCTACCAATGAAGGCATTTACTCCCCCTTCTTGCTACCTCCTCACAGCGACTGCCTTCCTCGGTCGAAATGACAGGCTGCCGTCAGACCTCCACCAATACTAACCTATAGCTGCTGGGAGACATGTGTGGTTGGCTCTCTGATTTTTATTTCCTCCCTGTGATGAAGTAGCTGGCCTTTGCAGGTTGCCTCCTTGTGAGGGCACATTGAAGAATCAGAATGCAACTCGAAGAGAATCACGGTCACAAACCTATATCATATTACTTGACCGCATAATTTTAGTATATAGCTCCTTTAAAAATCATTACTCATGCACTAGACTTCCAACATTAAAATACAATGATGTTACACCAAATCCCCCAATAATCTGTAACTTGGTTATTTAATTGTGAATTATGTTACATTATATCATGCAAACTGCTAGTTATGGCCTCAATTTCTATCCCTGCAGCTACATTTATGATTGCATCTGTCACACTTTATTCCTATGAATTTTCATAAGATAAGTTACTAAAATAAAGCAGACAGATGGACTGATTCAGTAGTTGATTTTTTTTCCCCCTCAGGAAGATATTCTCACAATACAAAGAAGAATAGCTTCCTGTGAGGTCACGCTTTCCAATCATCAAACCGTCTATATTAAATAGTTCCAAATCCAATCTGGGCTGTTGCTGCATCGACCAAAGATGGAGGGCGAACAATCGAAGTCAGTTTTGGAGGTCAAGAGACCAAGCTGTGGAACATTTCTTAGTCTAAAGTGGTAGCTTCTAGACACTTGGACATACTGGGAGAAAGGCTTTGCAAGTGCAGAAGTTAAAAAAAAGGTCTAATTAAGTGCTCATCAAAAACTGTCTGAGAATGTGAACTTTTCATTGGCTTTAACTAGCACATTCTAAATTGTATAAAGCCAGGAGCGTTGCTGTGGTGTTCAGCATTGAGAACGTGAACATCTCAGCCATTACACTGCTTGATTGCATCTCTATCCCCTAAAATGTTTTAGTGCTTGCAACCATTAATAATAAATAGGTTTTAAAAAGCCAGAAACAAGTGGCTTATACGCACCTGTAAGACCTGGTAGTGGAAGGACTGTTGGAGGAGTAGCACACTTCGGTGTTGTAGAGAGAACGATCAGTGGCTGGGGATGGAGGCGGGTTTAAAATCTATTAAAAAACATAAGTGATTGAGAAAGTTTGAAATTGTTTTGAAACATTTAATGTGTGTGTGTTTTTTGTGCGCAGAACAACTGGCTAATAATCACCTAAGCATCACCAAGATCAATCCTTTGAACATCGATTTTCCTTCACAAACTTCAAATGAACGTTTCTATCCTATAATCAATGCTTTTCTCATTGACTAAAAAGAAAATAATCTCATGTTGCCTGCTGCCTCAGTAACAAACTACCACTGACTACCTTTAATAAGTGTAGCTTCCCTTTAAGAGCTGCAGGCTGCCTTCAAGAAGTGGCAGGCTCGCTGGATTTCCAAATGGCGAACCTCCTATATGTAGCGCAATTACCGCTGGCAGCTCGCCTCTCACTGACATCATCAGATGAGCAGAGTGGATGTCCACCGTCCACCAGCCCTATCTACGTCATCCTATCTCCGTAATCTCCTCCAGCCCTGAACGCGCCAATCTGGGGAATCAGGCCTCTTATTCATTCCCCCCCCACACCGCACCCACTGGTGGCTGTGCCTTCAGCCGCATAGGTTCCAATCTCTGGAATTCTTTCGATAAAGCCATCTGCTTTTAAAAAAAAATCTCCCTCTACTCCTTTAAGACCCTCCTTTAATCTCACCTTCTTGGCAAAACTTTTGGTTACCCCTCGTAATCTCTCCTTCTTAGGCTTAGCTCCTGTTTTTTCCCCCTCATGCTTCTGTCTACGGTATCAATGTTCCCTGCAGGTACCGTCAGCTGGTGAGCCGGCTTTTAAATAGAAAAACAGCAAATGTGCGGAATTTTGAATGGCCTGCACAGCCCATTAAAGGGGCCGTGAGGGCCAAAAAAAAGTTAGAGGGAACATTGTACGGTACCATGGGACATTTCACTATATTGCAGGTGCTACATACATACAAGTTGTTAAATTTAAGGTCCACTTATGAGACTACAACTAAAATAATTTCTAGGATCATCTAAATCTCTATAAAGTGCAGTACTTTCTGCTTTGCAAATTTCTTTGATCAAATCAAGCATCACTGGTAATATTTTGGTGTTGAAATATTACCACAATCTCCAGAGTATAAAGTTTGGATTGAATTTGACCCATTTGTTTAGCAGCTCGCTTTTTGATAAAAAAAATCCTTTCTAACCACTGCTCTACTACTCTTGAGCTGGCTGACCTTTGCCAAGCTATCTGCCAATGCCATACTGAATTTGGCCACTAGGAGGAGTGCAAAAGCAAACCAGGATGTCTCGCCATCAGATTTTCTCTTCTGGTACAGAAGAACCTTTAGCCTTGATTATTCCAACGCACCCCTGGCAAGCCTCCCATCTTCCACCGAAGAGGCCATGGAAGGATTTGAAAACAAGGATGAGAACTTTAAAATTGTGGTGTTGCTTAACCAGGAGCCAATGTAGGTCAGCGAGCACAGGGGTGATGGGTGAATGGGACGTGGTGCGAGTTAGGACACGGGCAGCAGAGTTTTGGATGACCTCAAATTTACGGAGGGTAGAATGTGGGAGGTGACCAGGAGTGCGTTGAATAGTCAAGTCTAGAGGTAACAAAGGCAGGGATGAGGGTTTCAGCAGCAGATGAGCTGAGGCAGAGGCACTCTGCCTCTTTGCTTCTCTTTCCTCCTTTACGACGCTCATCAAAACCTACCTTCATCTGCCCCAATATCTCCTTACGTGGCTTGGTGTAAAATTTTGTTTATAACGTTCCTGTGAAGCGCCTTGGGACGCTTTACTGCGTTAAAGGCGTTATATAAATGCAAGTTGTTGTTGTTAATTAACTGAAGTTAATGTTTTCAAACACATGGGGGTCGATTTTCGTGGAGCCATCAGGCGGGGTTTCAGGCGTGTGGGGGGGGGGGGGGGAAATCCCGATTTCAGGAGTCCCGACACCATCCCGCCCAAAACCCTGCTCCACGCAACTTTCAGAGGCAGCGGGTACCCGCCCTGCACTGGGACCCGCCGACCAGTTTTTAGCCTAATCCCTATTTTGAGGGGTTTCGTGTGGGTTTCCCCGACGGCTCCAAACCACGCCAGGTTAGAGCAGGCAGGTTGAAGGAGTTGGAGGGGTCGCGATGTTGGTGTTCAGGTGAGTGATGGGTGCATGAGTGCAAAGGTAAGTGTGTTTGGTGTGTCTAAAGTGTGTAAAGAACTTTTACTTACCTGTACTTACCTTCACAGCCTTTCTTCCTGCAGCCGTCGGGAGCCCATCACTCACCCGGAACTTCACAGAATCACAGAATCTACAGTGCAGATAGAGGCCATTTCGGCCCATCGAGCCTGCACCGACACATATCCCACCCTATCCCCACACATTTAATCCCCTAACACTAAGGGTCAATTTATCATAGCCAAATCAACCTAACCTGCACATCTTTGGACTGTGGGAGGAAACCGGAGCACCCGGAGGAAACCCACGCAGACACAGGGAGAATGTGCAAACTCCACACAGACAGTCGCCTGAGGCCAGATTTGAACCCGGGTCCCTGGCGCTGTGAGGCAACAGTGCTAACCACTATGCCACCGTGCCCCTCCTTAAAGCTGAACGGCTGCGATCTGTGAAAAGTGACAGCCTTCAGCTTTGAGTGCCGATGTGAGTTCTGAGTCTGTGCAGAAGGGCTCATGTTAGAACTCAGACTGTCAGTGTTTCACAGCTTCAAACAGCTGTGAAATACTGATATTTTAGCTGTCAAAAACTCTTGACAGATGAAATTTCAGTCTGTGATGTCACCTGTTGCCGGGTGGCCCTTAATTGGCCTGCTGAGCCCGCTGGGTGGGCTCAACAAGGTCAATCAAGGGAAAATCGCACGGATTGGCCGGACGTCGATGTAGGCGGGACTAAAACCCGAAAGTTGTAGTCCTGCCTTCTTCCCAACAGCTTCAGGAAAATCGACCCCATGCAGTGCAATACTTCTGCTTTTTGTGGATTCAGTGGAAAATTTTTATGGTTTGGAAAAAACAGTGTGCCAGCATGAAGCAATGTACTATCAGCAGGATAAGGCACAGAGCAGAGTACCATACAGGAAGAGAAGAAATATTTCTCCCTAGGCACCCCAGTCTGAATTTTACAGCCCTTCTAGTAACAGAGATATCGAGGCAGTACAACATATACAAACAGAAAGGAAGTGTGGATAGATATCTCACACAATCCTTTCCTCTGCAAAGGATTGCAACTCAACATTTCTGTTAAAAGGAACAGGCACTTTAGCTCTTAGTTGTCCAAATATAAAAAACTTTCTTAGCAAAGATAATACAAAAAACATGTAATGGAACCTTACACCACATTAGAGGGAATAGGAAGAAAAAAAAATTCAGGTAGACAGATAGAAACCACACAAACCTTTAATTTAAAATGTAGGGTTTTATCATTAATCCTTATCACAGCAAAATGAATTTATATCCTTTGGAGAGATTTTCTCTATTCCACAGTAAAGAAACATAAAAAAATGTAAGATATATAAAAAAAAACCTGCTGATTAGGTGGGGCGGGGGTGAGGACCGAGTGAGAAGCAGCAGACACGAAGGATGGAGAAAGAGGCTGACTAAACCAAGGGTGGGGGAGGGGGAAGACTACAGAGGGATGGGGGAAGAAAAGGGAAAGAAAATATATGGAGCAGTGGGAGAGCACGTATCTGGAGCAGGAGGACACTGGCAATTCAACAACCGAAGTCCCTTTTTTGTCATGTCATGGCACTTGAGCTCCAAAAAAAGCAGATCATCACTGATATACAGTGTACACTGACAAAGGAGGAACTTAGCAGGAACCAGATCGGATTTCTCACTGAACAGGAATGTTTACAAAATGAAATGATCTTTGTTTCAATCAACAGTTTATAAATTCACTCCATTTCTGTACATAAAGCTATGAGCAGAATACTGTATCTTTGAGGGAGGAGAAACCCATTTTCAAAACTCTTGAGAATATTCTTATAATTGACACCAATACTGAACATATGATAAGTACACACCTGTGGATAGAAGGTTCCTTTTGTACTCGATGAACTGCTGGAGGAGGCCCCGGTCACATGATTTCTATCATACAGTGGGGCCCCACTGCTCCCTCCCATCAGACTCATGGAGCTGATCATGGATTTGCCACAAGACATGCCTACAAGTGACAAAATAAAGTTACACTATGATCTATTACAACGTCTGCCCTAACCCTAAAAAGCTGACAAGACAATCGAACTTGTGTCTATATTGACATTTCATTCCAACCGTCAGTGACAATACATTTAAATGAAAACAATTACATAATCTTTATATTTCACTCTGTCATATGAAAAATCTACCTAATTCAAAAATGGAATCTCAACCTAACTTATATACTAACACTGCATCAAATTTGACTGCAGTCATAGGCTTCTTCCCCTCCTAAAAGTGCAGACTTATGTTGGGATACAGTTCCATGGGTTCCAGAAGTCCTTTGGTACCTCACTCAAGTGGCTATTCTCTTTAGATGAGTCTAGACAGTGGGCGTGAGCAGGCCATTCTGACCACGGGAAGAGTGATGGCTGGGCCTGTCCTCACCTGTCACACGTGCACATGGGTCACGGAAGGGTTGGTTGATTTCCCTCTCCATAGCACCCAATTGCTGTCCCAGCTGAGATGAGTTAACTTAGCACGGAGCAGGAAGCAAAAGGTTAATTATACAGAATAAAAGTAGTACAGGTGATCTCACGTAGGAAAGTTATGTGCAATTCTAAAATCCTACTGGACATCCAGTAATGGCTCTCCTATTAAAAATAGCTCAGCCAGTTGCCTGCTAGCAAAAAGAAACTAAAATATTTTTCCACTGTCAAAGCCAAAAGCTTTAAAAAAAATCTTTCAGCAAGACAAGAAAGTAAATCAATTAATTAACACTTATGAAATAGAATATGAGACATACATACCCACTGATAGCTGCTGGCATTGTGTATTATTTTGGCAACTTAACAGGCCATATATAAATTAAATTGCAATATTACAGAAAACCAGTGGCCTAGAAATTCGGTTTGAGTCCGCCAGGGCTTTAGCGCCCGAAATTTTGCGCCCGCCATAATTGCCACTGCGCCCGCCTAAAATTCAGTTGCCCCGGGCCCAGACGGCGGCGGGCGCTAATGGAGGGTTTTAGCGCCTCGCTATGGGCGTTGAATGCAGGTTTCAGGCGCTAATCCCCCGCTGCGGCACCCGATGCGGTGCGGCAGGCTGGGGTACTGCAGGCCTCCTCCTTCGCTTAAGGAGGAGCTGCGTGCAGCCGACAGCTGACCGGTGGATTCCCCCGACAAATGAGCCCGGCACCTCGGAGAAGTGCCGGGCTCGCGGGACACACACATCAGTGCCGCGGGGGGGTGGTGCAGGAGTCTGGGGAGGGAGGTGCGGGCAGGCGGCCGCCGGGAAAGCGGCCGGCCGCCGCTCCACCTTTATGCGCCGGCCTTACGGTGCTGCAACATCCCGTTCCACAATCGTTGTTTGCGGCTGCCACGGGCAAGGCGGCCGCAACTGAATTTGGCCATCGGGCCGGATTACCACTGCAACCGGGGCGCTGCGCACACCGATGACGTCATCGGTGCCGGCGCAGCGCTACCGGGTAACGCCGATGTTAGGGCCCATCGCAATTTCGGGCGCATCGATACCGCCGGCGCAAGCCACTCCAACGCCCCTAATTGGGCGCTAACCCAACCGAATTTCTAGGCCAGTATGTGTTAATTTGCACACAAACATTGTTCAGAAACATGCAAATTGCACCTCATTTAGCATTATGCAAAGGAAACACCAAAATCAACCATTAACATCAGGGACAACCTGTAGGATTCCTTACCAGTGAAAGTGCCATGCTGGGAACTGCTGGGAGCAGTAAAATTAAGGGGAACATGTGGGGCTCCACTGATATATTCATGTGGAAAAGGTCCATTGGGCCCCTTGTAGCGGCGACAGACGACTCGCTGACAGACGAAGTACATACCACCCATTACAAAGAGCGAAAGGATTATACCAATGACAGGTCCAATTGCGCTGCTATGAGACTGGAACTCATTCACTGATGGTTTAGGTAATTCTGATGGGAAGAAAGCAGGTTACTGGCTCAGAAGTTATCCCAAAATCAAGTCGATCACTAACTAAAGAACTCTAGTATTTATATAGCAATTACAATCAGAATATATTAATATTAACATATAATTTGAAGGTCTTCAGGTGTAGCAACTAGTCATAAAGCATTATGAGCAACACTGAACAGATAAAATATGTTAATTTTAACTGGTGTCAGTTTAGCTCAGTTGATAGCATTCTCACCTCAATCAGTTCATGGGTCCAGAACTTCAGCACATAATTGAGGTTGACACTTTAATGCAGTACTGAGGGAGTGCTGCATTGTTGGAGATGAGATGTTTAATCAAGATCCAATCTGTCTGCTTAAGTGGATGTACAATATCCCATGGCACCATTCAAAAAAGAAATGACTGTGGCCAAAATTGTTCCCTCAACCAATAACAGATTAACTCCATCCATCTCATTTACTGTTTGTGGGACCTTGCTGTAAACAACTTGTTTGCCTAGCTAAGTACAGTAACTGTACTTCCAAAGGATGTGAGGCACTACTAGGAGGTTCTGCGGATGTGATAAAGTGCTATTTAAATGCAAGTTTGTTCTTTCTTAATAGTATATGATATGAATCAACTGAGCGGCCTGTGGGTGGCGCTGTCCAGGGAGAGTATAAAGACTCGGGCACGGGCCCAGCTTGCGCAGGACATTCTTAACAGGAACTAGTGAAGGACACAACTAGACCTCCATGTTGTAAAACAGTTGATTAAAGCTTTGTTTAACGCTTAGACCAAGTGCCTAGTAGTTTTCTTACATCAGTATATACATGCATTATTAAAATGAGTAATTATGCTTCTTCAAAACTGAATATTTAGCTACATAGGGTACTAACGGAGAAAGCGAAACACTCAGTTCATATATTTACACAGATACATTAATTTGCCATACATATAAATGAGCCTCAAGTGAAATCCACATCCTGTAAAGGCTACAGCACAGAGCTGCTTTAATTTGGTAGCATTCCAACTCAAGCCACAGTGAGAGTGAGGGTGGGAAATGGAAATATCATATTGATGCAGTAGGATCCAATTGCTGTACCTAGCCAGGGTGTGTGTGAAGCTAAACTGGGTGTGGAAAAATGGCAACTTTCTATTCATCATCTTAATGATTGCCAGAATATCAAAAGAAAAAGTGTAGCTCAAGGTAATTTTTTTTTTTTTAATTGTTGGATCGTGTTTCAAAAGAATGTTTCACATGTTCTGCTTCAAGAGCCAGAACATGTCCTTCTTGGCACATCCCGAGGCCCGCAGAAGTTGAAAACCACTGGTGGATGAACAGATACTAACCACAAAAAAGTTCGTCTGATCCATCATGGCAATCAGGAAATGAGTTGCAACACTGCTTCTTCAAAATGCACTGACCACTGTTGCAGCGGAACTGGTTAGGACGACAGATCACTGGAATTATGGGAAAGCACAGTTATTTACCAGTTTTGAAGAATAAATAAAACATTTTGAAAGCTTGAAAACAATGAGGCAAAACTGGTCAGCTTGACGTTCTCTGTAGTTCAAACGGAACAATGCAAGAATACTACTAAGGATGTATTATGGCAGAATTAAATTAATAGCCATTAGTTAAAAGAAAAGTATGGGTGGATGTACTTTCAATATGAAGTGCTGCTAAAGTAAAATCTTGCTGGTTAGGAAAAAGTGGATATTTTACTTTATTTTCCGTTTCTTCTGAAACCTGCCATTTGGATTTGGATACTCATTTGTGAGTCATTCAGCTAGCCTCAGCTACGAGACCATAAGGGAATAATAGCCCCACTGGAAATAGTGCTACAGGCAGCTTTCTTGATGTTGACGTTTAAGCTGGGGAAACCTCGTGATGTTGTAAAGTCACCTAACACTTATTCTCCAAGTTTTGACATCTTTCAGGAAGGGAAAGAATGGCAATCAGCACCATTTCTAATTGAGCTATCCTGCAGTTGTCACCAGCTGAACATTTAAGTAATAATTGTGGAGGTGAAAATTAGCAAGTCTTCGTGGGACTGGAAAATAAAGTATCCTATCTTCTCTGTACAGGTTGGTGGTCTTTATGTTTAGAAAAGGGTGGAGCATTTATCCTAAAAATATTCTCCCCAACACTTTCCTTTTCCTATTAATGCAAATTATTAACATTTCTAAATAAACTTGATTTCAAACAGTTACATAAACCCTAAAACCTTATCTAGAACCGCAAAACCTTCAATTAGTAATTGCTCAGATTCTCCTTTTTTCAGGACAGCATTTCAATGCTACCAAACACAATGGAAGGCCCGGATTTTTGCGCTCAGCGGTGGAGGAATGACGCTCACCATTCACCTCGCTGACAACTGCCCACAAAGTTTCTGCAGGCTTTTGAGCGGAGACTTGATCAAATCCAGCATGAGCCAGCGCGGTGCCCTCTACAGGGCATCTATGAGCCGGGAAAGAAACAGCGAGGCTCTTCAACCAATCAGATTGAAGAATCCTCACTGAGCCACACAGAGTCGAAAGCAGGAATTATAAAAATAGATTTAAATCATGTATAGAAAGCAAAAGAGAGATTGGGAAAGAAAAATGGGGTTGAGAGAGAGAGATAAAAGAGACAGATAGAAAAAGTAAACAAAAAATACCTTAAAAAAAAAAAATTTTCCAACACTTCTGAAGGAATGAGACTCCACACTTACAAAATTACATTTTCAGGGCCAAAGAGGCTGCTTGGCAGCAATTAACACTTATCACGCCGTTAAAAGTTCACTTACTCTGAAATGCACCAGCCTTAACTTTTTCTGGCATCTTTAGTGGGGAACTAGTGGGCAAGTACCCCAAGTTCACGCCATTGCATGTCTTTCAATGCTGAGTCTATTGGTGAGGAATGTTACTGCGCGCCCGGTGGAGGAGCGGGGTAATCTCTGACAGCAACTTCCGGATTTCCGCGTTTAAGGGATATGGGGATAGGGCGGGAAAGTGGAGTTCATGGAGAAGTTCAGCCATGATCTCATTGAATGGCGGTGGAGGCTTGAGGAGCTGTATGCCAAACTCCTGCTCCTATTTCTTGTGTAACTGGGCATGTGGGACGCCAAAAGGTGCTGTCCGATTTACCCAGTTACAACGGTGAGCGCTGACAGAGTTATTTCTATCGCAAAATTCAGGCCCACGGGACTGATGGAGCAAACTGAAGTGTTGCAGTACCCAGTTTCTACCACTAGAGGAACTCTATTTACATTGTACTCGGAACACTTCTACTGGTAGAAATCTAGGGCCCGATATCTCTCACTTTGCCAAAAATAGGGAAAAAGCTAACTTTCTCCAATATTAATGAAATGGTAATGCAATGCATGATTTCCCGAGAATATGATTTCATCAGCAGCCATGAAAAGGTACCGGAGAATCACATTCACCTGCAATAACGATCATTTATTGTACATCAAGCAGCTAATGTGTTCCTTAAGTGTGATAGTGCAGCTGTGGCACAATTTTGGGAGAAAGTATCTGAAGCCCAATAGTGAAAAAAAAACCTAATTTAACAATAAAGCCTTTCAAACGCAGGTAAGCATGGTTTTAGACAGACAGAGTCAACTCTATGTCTAGAGGACCTGGGAGGAGGTGTGTAACTAAAATAAAACCATAAAGATAAGGCATGAATAGTAACAGTATAGGCTTAAGAACCTAAGAATTGGATCAGGAGTAGGCCCTACGGCCCCTTGAGCCTGCTCCGCCATTCAATAAGATCATGGCTGATCTTCGACCTCAACTCCACTTTCCCGCCCGATCTCTATATCCCTCGATTCCCCTGAAGTCCAAAAATCTATCTATCTCAACCTTGAATATACGCAACGATTCAGCATCCGCTGCCCTTTGGGTTAGAGAATTCCAAAGATTCACAACCCTCTGAGTGAAGAAATTCTTCCTCATCTCAGTCTTAAATGGCCGACCCCTTATTCTGAGACTATGTCCCCTAGTTCTAGACTCTCCAGCTAGAGGAAACAACCTCTCGGCATCTACCCTGTCAATCCCCCTCAGAATCTTAAATTTTTCAATGAGATCTCTCATTCTTCTAAACTCCAGAGAGTATAGGCCAAATCTACTCAATCTCTACTCATAGGACAGCCCTCTCATCCCAGGGATCAATCTAGTGATCCTTCGTTGCACCGCCTCTAAGGCAAGTATATCCTTCCTTAGATAAGGAGACCAAAACTGTGCACAGTACTCCAGGTGTGGTCTCACCAAGGCCCTGTACAATTGTAGCAAGACTTCCTTACTCTTATACTCCAACCCCCTTGCAATAAAGGCCAACATGCCATTTGCCTTCCTAAGTGCTTGCCGGATCTGCATGCTAACTTTGTGTTTCCTGTACGAGGACACCTAAATCTCTCTGAATACCAACATTTAATAGTTTCTCACCATTTAAAAAATATTCTGCTTTTCTATTCTTCCTACCAAAGTGAATAACCTCACATTTCCCCACATTATACTCCATTTGCCACCTTATTGCTCACTCACTTTACTTGTCTATATTCCTTTGCAGGCTCTTTGTGTCCTCCATACAGCTTACTTTCCCACCTAGCTTTGTATCATCAGCAAACTTGGATACATTACGCTGGTCCCTTCATTTAAGTCATTAATATAGATTGTAAATAGCTGAGGCCGAAGCACTGATCCTTGCAGCACCCCAATAGTTACAGCCTGCCAACCTGAAAATGACCTGTTTATCCCTACTGTTTGTTTTCTGTCCGTTAACTAATCCTCTATCCATACTAATATATTACCCCCAACCCCATGAGCCCTTATCTTGCGTAACAACTTTTCATGTGGCACCTTATCGAATGCCTTTTGGAAATCCAAATATACTACATCCACTGGTTCCCATTAAGGAAATAGAAACAGTTGTAAAAGTTATATGCAGGGTTATGCAACAATACATGCCAGTGGGAGAGAAAAAACTATACTGCAAAAAAGAATTTCCATGTGCCAAATGACTATAGGGTAAATTCACCAATCATGTGCTCTCCCGGGGAGTGATATGTGAAGGGAGTGCAGGTTGGAGTTAGGACTACAACCCAGTTGTACCAATTCTTCAAGTGCAGCTTCCTACTGAGAGCACAGGATCAGCAAATTTACTATTATATCTTAATCCCTACCGCTGTTATATTTAAAGGCAAAATTGGCACATAATGAGAGAATATGGTGTGCATAGGATAGCGAGAACCCCAGACCGTAACAAACTCACTTAACTATGGAATGCTGCACGAGTTCTTCATTACTGACATTACCAAGCACTTAACATGTTAACTTGGCTTTTACCCTCACTTCTTGCTACCCCTTTTATCTTCTTGAGGGATGTTAAGCAGGGCCAAATTATACAGTGTCATTTTCTCCCAACATTCTGCTGCCCTTAACTCAATTCTACATTCTTGCTAAGATATAGCAATCACTGAAATGCAAGGCCACTAGTCCTGCAATTACAATACTCACAAAATGCATGAGGATCTGAAGAATTCTTTTGACAGTCAGATCTTGGACCAATCTATCCATACTAAATTGTTTTAATCACATTTTTGTTTCACCTTTCTGCTTTGACTTATTAACACTGCCTCTGTAATGCCACTGACTGCTGCCTGCAGCTATTTTCCACAGTAACAAAACCAAGCTATTTAGTGTCACCCAAGACTGGCAACGATTGGGCAGAGGATGCCAAATGGTGTCTTTAGTGACAAACAAGTTAAAATCAACCTTTATTTTTTGACGAAGGACTGAATTTGAACTTTAATTTCCACAGGTGATTAAAGATTAGTTTAAACCACACAATCCAAACCAACATACACTTGAATATTAACTAGTTAATAAGATTAAAAAAAGGTTACCATCACAATTTTCCTCATCCGATTTATCCTGACAATCTACTTCACCATTACATCGTAAATGTCCATCAATGCATTGGCCCTTTTCACACTGAAAATGATTGGCAGAACAGATTGGGCAGTTTTCCTCATCGCTATTATCATCACATTCTGGAAAGCCATCACAACGCCATGCCATTGGGATACAATCAATCTCTCCAGTAGCACATGTAAATTGCTCTGGTGAACAGGTTGGTGGTTCTGAAAGAAGATGTGTATTATTCAGTTGAAGAATAAGCTTTTCATTGTGAATGTTGTACATTTATTCATCCTCTTTTCCTAAAATCCATCAAATGTGGGTTTCAGACTGGAACATAAGCAAGCTGTAGGTTTCAAATCTGAATCTGCTTTTTCTTCCTTCTTCAGCTCCCCTCTTGCACTCATTTTCTGTCCTCCCTTCCCCTCTTCTTTCCTGAAGGTGCAATACATGCCAGGATATATGTATTTTTTATTCTTCTTGGAATGCGGGCATCGCTGGCAAGGCCAGCATTCGTTGCTCATCCCTAGTTGCCCTTGAGAAGGCAGTGGTGAGCGGCCTTTTTGAACTGCTGCAGCTCTGTTAGATAAAGAGGTCCAGGATGTTGACCCAGCAACGATGAAGGAATGACAATATTCAGGATATTCAGCCAAAGTCAGGATGGTGTGCGACTTGGAGGGGAACTTGGAATTAGTGGGGTTCCCACGCACTTCTAGGTGGTAGAGGTCGCGGGTCTGGGGGGGTGCTGTTGAAGCAGCCTTGGCGCCATGTGATGCCAGCTCCATCACCCCCATTTGCCATTCTTCATGTGTGAACTGAGAAACTGAATATCAACAGGCCAAGTGGACAATTATGTGGTCCCCATGCAGTGCCACTGATACCAGCTTTGTTCAGGTGCTTTGTGCGGGAATGAGTTTAGCTCACCCCACCTGATAATGCAAATATTTTTCAAGAACCCGCTGCACGTTTTTAGCAGGACAGAACTTCAGACATCAGCAGTCAGTCAAGGGTTGCTTGAAGAGTGCTGGTAGAATATTTTGGCATTGGGGGACAGGATGGGCAGAGATGATACAGTTATAGAAAGCGCCAGGCAGGGTGGGGGTGGGGCAGGGTTGATGACAGGTAAGGAATTTTAACATTAAAAAAAAATTAAGACTCCCCCTTCAGCACCCATTCCAAACAGATGCTGTACAGCTGCTCAGTTTCTCCAATTACTTTATGGGAGGTCTCATAAATTAAGATTATTTGAGGGATCTTAATCGGCCTCGTGTAGTTTGTGTGGAGACAAACAATGTCCTTCCTGCTGACCAACCACATTGCCTGGGGTGCGTTGCAAACTCGGGCTTCCACTTCTGATAATAGAGGCCACCACCCTTTGATTGATCAGCCTCCTACATCATGGAGTAGATCACAGCTGACCCTCATTCCGTTCTTGCGCACACATGTTTTTAGCAGGTGTCACAGGATAGCCATTAAGATGGGAAATGTGTCTTGTTTAAATTTTCTTTTTCTCCCTGGAGGGGAGTGCTTCCCTTCACTATTTGTACCCCTGGAGGGTAATGTTGAGATGGCTAACTTGCTACAAGTGCAAACAGAGGTCAGAATAAGTGCACAGAAGGCAGAATTTGAAATTCTAATAGCACCATTTTAAGTGAATGAATTTTTCAAAGATATAATCGCTAGTGACACTGCTGATGTTTATTGCAGTCATTTAGTTTTTCAAAACCAAGTGACTAAGTGACACTTGTGACTTAAATTGAAGAGCAGTTTTTACTGTGGACTGATATGTCACTGACATCCAAATGTTCTGCAGTAGGATAATAAACCAAAGAAAGGGATTAAAAGTGATAGAACTGCAGTATACGGGTACAGTACCTCCACATGTCAGTAGGTTTTGTAACAGCACCAAGTGTACTGGACATGAGCATCGCGGTGTCCCATCCCCTTTTGCAATGCAGATGTGTGAGCAGCCACCATTATCACGGGAACAAGGATGTGAACCTGTGAAGAAATAACTCAGGACTTTAGTACCAGCAATAAATACTTCAGATCCTTATCTTGCTTCAGTGCATCACACAATCAGGTTTACAAGGCAGCCATTCTAGGTCACAACTAAAAGTGTTGGCAATTGAGCTGCAGGGTGAAGGCTGCCCGAGTGTTAAATAACTGTGCTTAGGGCATACAATTTGCTTCAAAAGATCATTCTGAAGACCAAAGAATTAAATATATTTAAGGGTCACATTCACCACTTAATTTCATTGCTATTTTCATGCATAAACTGCAAAATTTGTAGACATAATATGTATTTCTTGTACCGTGTACTTAAATAGGAGTATAGCAGCAAACCATGAACAAATTGGATTATGTGACTTGCACAGGTTAAACACTACAATTTTACCCCAATACATTTTTGGATACTTTCATTGTTGTGTAAGCTTGACTTAGGTTTTAGGGAAAGAAAGCAAAGCCTGTTAAAAAATGTTAGCGTAGAAAGAGTGCAACAGTTGAACTGCATTCATTTACAATATATTATCACAGGCATATCTTGTGATGTCATAAAAACATTTACTGTGCATTTGTGTTATAAAATATCAAGGATATTAAACAAAGCAAACATACTGAATTCTTCTACATCCAGCTCTTCTACTGCGTGGATACCAGTAAGATGAACTATTCTGCCCTGAATTCTTGTACGTTGGTCTCCATTAGTCTTTTCTATGCACTCAATCATCTGTTGCTGACGGTCAATCCAATAAATGTGGTCTCCAAGTATAGCAAGTCCCATTGGCTGAAGAATGCTGGAATCCTGCAATGTCAGCCTATTGGCACCTAAGTAATTTAACAATAGAAGGCTTCCTTTTAAAATGTCATAATGCCCTCACAAAACACATGAAACTATGCCTGAATGATATATACAATAGCACTGAAACAAACTGGTAGCGCAGTCTGGTAGAAGAATGTGGGTTTACACCTGAAATTTTCCACAAACAAGTTCCTTTCAGGGAGGGGCAAGGTGGGAATAAAAGAGATTAGATAAAAAGTCAAACTGGGGTGCTTTCACAACCCTCTGAGCAGCCCATAATACAGCAGGGTTGAAAAGTATTGGGAGGTTGCCCAACCACAGAATATGGGAAGACTTCAAGATGGAAAGGGATTATTAAGTACAAATAATAGCAACACACGTGAGGCTTTTCTTTATGATTTAGCTTATAACTGAGTTGCCAACTGTGGTACAAAGCCATACATACCAGGAAGGTCACGGGTTATATTCCAGGTTTAAACTGGATTAGCTGATTTCAGCCAGAGTAGAAATGGAGACTGGTAATTGGCCTTGATTGTTCTGAAATTGGTTACGTGAAAAAAAAAGGTTCAGCCACAGTCCAGGATCCTGAGCACCATCTGGTGACCCGTGCTGGGAAGTGCATGCGTGTGGATATCAGATACTAAGCAGTAATGGTTCTTTTGTGATAGCCCCAGAGTTGAATAGCCTGGTGACACTCATTATCAAGGTTAATACAGGTGCCATTTGGGTAATTGGACACTAGAGGACTGCCAATGCTCATGGCGTGGCACTCCAGCGTGAGTTAGTACTTTCAGGATATAAAGGACGAAAAGAGCAAGTAAATATGAGAAGAGAGTCAAATAGGTCTTAACATTTGAAAAACTTGTTTGGTCCTTAACTTACAGTCGGAAGCCTTGGGGGAGGAGGAGGCGGCCTCGGGTGGGTGGGGTGAGGTTGGAGGCCTCATGGCAGGTGGGGGTGGGTGGGGGGAGGTTGGGGTGAGATCAGAAGGGTTGGGGGGGTTGTCCGATCGCCAGGAGTGGGTGAGGCAGGGACACTGGATCCAGCAGGCAAGTGGAAAGACACTTGCCTACTAGATCCAGCAGTCCTCACCTCCCTTTAGCTGCCAGGTTTCCCGAGGTCTGGGAAACCTGACCGGCCAGAGTTAAATTTGAAAAGGTGGATCAGCATGAGGCACGCCAGCCTCATTATAATATTTAAATGTGGACCTGTCTCCTGGGAGCGAGTTGGCTGCTGCCCCCCGTTAAAACTGGAAGTGGGCGGGATTTAGTTTTTTAACTATTTAACCTCCCACCCAACCCGCTCGTATTTTGGGGTTAAAATCCCCCCATTATATCAGATTTGTTTTTTGATAGGGATATTTTTTTCCCTTCCAAACTAATAAGATATTCTTCATCACTTTGGCTCAGTAAGTAGCACTCTTGGTTCTGCATTTTAAAGTTGTAGGTTCAAGTTCCACTCAAGAATCTTAGCACATAATCTAGCCTGATAGTTCATAACATCACTGCTAAATTGTCAGAAGTGCCATCCTTCAGATGTGAAGTTAAAGTGATGTCCCATGTGCTAGTTTCATGGACATTACAACTCCCATGGCACTTCAGAAGAAAAACAGGGATTCTTCCAGTGTTCTGGCCAATATTCCTCCCTCAAACATCATCACCAAAAACAGGTTAATTGTTCATTCACCTCAGTGCTGTTTGTAAGAACTTTGTGTGCACAAAGTGGTTGCCAGGTAGAATCATAGAATGGTTACAGCACAGAAGGAGGCCATTTGGCCCGTCGAGCCCATGCCAGCTCTCTGCAAGAGCACTTCAGTTAGTCCCACTCCCCCGCCCTTTCCCCGTAGCCCTGCAAAGCTTTTTCCCCTCAGGTACTTATCCAATTACCTTTTGAAAGTCATGGTTGAGTCTGCCTCCACCACCCTTTCAGGCAGTGCATTCCAGATCCTAACCACGCGCTGAGTAAAAAAGTTTTTCCCCATGTCGCCTTTGGTTCTTTTACCAATCACCTTGAATCTATGTTCTCTGGTTCTCGACCCTTCTGCCAATGGGAACTTTGTCTAGACCCCTCATGATTTTGAATAACTATCAAATCTCCTCTCAACTTTCTCTGCTTGAAGGAGAACAAGCCCAGCTTCTCCAGTCTATCCATGTAACTGAAGTCCCTCATCCCTGGAATCATTCTTGTAAATCTTTTCTGCACCCTCTCTAAGGCCTTCACATCCTTCCTAAAGTGCGGTGCCCAGAATTGGACACAATACTATAGTTGAGGCTGAACCAGTGTTTTATAAAGGTTCACCATAACTTCCTTGCTTCTGTACTCTATGCCTCTATTTATAAAGCCCAGGATCCCGTATGCTTTTTCAACCGCTTTCTCAACCTGCCCTTGCCACCTTCAACGATTTGTGCACATATACCCCCAGGTCTCTCTGTTCATGCACCCCCCTTTAGGATTGTACCCTTTAGTTCATATCGCCTCTGCTCATTCTTCCTACCAAATGTAACACTTCGCACTTTTGAGAGTTAAATTTCATCTGCCACATGTCCGCCCATTTCACCAGCCTGTCTATGTCTTCCTGAAGTCTATCACTATCCTCCTCATTGTTCACTATACTTCCAAGTTTAGTGTCATCTGCAAATTTTGAAATTGTGCCCTGTACTCCTAAGTCCAAGTCATTAATATATATCAAGAAAAGCAGTGGTCCTAATACTGATCCCTGAGGAACACCACTGTATACCTTCCTCCAGTCTGAAAAACAGCCGTTCACCACTACTCTCTGTTTCCTGTCACTTAGACAATTTCATATCCATGCTGCCACTGTTCCTTTTATTCCATGGGCTTCAACTTTGCTGAAAGGCCTATTATGTGGCACTTTATCAAATGCCTTTTGGAAGTCCATATACACCAAGTCAACCGCACTGCCCTCATCAACCCTCTCCGTTACCTCATCAAAAAACTTGATCAAGTTAGTTAAACACGATTTGCCTTTAACAAATCCGTGCTGGCTTTCCTTAATTAATCCACACTTGTCCAAGTGACTGTTAACTTTGTCCCTGATTATCGTTTCCAAAAGCTTCCCCACTACCGAGGTTAAACTGATTGGCCTGTAGTTGCTGGGTTTATCCTTGCACCCTTTTTTGAACAAGGGTGTAACATTTGCAATTCTCCAGTCCTCTGGTACCACCCCCGTATCTAAGGAGGATTGGAAGATTATGGCGAGTACCGCTGCGATTTCCTCCTTAACCTCCCTCAGCATCCTAGGATGCATCCCATCCTGTCCTAGTGACTTATCACCGTTAAGTTCAGACAGCCTTTCTAGTATCTCCTCTTTATCAATTCTTATCTCATCTAGTAACTCCACTCCCTCCTCTTTCACTATGACTTTGGCAGCATGTTCTTCCTTGGTGAAGACAGATGCAAAGCACTCATTTAGTACCTCAGCCATACCCTCTGCCTCCATGCGTAAGTCTCCTTTTTGGTCCCTAATCGGCCCCACCTCTCCTCTTACTACAAGTTTATTATTTATATGCCTATAGAAGACTTTTGAATTCCCTTTTATGTTAGCTGCCAATCTATTTTCATACTCTCTCTTTGCCCCTCTTATTTTCTTTTTCACTTCCCCTCTGAACTTTCTATATTCAGCCTGATTCTCACTTGAATTCTCAACCTGACATCAGTCATACGCGCTCTTTTTCTGCTTCATCTTACTCTCTATCTCTTCCGTCATCCAGGCAGCTCTGGTTTTGGTTGTCCTACCTTTACCCCTCATGGGAATGTATCTCGACTGTACCCAAACTATCTCCTCTTTAAAGGCAGCCCATTGTTCGATTACAGTTTTGCCTGCCAATCTTTGATTCCAATTTACCCGGGCCAGATCCATTCTCAACCCACTGAAATTTGCCTTCCTCCAATTAAGTATTTTTACTCTAGATTGATCCCTGTCCTTTTCCATAGCTAACCTAAACTTTATGATGCTATGATCATTGTTCCCTAAATGTTTCCCTACTGACACTTGCTCCACTTGACCCATCTCATTCCCCAGAACCAGATCCAGCAATGCCTCCTTCTCGTTGGGCCGGAAATGTACTGATCAAGAAAATTCTCCTAAACACACTTCAGAAATTCTTCCCCTTCTCTGCCCTTTACACTATTACTATCCCAGTCTATATTAGGATAGTTGAAGTCCCCCATTATTACTACTCTATAGTTCTTGCGCCTCTGTAATTTCCCTGCAAATTTGCTCCTCCATATCTTTCCCACTAGTTGGTGGCCTATAGAGTACACCTAGTAGTGTAATGGCACCTCTATCATTTCTTAACTCCAACCAAATAGATTCTGTCCTTGACCCCTCCAGGACATCTTCTCTCTCCAGCACTGTAACATTCTCCTTAACCAATACTGCCACCCCACCTCCTTTCTTTCCTGAACACCTTATATCCAGGAATATTTAAAACTCAATACTATCCTTTTTTGAGCCAGGTCTGTTATCGCCACAACATCATATTCCCATGTGGCTATTTGTGCCTGCAGCTCACCAACCATATTTACCACGCTTCATGCATTTACACACACGCACTGTAAACCTGTCTTAGACCCTCTGCATCCCTGTACAGCAGTCACCACACTTCAAAGTATTTCATTGCATATGAAGTGTTTTGAGATGATTCTGAGAGATGTGATGGGCATTGAATATCAAGCCTTTCTTCTCTTTCCAGAATAGCTTAAATTTATATGAAGACCACAAATAAAATTTCACATCAATACAGCCTTTTCTAGTGAAATTTAAAATAGATGTTCAATAATAACAAAAAAAATTAGAAAATTAAATATTGTTGAATGCGCTAACACTCATCGTTTAGGCTCACACATGAATAATGGCCACTTGGATGAGATACCAGAGGTCACCTGGTGATATTAAATAAGTCAATGGAAATGCAGATTGTATATAGTAGCAAGAATTTCTCATTATAAATTCTTGCACTGTTAAGTAAAGTATTTTTCTAAGTTTAAGGAAATTGTATTCTACTAGAACTTTATGGTTTTTTGGAACAGCCCAACATCAATAAATACAAAAAGGCAAGTTTTCCTAGGTATCAGTAATGGTAGCACTCTCGCCTCCGAGTCAGAAGGTTGTGGGATCAAGTCCCACTCCAGAAACTTGAGCACACAAATCTAAGTTGATAGTTCAGTGCAGTCTTTCAGACGAGACATTAAACCAAAGCACCTTCTGCTCTCAGGTGGACGTAAAAGGTCCCATGGCACTATTTTGAAGAAGAGCAGGGCATTATCCCCGGTGTCCTGGCCAATATTTATCCCTCAATCAACATCAATAAAACAGATTATCTGGTCATTACCATATTGCTATTTGTGTGAGCTTGCTGTGTGCAAATTGGCTGCCACGTTTCCTACATTACAACAGTAACTACACTTCAAAGTTGGCTGTAAAGCGCTTTCGGATGACTTGAGGTTGTGAAAGGTGCTATATAAATGCAAGTCTTTCTTTTACCCGAAGGGAGAGTAAGAAAGTGTGGATTTGAATGCCTGCCAAGTTACAAGTACTGTACAATGAATCTGGTTGCTTAGTTTGACAAATAATAAGAGCAGGTTCCATTTAGTTAACTTTGTGCAGGTGAAAAAAATCATGCATCATTAGTGGGGAAAATGCTAGAGTCCATTATAAAAGATGCAATAGCAGAGCACTTGGAAAACGGTGACAGGATTGGACAAAGTTAATATGGATTTACAAAAGGTAAGTCGTGCTTGACTAATCTACTGGAATTTTTTGAGGATGTAACTGGTAGAATAGATAAGGGAGAACCAGTGGATGTGGTGTATTTGGACTTTCAGAAGACTTTACATAAGGTCCCGCATAAGAGATTGGCTTGCAAAGTTAAAGCACATGGGATTGGGGGTAAGATACTGACTTGGATAGAGAACTGGTTGGCAGACAGGAAGCAAAGAGTTGGAATAAACGGGTCTTTTTCCGAGTGGCAGGCAGTGACTAGTGGGGTACTGCAGGGATCGATGCTTGGACCCCAGCTATTCACAATATATATTAATGATCTAGACGAGGGAACTAGATGTAATATCTCCAAGTTTGCAGATGACACAAAGCTGGGTGGGTGTGTGTGCTGTGAGGAGGATGCCGAGAAACTCCAGTATGAATTGAACAGGTTGGGTGCTTGGGCAGATGCATGGCAGATGCAGTATAATGTGGATAAATGCGAGGTTATCCACTTTGGTGGCAAAAACAGGAAAGCAGATTATTATCTGAATGGCAAAAGACTGGGAGAAGGGGAAGTGCAATAAGACCTGGGTGTCCTTGTGCACCAGTCACTGAAGGTAAGCATGCAGGTGCAGCAGGCGGTCAAGAAGGCAAATGGTATGTTGGCCTTCATAGCGAGAGGATTCGAGTACAGGAGCAAGGATGTCTTACTGCAGTTGTACAAGGCCTTGGTGAGACCACACCTTGAGTATTGTGTGCAATTTTGGTCACCTTATCTGAGGAAGGATGTTCTTGCCATGGAGGGAGTGCAGCGAAGATTCACCAGACTGATACCTGGGATGGTAGGAATGACCTATGAGGAGAGATTGGGTCGATTGGGCTTATACTCACTGGAGTTTAGAAGAATGAGAGGGGATCTCATTGAAACTTATAAAATTCTAACAGGACTAGACAGACTAGATGCAGGAAGGATGTTCCCGATGGCGGGGGAGTCCAGAACCAAGGGTCACAGTCTAAAAATAAGGGGTAAGCCATTTAGGACTGAGATGAGGACGAATTGCTTCACCCAGTGAGTGGTGAACCTGAGGAATTCTCTACCACAAAAGGCAGTTGAGGCCAATTCATTAAATATATTCAAGAAGGAGTTGGATATATTTCTTAAGGCTAAAGGGATCAAGGGATATGGGGAGAAAGCAGGGACAGGGTACTGAATTTGGATGATCAGCCATGATCGCATTGAATGGCGGAGCAGGCTCGAGGGGCCGAATGGCCTACTCCTGCTCCTATCTTTTATGTTTCTATGTTTACATTCACCTGCAAATGAGGCTACCTAGTCCTGTTGTCATGTATGTACAATGGAGGGCAACTAAGTATTTCAGGTATACTCCTGAGGCTATGAAAACCAGTCTTCATATTGTCTTGAGCTGACAAAGTAATAGGTATCTACATCTGCCCAATTAGAACCTAGATTAAATTATGCTTCCTTTTGATTATTTTATTTAACAAAACCCACAACAATATTTTTCACTAAACCGTGGCTTAGGAGTCTTTATTACTAGTTTAGAATAAACCCTTTTAACATGAGGTTGGAAAAGACACAGCTAAAGTAGCCTTCTCTTTGTATATGTCCCCATAATTTCATGCTAAATACAGTACACACTGATACAGAATACAATAAAGTGCTGCTAGTCCACCAGGCACACGCAAACCAAAAGTCTGCTATTGTTTCTTTCCTCACCACCTGTTTTGAGAATTATTCACGCTTTCCGTTTTGGGTATCTAGTGTCAACATCAAAGCACTTCTAAGCCAAGTACAGAACTGTTGGATTCAACGTAAAACATAAAACACCCTCCCTTCTGTCCCAAGAATCTGCCTCAGCTCGAATCTCAGATGAGTA
The DNA here is from genome assembly GCF_052327205.1 of Somniosus microcephalus. Taxonomy (NCBI): domain Eukaryota; kingdom Metazoa; phylum Chordata; class Chondrichthyes; order Squaliformes; family Somniosidae; genus Somniosus; species Somniosus microcephalus. Next base: position 70,804,433 of record NC_141001.1, read on the forward strand.
CCTCCAATAATTTTTTCCCACACCAACCATCGTGTTCCCTCTGAGACTGGCAAATTAGTGCCAATTGGTGCCAAATTAGGTGCAGTTTAGTGCTGTAGGCCCATACCAACAAAGAGCTGAGGTGAGACTACCAAACCCATTATACATAGGACCCATACAGCCAACAGACTTTCATCCCATCACATTTCCATTGCATAACTGATGATTATTACATTAATTACTTACTGATTGACAATTCTAACAGTACCATACTTATAACTTCAATTCCAATATGCCCTGGTAAGATAGCCCCTTGCTGTTTCACTGCAGATAATAGCCTGGAAGTTACTGTGCGTGATGTTACTGTACAAATGCTTCACACGGTCATATCAAATTCCTCTCTCTGTATTGTAACAGAGGCATTAATCCTTTTTAAAATGGCTAAAACTACCTTTAAAATGACAAAAAGAGGAATTTGATTCAAACATGTTAAGCATTAGGAACAGGAGAATGCCATTCCACCTCTCGAGCCTGTTCCGCCATTCAAGGAGATCATGGCTGATCTGCGACCTAACTCCATATACCCTCCTTTGGCCCATATCCTTAATACCTTTGGTTAACAAAAATCTATCAATCTCAGATTTAAAATTAACAATTGATCTAGCATCAATTGCCGTTTGCAGAAGAGAGTTCCAAACTTCTACCACCTTTTGTGTGTAGAAGTGTTTCCTAATTTCACTCCTGAAAGGTCTGGCTCTAATTTTTAGACTATGCCCCCTAGTCCCAGACTCCCCAACCAGCGGAAATAGTCTCTCTCTATATCTACCCAATCTGTTCCCCTTAATGTCTTGAAAACTTCGACCAGATCACCCCTTAACCTTCTAAATTCTAGGAAATACAACCCTAATTTGTGTAATCTCTCCTCGTAACTTAACCCTTGAAGTCGGGTATCATTCTGGTAAACCTACACTGCACTCCCTCCAAGGCCAATATATCTTTTCTAAGGTGTGGTGCCCAGAACTGCTCACAGTGCTCCAGGTGTGGTCTAACCAGAGTTTTGTCTAGCTGCAGCATAACTTCTACCCTCTTGTATTCTAGCTTCTAGATATAAAGGCCAGCATTCCATTAGCCTTTTTGATTATTTTCTGTACCTGTTCATGACATTTTAATGATCCATGTACATGGACCCCCAGGTACATAGTCTCTTTGGACATCCACTGTTTTTAGCCTTTCACCATTTAGAAAGTACCCTGTTCTATCTTTTTTAGGTCCAAAGTGGATGACCTCATTTGTTATTACTATAATAACATCACTTGCTGAATGTTTGGGCCAATAAAACTTGTACAGTTATCCATATTTGGATATTACCTTGCTCTTTTGAACTGATCCATTATTAATTTGGCTACATGATTAATTTAAGAACCCTCTTTGTTTTTCTTCTGTCCAAGTAAATTCAATATTTCAAAGATAAGGCCTTCTGAGTCACTGACAGGCAAAAATCACAAAATGAGAATATTACAATAAAATGATGCTAGATTTTTCTAGCGTAAAAACATTCACTCGTCCTGTGAAACTATACAACAAAGATCAAAGACAGACAGGAACATTATTAAAGCTGGATTTCAATGTTTCACTGAGTATAGCCATGGAAACTCAAAGCTGGAAACCAGTTTCCATTTCACATCTTAGTAGAATATTGCAACAGTCATTTCATAGAAGAATGAGTACATATGAAAAGCAACGCGCAGCTCTCAAACTTACCAGATAAATCACTGCTTTCAATGCGTTTTAGATCTGCATCAACCCAGAAAAGTTTCCCCAGTTTGTTATCAATTGCCAGATCAACAGGTCGGATCAATCCAGTTGAAAATAGTACTTCTCTTTCAGTACCATCAAGTGATGCACGCTCTATCTTAGGGGACCTTTCCTGCATGTTTGTGAAGTACATGTACCTGCATAACATTTTAATACACAACAAAGGAGCATTGAATCAAGGATATTGCTGCTAGGATGCATCATCTCACATATAAAACCAGTAGTTGAAACAAAACATTTTTTTTTTAAAAAGGGACAAGTTGATGTTGCAATAATTCTTTCACCAGCATGTTTAGAGGTTAGGAGAGCATTGGGGTAATTGAGTCTGGAGGTCACAAAAGAATGAATGAGCAAATGGACTGAAGGAGGAGTAGACGCAAATGGTACCATGAAGGTGGAAATAGGTGGTCTTTGTGGACAAGAGGATAGGTGGTTGGAAATTCAGTTCAAGGCCGAACAAGACGCCAAGGTTGTGAAGAGAAGGGAAATTAAGGATAGCATAAGATCCAAGGAGAGGGCATATAAATTGGCCAGAAAAAGCGGTAACCCTGAGGATTGGGAGCAGTTTAGGATTCAACAAAGGAGGACAAAGGGATTAATTAAGATGGGGAAAATAGAATATGAAAGTAAGCTTGCAGGGAACATAAAAACTGACTGTAAGAGCTTTTATAGATATGTGAAGAGAAAAAGATTAGTGAAATCAAGTGTAGGTCCCTTGCAGTCAGAAGCAGAGGAAGTTATAATGGGGAACAAAGAAATGGCAGACCAATTAAATGCATATTTTGGTTCTGTCTTCACAAAGGAGGACACAAATAACCTCCCAGAGATGTTGGAGAACATAGGGTCTAATGAAAGGGAGGAACTGATAGAAATCAGTATTTGTAGGGAAATGGTGTTAGGGAAATTGACGGGATTGAAGGCCGATAAATCCCCAGGGCCTGATAATCTACATCCTAGGGTACTTAAGGAGGTGGCCCTAGAAATAGTAGATGCATTGCTGATCATCTTCCAAAATTCGCTGGAATCTGGAACTGTACCCATGGATTGGAGGGTAGCTAATGTTACCCCACTATTCAAAAAGGGTGGTAGAGAGAAAGCGGGGAATTACAGACCGGTAAGCCTGACATCGGTAGTGGGGAAAATGCTAGAGTCCATTATAAAGGATGTAATAGCTGAGCACTTGGAAAACAGTGACAGGATCGGACAAAGTCAACATGGATTTACAAAAGGTAAATCGTGCTTGACTAATCTACTGGAATTTTTTGAGGATGTAACTGGGAAAATAGATAAGGGAGAACCAGTAGATGTGGTGTATTTGGACTTTCAAAAGGCTTTTGATAAGGTCCCGCATAAGAGATTAGCGTGTAAAGTTAAGGCACATGGGATTGGGGGCAAGGTATTGACTTAGATAGAGAACTGGTTGGTGGACAGAAAGCAGAGAGTAGGAATTAACGGGTCTTTTTCCGAGTGGCAGGCAGTGACTAGTGGGGTACCGCAGGGATCGGTCCTTGGACCCCAGCTATTCACAATATACATTAATGATCTAGATAAGGGAACTAGATGTAATATCTCCAAGTTTGGAGACGACACAAAGCTGGGTGGGCGTGTGTGCTGCGAGGAGGATACCGAGAAACTCCAGGATGATTTAGACAGGTTGGGTGATTGGGCAGAAGCGTGGCAGATGCAATATAACGTGGATAAATGCGAGGTTATCCACTTTGGTGTCAAAAACAGAAAGGCAGACTATTATCTGAATGGCAATAGATTGGGAGAAGGGGAAGTGCAACGAGACCTGGGTGTCCTTGTGCACCAGTCGCTGAAGGTAAGCATGCAGGTGCAGCAGGTGGTGAAGAAGGCAAATGGTATGCTGGCCTTCATAGCAAAAGGGTTTGAGTACAGGAGCAAGGATGTCCTGCTGCAGTTGTACAGGGCCTTGGTGAGACCACACCTTGAGTACTGTGTGCAGTTTTGGTCGCCTTATCTGAGGAAGGATGTTCTTGCCATGGAAGGAGTTCAACGAAGATTCACAAGGCTGATCCCTGGGATGGCAGGAATGACGTATGAGGAGAGATTGGGTCGATTGGGCTTATACTCGCTGGAGTTTAGAAGAATGAGAGGGGATCTCATCGAAACTTACAAAATTCTGACAGGTCTGGACAAACTAGTTGCAGGTAGAATGTTCCCGATGGTCGGAGAGTCCAGAACCAGGGGTCATAGTCTAAGGATAAGGGGTAAGCCATTTAGGACAGAGATGAGGAAGAATTTCTTCACCCAGAGAGTGGTGACCCTGTGGAATTCTCTACCACAGAAGGCAGTTGAGGCCAATTCTTTAAATATATTCAAGAAGGAGTTAAGATATATTTCTTAGAGCTAAAGGTATCAAGGGATATGGGGAGAAAGCAGGTACGGGGTACTGAGTTTGGATGATCAGCCATGATCTCATCGAATGGCGGAGCAGGCTCGAGGGGCCGAATGGCCTACTCCTGCTCCTATCTTCTATGTTCCTATGTTTCAAGGCTAGGCAAGGGGATGGAGTCGTGGGGAGTGTATGGAGTTTGTGCTTCTCAATGTTTAGCTCGAGAAACATCTGGCTCATTCAAGACTGAATGTTGGACAGGTAGTCTGAAAGCACAGAAGCAGTGGAGGGATCGAGAGAGTTGGTAGAGAGGTGGATGAATTAACTTATGAGCAGATACTCATTGCCTACACCACTTGAGCCATAAAGAAACACTTAAAAAAAAAGTGCAATAAAGTTATTCCACTGACACTGTTCCTTATGGACTAGACTAAGGCAAAAAAGTAAAGCTGGAATTCTCACACTAAATGGGTAGTAATTTCATTATGAATGTCAATCCATTCAATTGTATAATAAGCAAATTATAACACAAGACTATTAACAGTTCCACTGATCACTAAGTTTCACTTCAGTACTAAACACAAAAGAAAATGAGTTACCCCCGCTCTGCATTCACAACAATAGCTCTTGGTCGGTCATGTTCTCCACGAAGAACTATTCCAATGGGCTTTCCATCAAGCCTGCTAACATTTATGGTGTTGGATGTTTCACAAGTCCAGTAGACTGTTCGACTGTAGATGTCAAGGCTCAAGTCATGAGGCTGTATAACTGGGTTCTGGCTTTGGTTTGGCCCAGAAACAACCACAAATGCCTAGATAAATAAACAACAAATTAAGGCGGAAAAATAAAAAAAAGATTACTGGTTAATCTTTTATTGTACATAATGCTCGGAAAATGGCATGACATCCACACAGCACCGACTTGACATGCACAATCTGTGTTAGTTTTGAAGTGGAATTGTTTTTCTCTGCATTGAAACATAAGCACAGTGTTACAAAAAACATTTCTGTACATAAAAGGCATCTCTGTTGTCCTTTATTCACATATATTATGGCTTAAAATTGTAGGACAGACAGAGTTGGACAATAATAATTTTGTGCAGAATTTCTTCTTCAGTAATATCAAGATGTGGGGGTTGTGCCCACAGTTGAATGCCTTAATTCCAGTCATTAATTCAACAGAATTTCAGATCACTGACAGGCGCTTCCATCAAACCTCTGTTTCAGGCTGACTGAACCAAAAGTTACTAAGCATAAGACATGGAAACAAAGTACAGAGCTGCCCCCCACCTGTCTCCTGAGCAGTCTGCTTGCTGGACTGTCTCAGAATCAAGGTGTACAGAAACAAGCGCTGACGATTCACCCGCTAATTCCTTTCCTGATAAGGAAACTCCCGACCTCAACTTGGCTTTTACCAAATGGCACAACCAAAATTAATTCTTTTACGGCGAAACTGGGCAGTTGCTCATCACTTCACGGTACACTATGTTGGTAGACTAAGGCATTGTGTGACTAAAGCACATTTAAAGTGAACTATTGGTAAATCTCCAGGATAAATACTTTGCAATGCTTTGAAAAGCAGCAAGAGGTGTTCAGAGCTTGGGGAAGCTCACAAAGTGTCAAATGCAAAGATATTCTGGTGTGAGTTGTTAATTAACTCAGTGCAATACCAGTTGTAAAATAATTTGAATAGATGATCAGTCAACAGAAGATTTATAGTGAGGATTACTTTTGTGTTGCAAAATATTTTGCACATATAGAAACATCCTCTACCAACCTGCCCCCGCCACACAGTACTGCTCCCCGATTATCAAAATCCACGACAAGGCCTTGGACAACATGGATCACTTTCCATACCTTGGGAGCCCTACTGTCAACAAGGGCAGACGTCGACGACGAGGTCCAACACCGCCTTCAGTGTGCCAGTACAGCCTTTGGTCGCCTGAAGAGAGTGTTTGAAGACCAGGACCTCAAAACCGGCACTAAGCTCATGGTCTACAGAGCAGCAGTGATACCCGCCCTGCTGTATGCCTCAGAGACATGGACCATGTACAGCAGGCACCTCAAAGCACTGGAGAGGTACCACCAACGCTGCCCCCTCAAGTTCCTGCAAATCCATTGGCAGGATAGGTGCACCAACGTCAGTGTTCTTGCTCAGGCCAACATCCCCAGCATCGAAGCTTTGACCACGCTCAATCAATTCCGATGGACGGGTCTCATTGTCCGCATGCCCGATACAAGACTCCCAAAACAAGCGCTCTACTCGGAGCTCCGGCACAGCAAGAGAGCCCCAGGTGGGCAGAGGAAACGCTTCAAGGACACCCTCAAAGCCTTCTTGAAAAAGTGTAACATCCCCATCGACACCTGGGAATCCCTGGCCCAAAACCGCACAAAGTGGAGGAGAAGCATCCGAGAAGGCGCCGAACACCTCGAGTCTCTTCGCTGGGAGCAAGCGGAAGCCAAGCGCAAGCAGCGCACGTCAACCCAAGCACCCCACCCACCCGCCCCTTCAACCACCGTCTGCCCCACCTGTGACAGAGACTGTAGGTCCCGCATTGGACTCATCAGTCGCCTGCGAACTCATTTTTAATGTGGAAGCAAGTCATCCTCGGTTCCGAGGGACTGCCTAAGAAGATAGAAACATGCACATTTTACAAATACAGACACACAGGACTTTCCCAATGTCCAGTGGGTAAACGCAAGGGGATGATATGATACTGAGCAACACAAACCTGAGAGATCCCAGGTTTTACCTCTGGTCTGTGCTGAGATTACTGATATCTGTTGGATAGGACTAAAGGTTCAACTAAAGGGGCAGGGAACTAAAATTAGCCATGTTTCTTGTTTCTGATTGCTATTTGGTGGCCCCAGATGAAAAGTAGGCAAATGTGAAAGTCGACCAAAGACATATAGAGCTTGCTAGGCCTGCTGACACTCACATGAAGAATGCAACTTGGATGAGTCACCCGCAGCATCACCTCGCAACATGTGCCAATGTTTCAGGAAATGAGGGAAGCAAATGGGAGAAAACTGAGTGGGTGAGGGCAAAAAACCCTGTTTAACCAAAAGTAAACTATAATTCCATTGTGGTGGGCACCCCTTCTGAAAGATTCCTTCTGTCACTTGCCTGAGAGCCATCATCTCTAGCTCTTTTGATGACATTTTGGCGTCCATCTACCCAGTAAATCAACTTGTCAACAGCATCATACTCCACTGCCTTCACGTTACGCAAACCATGTACAGGCAAAATTATGTCTGGACTCTGTTGCTCATCCAACACCATACGACTAATTGCAGTCTTCTGACTGAACAGCAAGAAGCTGATGGGTGCTAAAAAAGCAAAGACAAATTAAACACATATTATGATTAACACATTATAACTGCCAAATATTTCTACAATGATCAACTGCGACAGGGTTACATTACAGGGTTATAACTGCTAAAGGAAATCTCATTGCAAAACAGTATCGAAAATGTTGGCCTGGATTTTGTGGTAAAAATATCAGTGAGGCTATCAGCACTCATCGTTATTAAAGACTAAATCGGACCACAACTTCTGGCGACTGCGCATGTGCAGTTAAACATGGAAATCAGGAAGTTGCTGTCCAAGTTACCGTGCCCTTCCACAACCTTCACTATACCGATATCTTGCCGAGAGACTCGGCATTCAAATACATGGAAGGGCGTGAAGTCGCTGTAATTATGTGATAGATACCCACAAAACACACCAGAAAGAGTTACGGATTGTCCATTCAAGTGTGAGCAAATTTTTAACAGCTTGCTAAGTTAATTACTGCCAAACAACCTCTCTGGCACTGAAAATTAACTTTTACAAGTGTGGAGTCTCATTCCTTCAGATTTTAATAGTTGTTGGAGATTTTAAAAAAATTAAAACATTTTTTACTTTTTCTTTTCATCTCTTAATCCTATCTTTCTTAAGCTTTCTGTACATTATGTGGCATTGAATTAAATATCCTAACGTACACTTCCTGGTTCAGACTCTGCATGGCTCAGTAAGGATTCTTCAATCTGATTGGCTAAGGAGATACACAGTTGCTTGCCCTATTCACACAGGTCCTAGATCCCCTGTAGAGGGCGCTGCGCTGTTTCAGATTTATAATCACCGCATGTTCCCACAGAAAGTCTGTGGGCAAGTGTCAGTGTAATGAACGGTGAGTGCCACTGACTGCAAAATCTGGGCCAACATTCTTTTTTTTAAATAAGTAGATGAGAACAGCTACAGTAATGTGATTACTGGAATTATCCAAACTATAGATTTAAAGTATGAAGTTTTGAAGCAACATTTTAAACATATTACTAAGTTTGCAAATTCTTTGGACATTTGAGTGGTATAGAATGCTCAGGGTGAATAAAGTTATATGTCAGTCACAACAGGGTACACAACTTGACAATAATGTCCAAAACATGGGATACTTGCATTAAAAATACTGTCAGTTAAATTTATGCATGTTGGTAACATCTCTTTGAAGTACTTTCATAATCCTGCAGGTGGTGTGACTATACTACTACCAACGTTCCTGCTAAGCTGTACGGCCGCCTGGAGGTCCCCGCAGGCCGCTCACCAGCTTTTTCCAACGGAAATAACAGCGCATGCACAAAAATTTGAATGGGCCACGCAGCCTGTTAAAGGGACCGCGCGCGGAAAAAAAAATTACAGGGAACATTGACTACTACAGTATTTAATATTCAGCAATTTTTGCTAATTATGCCTTCATTCCTGCAGTTTACAAAAGTGGGAACTGCTATTTATTACTTTCGTTCTTAAATTATAGCCCCATATCTATTATTAGAGATCATTGACTGCCATAGCTTAAAAAAGGATTTTAATAGCTCTGAAAGTTTATATATAAGCATAAATTGTGAAGCAATAAAAATAAAGACTTACAACTGCAAGTTCTGTTATTGTCATCAAGAATGTAATGTGATGCACATCCACACCTATACCCAGTTGGCACAGCAAGGCAAAGATGAGAACAGTGTCCATTAGTTTGTACACAATCATTCCAGCCATCTTGTCGTGAAGAATGAAAAACTAAGATGTCCATCACATAGTCCAAATGCCCCTGAATAAGAGTACGGTTTTGTCCATTCATCTTGTCAGCACGTTCAATACTGCGAAGATTCCAGTCAGTCCAGTAGATGTAATCTCGGTACTGTGTTAGTCCAAAGGGGTGAGGCAGATCATCAGCTATGATTTCGCGCTGTTGTCCTTAATTGGTGAATAACAAAAGTGCCATCTATTATTTTTTGCAACCAATTTAGCCGAATGCATAAAAAGTGCAATGAGTAATATTTTATAAATATATTGCTAATGTTGCCTTCATGTGTGTACTTTTAGAGCTGAAGCCAAGAGGGCAAAGTGGAATTGTCAGTTTGGCCTGTTGTTGGTGCTAGTCAGATAAGCTCAAGATGTATTCCTCCTTGGTTTTGCACCAACTTCTATTGGTTCAAAAGCCATGGTTTAAGCTTATTTGTTTTTTAAAGAAGCTTTTGTTAAAAAAAACTTGTGGGACAATGCACTGAAAGCAGCTGACTGTTCCGTCAGCTCTTAATCCAAAGAAACTGATCTCAGATGGCGGGTGGAAAGCGAAATGTCATGCTGGTATTTGAGTTCCGCTATTTCTTGTATAACACTGACGTGAGCAGGCATATAACTGAAGCTTGCTTCTCACATCACTGCTATCAATATGCACTGGTGCGGCCAGTATAAAGATAATATACTAGGGGGGAAAACTTGCTGCCTGGGTGCTAAATTTAGCGCCCGGCGATAAATGGCGCCGGCGATCGCCAACTTCAGTTTTAGCGCCCGAAGAGGGAGGCGGAGTGCTAATTCAAGTGCTCCACTTCCTTCTTAGAGCGCTAACCCCGAATATCAGGTCGGTGCGTTCTGCAGCGCTACACACTGGGCCACGTAGTGCTGCCGCATGGAAGGGCTCCTCCCCTCATTAAAGGAGGGCCCAAGCCCACAGCTCTGCTGGACCCTACCTGGACCACCGGGGAGCGGGGTGCCATGCCAGCAGCCTGGCCTCAAGAGGAGTGCCGGGCTGCCAGATCGCGGCACGGACTCCGTGTTGAAAGACGCAACGAGCCGTGACAAGTAAGTCGGCCGATTTGCACCCCCCCCACCCGCCACGTCCCTTTTAGTTAGCGCCCCGTGAGCCTCCTGCCGCTCTGTTCCCGCCCCCTGAATCGGTGTGCTGCCATCGCCAAGCGCAGATTCAGAGGGCGCGGGCCAATTTTGCAGGCGGGGCGAAAACGGGGCGCTGCACACGGTGATCACCTGCGGAGCGGGGCACTACCGGTTACCACTGCCGCTTAACTCCCACTGAATTTAGCAGGAGTCGTTAGCGGTGCTGTGCCCGGGCGAAAAGCAGTTTGCGCTCCGTTAGCACCCCCCGGAGGTGCAAATACACTGAATTTCTCGCCCGTAAACTCATTAGAATCTTGGAAATTGTGAGATTTGCACCTATTCAAGATTACCAAGCATGCAAACATTAACATCAGTTGAGGAAAGTAGCTGAAATCTACTGAAAAAATTACATATGAATTTTGTGTTTGGAACTGAATACAGAATGTTTTTTTTTTTAATTAAAAACATTTTCCAAGCAATTATCTACGAAACACTACATGAAGTACTTTCTGAATCACAATCATAGTCACAAAAGAATTGTAATAACTGCTAGTGGCCCCAAGTTCAGAAGCATATTTTAAGGAGGTGGTATAACTGTCACATATACTATTGGAGAGTATCATATTTAAAATTACATTGCTATGAATAGTTGGCCCCAAGAGACAATATGGTATGTAAAACACTTTGAATTAAAAATGTACAGCTGTTTTCTCAATGCAAGATTGCAGAAGCAACTCAAAGAAGCACATTAAAAAAGCTTCTCGTCAGCCAAAATCCACACACAACCTTTTATAAGGCCATATGCTCCATATTTAAACAATAAATAATTGTGACAGATCAAAGCTCTTATTCACAAGTTACCTCAAAACATTTTAGAACCAAGTCTGGAATTTCCTCTTACCCAGCATATTTGAAGATTCAATCATTGATGTATCCAGGTCAGTCCAGTAGAGTCTTTTCTCTACATAGTCAATAGTAAGTCCATTAGCACGCCCCACTCTGTCTACCAGAGCAGCACTATTTGTACCATCCATGTGGGCGCGGACAATTCTTGGTTTCCCACCCCATTCAGTCCAATACATGTATCTGGTATAGGGAAACAGTTATCAAAACACTTGGGAGGGGGAAAAAAATCACTTTAACAAATGATCCTGCATTGTCATAACAGCCTGATCATATGAATAAAAACAATGGCTTGGAGACGTAAACATTTTGTAGTTCAAAAATTCATCACGTTTCATATTCATACAACAAAAGAACAACTTCGAGAAAATATTTTATTTCATAAATCTCACATATAAGTACGTTTTTTTTCCAATGGCAGTTCACGTATAAAAGAAACTTTCAATTTTACGGGGTTAAAACATTTGAATAAGAAAATTCTTTGATTAATTTGCTCTTTCTTTTGTTTAGAAGTAGATGAAGTTTTTTTTGTGTTTACAACAATCGGTGTTAGTGCTGGGAATAACTGCTGTTAGTGCTGGATGGGCACCCACTATAAGCATCAAGTTACCAACATGCTGCCTCAAACCCAATCTCAGAAGAGCACCTTCTGTTGAACTAATGTGAAGTTTTCCACTTCCTTTTGGCATTGCTAAAGATGATAGAAAGAACTTGTACTTAAGTTGTATAGTACCTTACACAACTTCAGGAGGACATCCCAATATGTTTCACTGTTGCACAGCAAAGTCCCGTAAACAGCAAAGAGATAAATGATCAGATTATCTATTTTTTTTTGGTTTTGGTTGCGGGATAAACATTTGCCAGCACCCAGGGAGAAATCCCATGCTCTTCTTTGAAAAGTATGATGGGATCTTTTACTTCCACCCAAGAGGAGACAGTACCTTGGCTCAACATCTCATCTGAAAGGTGGCATCATTGAGAGTGCAGTACTCCCCCGTATTGAGGTTTCAGTCTAAAGTCTCTGGAGTGAGGCTTGAACCATGGCCTTCTTTCTGACTCAGTGTCATCACTGAGCCAAGTCTAGCATCTGAGAGAATGGTAATATACTGACAGATTGCCACCAGTTTTGTGCATCCTGCATCCAGTAAGAAGTGGATTGCCCAAACTCATCTCACAGAGAACATTTTCAAAAGCACTTAATAATCAGGATTTAATAACAGTTTAAGCATGTCCTTCAAGGCTCTAACTTTGAACAGATTCTTATTCCCACATTCTACAAACACTTTGGGCTAGAAGGTCTTTGATGAAACCAATTTAGTTGTCTTCGAGACCCGATTGGGTCTCAGGAAGAAGATTAGAAAGTACAATTGGCTACACTTCCATCAGACTTGGATATAATGGGCTGCCTTTTACAGCAGACTAAATCTTGTATCCCAAACCAAGACCACAGAGTTTAATAGTAAATTTATTGTTTGCCACATCTGCTCATGCAGCTTTAATTGAACAATTAACTTTTTCTGTAAGCAACTGATTTGGGATTCAAGATCGCCTTTACCATGCTGGAACTTCAGCTAAGCAGGAGCTGTATCAGCTGATCCTCCCAGTGTACTACAGCTAATTCCAAACCTGCTCACAGTATAGCTGTAGTGTGCAGCTGTGCTACAACTTACAGCTGATACTAACAGCACGTACCAAGTGAAGCCGATACTTAAGTTTTTATGTCAACTGTGCCTTGAGACATAAATCAGATAGCCATTTATAATGGACAAAACACCCAAGCATAAATCAGTCTATCAGAAGCAGCTTAGCTGTATGTCAAAACATTTTTGTCTAAGTATTCATAACAAAACCTCTTGCTAATGTTTTACATTCTATATTTTCAACATTTTAGTCTTCATGGGGACTTGATAATTATTAATCAGGTAAGATAAATGTTAACAGGCATTAATACAAAAACACAAAATACTGACTGTAGGCTATAGTGATAAATTATGACCCTAGAGATCATAAATGTGAATGTTATAACCCTTGAATGCTAAACATCACTTCTGTAATCCAAAGGGATATGGTTTACCTTCAAGCCTGCAATCATGTTTGTGATACCCTGGGATAACATGAAACTTTTTCAACCTTTAGAACAAGCGATACTTTATTATACTCGACTTTTCCCTTACCCGTCAGAAGGATCAAGAGCCAAAGCCCGTGGATTGTCCAACTCTTTCCATACCAAAACCTGGCGATATTGCCCATCTAGCCGTGCCACTTCAATTCGATTGGTGCCCGTGTCTGCCCAGTAGAGGTTTTTTGACAACCAGTCTACTGCCATTCCTTCTGGGTAATCAAGACCAAACTCAATCACATGCTCAACAGAGCTTCCATTCATGAAAGCACGACTAATGGTCTATGGGAGAAGAAAATAATAGACAATGATAAGACATCTTGCATGCGTCAAACAAGCAGAGTTGAATTTGTTTTAACCAATCTGAATACGTAATCTACAAGCAACTAATTATTAAGCTAATCCACCATCAGAAAGTTTCAAATCTTTGCTTCTTTTCTATAGAAAGCAAAACAAAATCAGCCTAATGCTTCTTGTGAAAGGAAAACGCTTATGAATAAAGCGACACTTAAAGGCTACTTTACTTCCCCTCCCAAAAATTTGCATTTGAATGAGGAATTTTTACTTCTCTGATTTCATTAAATTATATAAATCATCAAATTAAACATTTATTTATCTTCATGCAATGCAGATGTTTTGCAATATCAGAAATTCTCAATTAGAAATGCGCTATAAATTCTGCAAAACATTTAGGTTTATTTCTCAAGTTGATTTTTCAGGTTGCCTTCAAAAAAACGGTTTAAACTAGCTAGAAAATGATTGTGACGTAGTTTTTACATTATAACAATTGTGCTCATATTTGCAAAACTGTTTCAGGTGTTTCTCTGCCAAAGTATATCTTTCCATAGAGAAAGATACCCAGTCCTCAAATTCTAAATCTGAATTAAATGCATAAAGTATGTATTCTTTCAATTAACTATTACAGGTAATTTTAACTCATACATATATTATATACACACATATATACTTCATATATTTAATTAAGGATGACCTCACATACAAAAGAGTTGCAAAACCCACATTTCTGCTCATGTTTCTTATAAAATCATTGAATGTTACAACACAGAAACAGGCCATTCAGGCCATGTGCAGTGTTTTTCTCTGTATAAGCCACCTTGTCTAATTCCACTCTTGTTTTCACCTATAGATTTAAAAGGGAAGCTGTTTCTTAAACACATAAAAACTACAGGTAGACTATCCTTTATCCGAAAACCTCGGGACCAGCTGAGTTTCGGATAAAGGAGAATTTCGGATTTCGGAAGGTGGGTCGGCGGGGGGTCGTGCGCACGACTTACGCTGACGCTCAGCGTAAGTCAGTCGGGGTCGGCGGGGGTCGGGGCCGGCGGGGGGGTCGGCGGTTGTCGGGGCCGGCGGGGTCCGCGGGGGGGTCGGCGGTTGTCGGGGCTGGCGGTTGTCGGGGGGGGGATCGGCGGTTGTCGGGGCCGGCGGGGTCCGCGGGGGGGTCGGCGGTTGTCGGGGCCGGCGGGGGGGTCGGCGGTTGTCGGGGCCGGCGGGGGGGTCGGCGGTTGTCGGGGCCGGCGGGGGGGGGGGGGTCGGCGGTTGTCGGGGCTGGCGGGGTCGGCGGTTGTCGGGGCCGGCGGTTGTCGGGGCCGGCGGGGGGGGGGGGGTCGGCGGTTGTCGGGGCTGGCGGTTGTCGGGGCCGGCGGGGTCCGCGGGGGGGTCGGCGGTTATCGGGGCCGGCGGCGGTTATCGGGGCCGGCGGGGGGGTCGGCGGTTGTCGGGGCTGGGCGGTTGTCGGGACCGGCGGGGTCCGCGGGGGGGTCGGCGGTTGTCGGGGCCGGGGGGGCCGGCGGGGTCCGCGGGGGGTCGCGCGCACGACTTACCCTTTATCCGAACTTCCGAAACCGGAACCCTCTAAAAACCGAAGGTTTTT
The DNA here is from genome assembly GCF_052327205.1 of Somniosus microcephalus. Lineage (NCBI taxonomy): Eukaryota > Metazoa > Chordata > Chondrichthyes > Squaliformes > Somniosidae > Somniosus > Somniosus microcephalus. The sequence goes on from NC_141001.1 coordinate 70,819,649, forward strand.
TCGTTCGTACGCACGACTTACGCTGAACGAAAAAACCTTCGTTTTTTAGAGGGTTTCGGTTTTCGGAAGTCCGGATAAAGGGTAGTCTACCTGTATTTACCACCCATTTTTGGAACTGATTACTATTCAGTACCTTCAAACTAATGTCTGTCCAATAAATTCTGTTATCAGAAACGTCAAAATCAAGAGCAGATGCTTCCTTCACCCCCGTTAATGGAATTGTCACATCATTGTTGTTGGTCTCCAAGGAAATTCTCCGGATGTCTGCCCTACTGGAGAACAGCAGGAAGGCTTCAGGTACAATGCAGGTTTTCATGTCCCTTATTAACTCCAGGCCCATCGGACAGGCACAGCGTGGACCCTGAGGCACGTACAAACATAAGTGGCTGCAGCCACCATTATTCTCCGAACAAGGGTTTGTTCCTGTAATAGCAACATACAATAATACCATTATTTAAGAACGGATTATAGTTCAAAAAGGTACACATAGCATCACAAGGCTAAATTTTGCAGTCCCGTTGCAGTGGCGATATTGCATGTTGTAAACAGTCCTGTCATGCTGATGTGAGAAGCTGATCTCTCTGTATATGTGAAGTCCACTCATTAACATATTGGTGATGCATTCTGCAGATTGGATACTGCATAGGGAACATTTTCAGCAGAGGCAATTTATTTGGTTCTCATCCTCTCCTGAACCCTTGACTTATACTGTAGTATAGTTGCACAGATACCAAGAGCTTTCTAGTACCTTGCTTAAGTGATTACTCTTCACATGCGAGTCCAGACATTGATTGTTGGTACGATATTCAACTTTGAAGCCATCACAGTATAATCTCATCTTGTCCTCACCTGATGTATATGCACACATGCAGTTTGGAAAAGGGGTCAGTGGACAGCAATAATGAAGGGGAACCCTATCAAGTAAGGCTTAGGGTGGATGCACATTACATACCAAATGCTTTTGTCACTCTTGTTGCTTTCAGTCCCATAAGGTCAGGTAGCTGATCAATGATGATTTCTCTTTCTGCACGGTGCTTATGAACACGTTCAATGCTTCGTCTCTGCCAGTCAGTCCAGTAGATGTAATCGCCCAATAAAGTGAATCCGAATATGTGAGGGAGCTTATCTTCCACAAGTGTTCTACGCCCAGTCCCATCTACATTGATCACCTGTTTAAAACATAAGTAAAAATGTCCAGTTCAGAGAAGATTTTAATATTGGTAGGGAAGGACCAGCCCGACAGACAGTCAAATGCCAAGGAGGCATGTCCACAGTGTCAAACTAGTTTTTCAGTTGAGGACATTCCTTGCAGTAATTTTTATGCTGTCCTCTCAGATTTGACTTGCATCTTTAGAAAATGGCAAGTTCTTTAATATGGCCATTTTCAGTTTAGGAAAGAAAGAATAAAGAAAATCCAGAAAGAGTGACATTTTCTGCAGCATCCTAAAGCTGACCTGTGGGGCAGAAGTGGAGAAAGAGATTGTTAAATACATAGTTCAATCAAGTAGAATAACATGAACCCTAACCAGAACAAGTTTAACTATGACCTACATGGTACAGTTACTTGATTAATACATTTCAATTAATTAAAGATGCTGGCCCCGAAAAGTCTCGTTATTCTTTGGCAGCTCGGGCTGCTTCACCAGCTGACCTGGTGGGGCCCACTACTGCCCATCTGGAGGCTGGTATGCCACATCTGACTTGGCGTAAAGGGCTCCAAGCCAATGTCAAGTCCCAACTGAGCTGGGGAAGCAATTTGCTCAGAAGCCAATTTTTACTGTGTATCATTACACAATCTTTGTGGAGGAAAGAATAATTCTTAATAAGTTCATGTACAGGAAGCAGATTTAATTTTCATCATTAAACCTCAATTGCACAAGAGACTAAAATTTGTTTAATTCATAATTCAGTTACAGCACGCATATTTCTCCATGTTGAGAACCTGTGAATTTTGTTCACCTGAAACAGAACAAAGTTCAACATTCCTCAACTTTAATTCTGCATGCATACCAAAAAGTAGAATTTAGAAGAATAATGTGGCAATTAAAATGATTGAAAACAGAAAGGTTAAATGAGGTGTACCAGCTTCAGGTAGGTATGCCCTGTCAGGTACATACAATATACAGAAGTCATTTAAATTTTTGCATTATCAAACACTCATCTAGCAAGAACAACAGAAAGCCACAAGAAAGGGCAGACTACCATTAATGAACTGCATTTGATGGCTATATTCTCAGGATGTAATGAGTTCTTCAGGCATTTCTTGCCTGCATTGAAAAATGCACTATTTCACCTTCGGCTTCTCACAAAATATACAAAAATTAAAACTGGCAGTAGTACCATCATCTCCTGATCAAGGTGCCAGCCTTAGCTCAGTACTAACACTCTCGCTTCGGAGTAAGGTGGTTGTGGATTCAAGCCCCACTACAGAGGCGTTAAACCGAGGCCTTGCTTGCTCTCTCAGATGGACGTAAAAGATCCAGGGTATCTGAAAAACAGCAAGGCAGTTCTCCGAATGTTCTGGCCAACACTTATCCCCCAACACACACCTAAAAATAGGATGATCTGGTTATTTATTTGATTGCTTGGAGAGGCAAGGATTAATCAAGGATAGTCAGCATGGCTTTGTCAGGGGGAGATCATGTCTGACCAATTTGATTGAATTTTTCGAGGGGGTGACTAGGTGTGTGGATGAGGGTAGTGCAGTTGATGTGGTCTACATGGACTTCAGTCAGGCTTTTGATAAAGTCCCACATGGGAAACTGGTCAAGAAGGTAAGAGCCCATGGGATCCAGGGCAATTTGGCAAATTGGATCCAAAATTGGCTTAGTGGCAGGAGGCAGAGGGTGATGGTCGAAGGTTGTTTTTGTGACTGGAAGTCTGTGTCCAGTGGTGTACCGCAGGGATCAGTGCTGGGTCCTTTGCTGTTTGTAGTGTACATTAATGATTTAATGATCAGTAAGTTCGCAGATGACACAAAAATTGGTGGAGTGGTAAATATCGAGGAGGGAAGCCTCAGGCTACAGGACGATATAGACGGGATGGTTAGATGGGCAGAACAGTGGCAAATGGAATTTAACCCTGAAACGTGGGAGGTGATGCATTTTGGGAGGACTAACAAGGCAAGGGAATACACAATGAATGGTAGGACCTTGGAAGGACAAAGGATCAGAGGGACCTTGGTGTGCATGTATTTAGATCCCAGAAGGCAGCAGGACAGGTAGATAAGGTGGTTAAAAAGGCATATGGGATACTTGCCTTCATTAGCCGAGGCATAGAATATAAGAGCAGGGAGGTTATGATGGAGCTGTACAAAACGCTAGTTAGGCCACAGCTGGAATACCGTGAGCAGTTCTGGTCGCCACACTATAGGAGGGATGTGATTGCATTGGAGAGGGTGCAGAGGAGATTCACCAGGATGTTACCCGGGCTGGAGCGCTTCAGCTATGAAGAGAGACTGGACAGGCTGGGGTTGTTTTCCTTAGAGCAGAGAAGGCTGAGGGGGGACCTGATTGAGGTGTACAAAATTATGAGGGGCATAGATAGGGTAGATATAAAAAGGAACTTTTCCCCTTAGTAGAGGGGTCAATAACCAGGGGGCATAGTTTCAAGGTAAGGGGCAGGAGGTTTAGAGGGGATTTGAGGAAAAACTTTTTCACCCAGAGGGTGGTTGGAATCTGGAACTCACTGCCTGAAAGGGTGGTAGAGACAGGAACCCTCACAACATTCAAGAAGCATTTAGATAAGCACCTGAAATGCCATAGCATACAAGGCTACGGACCAAGTGCTGGAAAATGGGATTAGAATAGATAGGGCTTGATAGCTGGTGCGGACACGATGGGCCGAAAGGCCTCTTTCTGTGCTGTATAACTATCTATCCATGGACCTTGCCGTGAGCAAATTGTCTGATGCGTTTCCTTACATTACAACAGCGACTACACTTCAAAAGTACTTCAAGCAATGAAGCACATTGGGATGTCCTGAGGTTGTGAAAGGCACTGTATAAATGCAAGTTCTTTCTTTCTTTGCATTAATTAACAATGTGAAACAAAATTTTTAAAATTAGAACAGATTTTCTTAAAATATTTTTATTTATAGAACCATAGAAATGACAAATCAGGAGGAGGCCTGTTAGCCCATTCTGCTTGCAGGTAGTCAATGGGAGCTGTGATGCTGAGCGGCTAATTCCCCTGGTTGGAGAGGCTAGATGTAGGTGGCACAGTCTCAGGATAAGGGGTCGGCCATTTAAGACTGAGATGAGGAGATATTTCTTCACTTAATAGGTTGTAAATCTTTGGAATTCTCTGCCCTAGAGGGCTGTGGATGCTCAGTCGTTGAGTATATTCAAGACTGAGATCGATATATTTTTGGGCACTAAGGGAAAAAAGTGATGAGAGTGGGAACGTGGAGTTGAATGTAGAAGATCAGCCATGATCTTACTGAATGGTGGAGCAGGCTCGAGGGGCCGTATGGCCTACTCCTGCTGCTGTTTCTTACGTTCTTACTCTGATCTCATTTCCTTGCTTTTTCTCCGCATCCTTTCCAAATTATGATTACCTGTAATCATCTGACATTATTCTCTGACTATATAAGCTGTGTCTTTATGCATCTCTCCACTTCACCTGACGAAGGAGCAGCGCTCCGAAAGCTTGTGATTTCAAATAAAACTGTTGGACTATAACCTGGTGTTGTGTGACTTCTTACATTTCCCTACTATCAGTCCTTTCCACCAATCCTGCAATCTACCAATCCTGATTGCTCCTGCAAACTTCCTTATGGTCTGCAATACCCTTAATTTGTATCAGTAGCAAATTTCAAATTAATCCTCTTGTATCTATGTCCAGATCACATAACTGGAAAACAAGAGAGGTTTCAGCATAGCTACCAAAAAAGCTCCATTTACCCCTATTCCCGGTTATCTGTCTCCTTGCCAGCACTCTATTGATTCCTTTTAATGTCATATACATTAAATTTCATTACCGGTTCCTCATGTGGCATCTTATAAAATGTCTTCTGAAAATCCATATACATAAATACAGGAAACTTTGGTTTATCCGGAGGTTATATAGCCGGAATACTCGATCTAACGGCAAAAATCAGGAGCCGTTTTCTATAAGTTTTTTTTAGTTCTCGTTGCTTTTTTTCCCCCCAGACAGGCACTGCAAGGTCTGTAGCTATAGCAACAGCTTCAGCTAGAGACGCTTGCAGCTGCAGCCGACTGTTTTGAAGCTGTTGCTAAGCAACAGGGTTTGTTGATTCACACGGAGCTTTTCAGTTCCGTATGTTTCAACATTAATGCTGGTATGTCCGGCACTTTTGATGGTACGGCACCAGCTCGGTCCCGTCAGTGCCGGATATCAGAAAGTTTCCTGTAACTAGCACAATTCCTTTCTCTATTCCTTCATTGATCAAGCATGATCTGCCTCTTACAAATTCATACCGATTAGTGTGTGGCTCACTGAGTACTCATTCATTTCATCCCATATTACAAACAATAATGTTTACTCACAACTGACACAAGACTAGTTGATCTATAATTTCCTGTTTTATCCCGTTCCTCTTTCTTGAACAGTGGTGTAATATTTGCTACCCTCCAGTCCTTTGGTGCAATTTCCATTTGCTTTAATTTACTGAACAAAACTACATGTAATTTAACACTAACTGGCAAACTCATTCAGAGGAAGCGAAAATGTCACTGGATGCTGGTCTTTAAGACTGAGATTAAAGCACATTGGTTTGGAGAAAAGGAGCTGTACTGTAGCTAACCCACAATGCATGGCATCTTTCAGCTTGAATGTATTAAACCAACTCGTGATATATTACAATGAAAGATGCGGCAGGAGAATTAATTCCTAGATTGACGGGCTTTCAAGTAGTATGTCAGGCAATAAAAAATGTATTTTATTATGAGAAAAGAAACATTTCTAAAGCAAATTTAATTGAAGAGCTGTCTTTCTTTAAACATGTCATAATGAAATTGTAGACAAATACACTAAAAGAGAACAGCAGTTCAGTGAGATGAAATATAGAGTGATGGTTTACGAACAGAGAAATCAAACAAAATTATACTCTGAACATGTTAAAATCGGAAATTATAGAGTGTAGAAACAAACACAAATAGGCAGTAGATTTAAAGATTTACTTTGCCTTAAAGTTATATAAGTCACCAGGTTATCATGCATAATTTGGAGCATTTCCAAATGGGTTTAAATAGTTTGATAGTGAATATAACAAATTTACATTACGTACTAATAGATTCATAACTACATATTGTTTGATAAGCTTATTTAATGCAGTTCAATTAACATTTACACTTTCTCCAAAATGAAAATTACCCAGTACGATAGCAAAATACTGCAGATGCTGGAAATCCGAAATAACAACAGAAAATGCTGGAAAAACTCAGCAAGCCAGGCAACATCCGTGGAGAGAAAAAAAAGTCAACGTTTCGGGTCAAACCCTTTGTCAAGACTGGAAAAGCACAGGAAATGAAATAGATTAAAAGGCCGGGCTGGGAGAGAACAAAAGAAGTGAAAAGACATGAAGAGGTATTCAAAACGAGACGAGATGGTGATAGGACTAATGGAGACAAAAGACGGCTCTAGATTAGGTGTGAAATGCGCTGGCAGAATGGGAGACAGCTGCCATGTGGGAGAGAAAAAAGGGGGGGGGGGGGGAAGGGCCAAAACAAAGGTGTGGATAAAAAATAAGTAAAATGTAATGGGGGCCGAGGTTATGATCTGAAATTGTTGAACTCAATATCAAGTCCAGAAGGCTGTAAAGTGCCTAATCGGAAGATGAGGTTCTGTTCCTCGAGCTTACGCTGAGCTTCCGTGGAACAGTGTTTGTTTGTGATGGGGTTACCTTCCTGCACTATATTTACAGTGCGGATAGTGCTGTATTAGTTCTGTTGGCCCCTTGCACACAAGTCTCACACAGCTGATGGCAACATCGACAGCTGGTTCACTGAAGGCTGGCTGCAAAAAAGACTCAGTAAAATACAAGCTTGCCCAGACTTCCTCAGGTGAATCCAGCAAGTTTACGTTGGTTTTGCCGGTGGTGGCACTAGAGCAATACAAAAGCAACTGTTCAGTATCCGTAAACAAAACATCAGGTTCCACATGACGACACCCAGCTCTACCTCACCACCGGCTCTCTCAACCCCTCCACGGTCTCTAATTTGTCACATTGCTTGTCAGACATCCAGTACTGCACAAGCTGAAATCATCCTCCAACTAACTATTGGAAAGACTGAAGCCATTGTCTTCGGTTCCCGCCACAAACTCTGTTCCCTAGCCACTGACTCCATCCCTCTCGCTGGCAATTGTTTGAGGCAGAACCAGACTGGTCGCAACCTTAGTGTCATATTTGTCGTATTTGACCCCGAGATGAGCTTCTGACCACCTCTAACATCACCCGCCACCACCTCTGCCTCAGCTCATCTGCTGCTGAAACACTTATCCATGCCTTTGTTACTTCTAGACTTGACTATTCCAACACACTCCTGGCCAGCCTCCCATCTCCCACCCTACATAAACTTGAGCTCATTTAAAACTCTACCGCCTGTATCCTAAATCACACTAAGTTCCGTTCACCCATCACCCCTGTGCTCGCTGAACTACATTGGGTCCCAGTTGAGCAATGTTTCGATTTTAAAATTCTCATCCTCGTTTTCAAATCCCTCCATGGCCTCGCCCCTCCTTATCTCTAATCTCCTTCAGCCCCACAACCTCGAGATATCTGCGCTCCTTTAATTCTGGCCTCTTGCGCATCTCCAATTTTAATCGCTCCACCAGTGCCTTCAGTTGCTTGGGCCCCAAGCTCTGGAATTCCCTCCCTAAACATCTCCACCTCTCTTTCTTCCTTTAAGATGCTCCTTAAAACCTATCTCTTGGGCCAAGTTTTTGGTCACCTGCCCCAATATCTCATGGGGCTCGGTTTCAAAGTTTGTTTCACAACGCTCCAGTGAAGCACCTTGGGATGTTTTACTATCTTAAAGGCGCTATATAAAGGTAAGCTCTTGTTGTTGGGAGATTAGCCAAGGTTCAGCACTAACTGCAATTGCAATTATTCTTGCTGCTAACACTAGATCAATTTATATTGCAAAAACCTCTTCCTGAAACCATAGCAATATTGCTCGAAGCCATCCTGTTTATATTGTACAGTGTATTGTAGACCCGAGGATAAAATAAGAACAATTTTTCACAAACACACGCTTCAATGTCCTTGCAGTTTTGTTTTCTGGTTGTTTTAACTTCTACGAATGCTGGGAAAGGCCTGTTCAGGGAGGAAAGAAACAAGAAGTGCATCCCTGGACCGTGTAGCAGTCAGAAAAAAATAATGATCTTTAACTTTAGAGGTAGTGTTTATATCGCAGCAGACACACCTCTTTAAGTTGGTCTCATCACATCGAGAGGCAGATATGTCACCTCATTTACCTTAGAGTTGTCACTAAAGTTGGACCTACTAGCGGCATAATAAAAAAAAAATACATTTACACTACTGTTATTCCATTCATTTGACTCATTGTTGCTTGACAGGCACCCCAGCAGCTTTCTTTAAAAGCATCCTTCCCACAGGCATGCTGGCCAACTGTTTGGGTTCAAACGCTCATCAAGCATGCTCAGGTACTGACAGTGTGTCCAACTAAACCTCATCTGATTACCAAATTAACAGCTTGCATTTATATAGCACCTTTAACGTAGTAAAATGTCCCAAGGCGCTTCACAGGAGCTCTCTGAATTGTGCAGAAGAGCGTTCTCTTCCGTCAGATGTGTTCCAGTGCCCTCACTTTGAAGAAAGGAGATCAAAAGGTATTCTTCATTGAACACCAAGGTTATCACAAGCATAGGAACAGACAAGCTTCTGATAAACAAGAATCAAAGGAGTTATAAATACATAGCACATCTGTGGTTGTACTTCAGGCAGCACACTTAAATTGCAAAGATGTGTGATACTTGCACCTGATTGGCTCAAATAATATTCATAAATGATATTCATAATACCAGTAACAAATCAGTTGAAAGCAAGCAAATCAGCTTTCAATGAAACAACATCTGATATATGTGAAAACAACTAATAAGCCACAATAATGTGAAATCACTCAAAATATTTTTTGAAAATCTTTAGTCACCAACCTGGTTTCTATCTGTGGTGAGAAACTTAGTATTGTAAATAAGTTTCTTAATGTAATAAAGATATAAAAAAATTACAAGTTTACAAGAAAATAATTAAGTTGCTGCTATATTAGAATTTTGTGTACTTGAAATGTATCCAAGAACGTTTTCCATTGAACACCTGTGCTCCTCTGGGAAACCCAAAGCTTTAGCTCTTGCTTCTTCCCAGAACTGTCACTCAGCTGTACGAAGAAACGCAACAAGGTGGCAGAAACACCTACTTTTCTTCTGGCGATACCAGTCAAGACTGGCCATTCAGACTGCAGCAGGTCTTGTTTGAACACCAAACCCATTTCAGTGGCAGTAAAGGCTTGAAGAATGACAAGCAAAAGAAAACCAGGGAAACCATTACTGGAAGCAATGAATACTTTAAAGGTAACTACATTTATTAATTTATTTTGTGTAAATCAAAAGAATGTCAAACATGAATTTCTTAACTATCGGAGACAACCTTGACAGGCTGTGGCTCAGTTGGTAACACTCTTGCCTCTGAGTCAGAAGGTTGTGGGTTCAAGTCCCACTCCAGAGACTTGAGCACAAAACTCTAGGCTGACACTCCAGTGCAGTGGTGAGGGAGTGCTGTACTGTCGGAGGTGCCGTCTTTCAGATGAGATGTTAAACCGAGGCTCCGTCTGCTCTCTCAGGTGGACATAAAAGATCCCATGGCACTATTTTGAAGAAGAGCAGGGGAGTTATCCCCGGTGTCCTGGCCAATATTTATCCCTCCATCAGTATTAAAACAGATTATCTGGTCATTATCACATTGCTGTTTGTGGGAGCTTGGTGTGCGCAAATTGGCTGCCGTGTTTCTTACATTACAACAGTGGCTACACTTCAAAAAGCACTTCATTGGCTGTAAAGCGCTTTGGGACCTCCGGTGGTCGTAAAGGGTGCTATATAAATGCAAGTCTTTCTTTCTGTCAGGCAAAATATTATATGCTTGCTGATTTTCCAAAGTTGTGATTATGGCATGATCTCATTCAGAGCAGGAAACAGCATATCTTCTTATCTTATATATATATATATGTAAAGCGGTTCTTCTGTCTGTCATTCCGTCCGTCCGTCCGTCTGTCCTCTATACATTCGAAAGTTATAGAGCGTACCTACATGTGTGTTACATCAAAAGAAAGCTTACGATTCCAGAACGGTTGTAAGCGTATTTACGTTTCGGTGAGACAAAAATTGTGCCCACGGTATCCAAAAAACATTCAAAATTCCGCTCATTCTCTGCTCATTAGCATTGAGTGACGTCGAGGTCGACCAATCGTACGGTCGAGTGACCCGACGGTCGACCAATCGCTGCATGGCGGGGGCGGGTTCCTGGCGCGTGCGGGCGGGCCCTCCTAGAGTCGAGTGACGGGACGATTGACCAATCCTACGCTTCGGTGACCTGACGGTCGACCAATCGGTGCATGTGTGGGCGGGCCTTATCGTTCTGAACCAAGGTGAGTCGCCGCCATCTTGATTCCAAACTTTTCGTTTCTTTTTCCCGCTTTCTGCGTGTTTCTTTTCAAATCTACATTTCCACCAAAAAAAAAGTTGCTTTTAAAACACAAATTGTTTTTAAAAAAGTTAATTCATTTGTAAATCTTTTTTCTAACCTCTATAATTTTCCTACCTTTCACCGTTTTTGCAGGCAGGCCTCGAAGCCTGGGCGTCTGTTGCCCAGCCACGCCCGAGCTACGCACCGGCCATCCCGCTGGGCCCGATTCCGAACCAGCGGCCAGCCATCTTGGTAAAGGCTGGCTGGGCTCACTGCAAGCTCCTGGCGCTTCATTTGCGCTCGCGCTGCACGGCGCACCTCCACACAGAGTGCGGCCAGAGGGAAGCGAGCAGGTTAGCGGGGGGGGGAGGCGGGGCTCGGGAGGGGAGGGTCCTAATATCTCCTTATGTGGATTGGTGTCAAATTTTGTTTGATAATGCTCCCGTGAAGCACATTGGGACATTTTACTATGTTAAAGGTGCTATATAAATGCAAGTTGTTGTTGTACAATGGGATGGAAACCAAAGAAGAGTGCAGGAAAAGAGAACCAGACAGCAAAGCAAAGCTGGAGGTTTGGGACTGTGGGGTGGTGGCGGGGGAAGGATCAGTTTACAGTGGGAATGGGGTGCTGGGGAGTACAACACAGAGTGGGCTAGGGAATACAGCACAGTGGAGTATGGGGAGATGGCTAGAGAGTATAGCAGGGGATGGCAGCTGGAGAAGAGCACTTTAGGCGGTACAGGAAACAGAGCACATCAGGGAACACATCCCCTTCATTGAACTCCCACAAATTCTGTACTGTAGTACAAGCCAAAACAGATCACAAACCTATTTAGCTAAAATAGTTATGTAGGAACTCATCAAGAATACTCCGGATATCTGAACCTATCTGAAGAATTTCCAAAAACAGAAGCTATAAATTTAAGGAGTGACAACTATATTCAAATTTGTACACATATGTTTTCTTTCACCTGTAAGTTGCTGCCGTGGTATATAATCAAAGACTATGACCCAAGTATCTTTTGCATGTTTATTAATTCAATTTTAATTCAATTAATTCAATGATAAGGTATTGATTGGCATAACGTTTTGGGGCCTAAATTTAAAATGCCATCCAAAAGGCCCCATCTGCCCTTTCAGGTGAACATAAAAGATGTTGTGGCACTATTCGAAGAGCAGTAGAGGCCTCTAGGTGTCCTGGCCAACATTTATCCCTCAAATCGCGCCATAAAATCAGATAATCTGGTCATTATCTCATTGCTGTTGGTAGGACCTTGCTGTGTGCAAATTGGCTGCCGTATTTCTTTACATTACTACAGTGGCTACACCCCAAAAATATTTACCTGGCTTTCTGAAATCATGAGATCAGGAAAGGCACTGTATAAATGCAATAAGATAGAAACAAGCTCAGGCACCAATCCCGATTTTCTCATTGGGAATGTGCAGTGCACTTAGTTTGCCCATATAAAATGAGCTATGAGTGTCAGGTATGTTCTGGGCTGATACCAAGTCATGCTCAAATAGGGACCAGCTGTATTTTTATGTGGAGCACATGTGAAAGTGATTTTAACTTTTGGTTTGAGTGCGCTAAATTTCTCAGGTCTATTAGGCATTTAAAAAAAAGTTTTCACCCAACATTTTGGCAGCAAGATTTTACACTGCTACAATTAACAATGGATATTCCAGTGGGGATTCCTCTTTTATCATGTGATTTGCAAGGAAGAAGATGGTGAAAGGAGGAATGCTAAGCAGGTTCACTTGCACCAGACGTGGGCTGCCCTTACCCATGCAGCCATGTCTACAGGCTCAGGAACATCTATCAGGGACGTCTAATGCAAATGTCTTTGCAGGCTGCTCGTAACCAGGGAAGTAGTGACCTGCTTGCTTGACCACAGGAATGGCACATGGATATTAGTGTGTGGCATGGTGGTTGTGTGGGTGTGCATGTGTGTGAGCAAGTGAATGAGTGAGTAGAGAAAAAAGTAACTGGAAAAAGATGACAAGTCCTCAGGACACAAGTCCTACAAGCAATCTACATAGGCAGTGACATGGATTTCTCCACAGAGAAACAAAGACAATGGCCTAGATATTAACAGGGGCAGGTTATGTAGACGAGGGGGGGTTTCGGATGGGTATCCTGGAAGTCCGGGTTTCCCTGCAGGCTGTAGAGTTTTCCACAGCATGCGTCTTTTGGCCCCGACAGGTTCCCCGCTCGGAAGCCAGCCTGACTGACAGGCTTGGCTTCCAGTCAGGTGGGGATTACTCCGGAGCAGGCCACAGGAGCAGCTAGGTCTGATCTCTGACCCGGGGGGGGGGGGGGTGGAGTCCGAACCATGACCCTAGGGGCCTTTGTATAAGGGGGTGGAGGGCTTCTCATAGGTAGGGGAGCTTGGGGTGGGGGGCAGGGGGAAGCACTCCTGCTCCTCCTGGCCTACAAGCAGTGCTGTGAAGTCATTTACCTTCTCCCCGAAGCTCTCCTCATCTCCCATCAGCTGCCGGGTTTCCTGAGGCCTGGGAAACGCAGCCGCCCCCTGTAAAACCTGCAAAGCAGGTTAGCTCAAAGGCTGCCAGCCTCATTAAAATAATTAAGTTGCCAAGCTGCCTCCTAGGAGCGGGTTAGCTGCCTGCCCCTTGTCCTGCTTCTGTAAAACACGGAAGTGGGCAGGTTGGGGTCGGGGGTTCAGATTTTTAAAATTTTAACATCTGACCCGAGCCCAATCCACCCATTTTTGTGTGCTAAAATACGGCCCAATCTCTCCCAGAACATATCACAGAAGACAGTTAAAGTGGTTACTATACTGGAAAGCTACGAATTCCTATAAAGGATACAGTATATGGAGATTCTGATAGTACAAAACCTGAGTCAGTGAAGTACGATATAGCTTTAATAAATTTGCTGCATTCCAGTAATGGGCAAAGCACTACTGAATTTAATGCTTCAGCCAGACCGCAAAAAGACCCATGAGCAATACAATGGGACAGTTGATCCATATTATTCCTAGTGTAGATTGTTTTACTAATGTCTGCATCCACCATGTAACATTATCTGAATTCACAACTCAATACAGATTTTATTATTTAAAAAAAGCAGACAACACTCTCACTGGAAATTGGAGCAAAAACAGCTCCCAATATTGTTGTAGTCTTGTTAGACAGCTCCTTGAATGAGAAGAAAAATAACTACCTGTTGATTACAGACACCTGTGCTCACTGGAGAGCAATAGCTAAGGAAATTTATATGCACACAATAGGTGGAATCTTACCTAGAAGGCTGAGTTCGAGACGGGACTGCTGGTTTTTGGGTTCTAGTCCTGTCCCCAGTGACGTCTGACGAGCTGACGCTATTTTCCCCTGATTGGCTTTGTTAAGCCTGTCCTGCGGGCTTGCCGGCCAATTAAGGGAAAGCCGGTGTCAGATGACGACGCTTCATCTGCCAGTTTTCTTATAGGCGGGTTGGGAGCGGGTTTGGGACCCGCTCCCATTTTGGGGGATTTTCCCAGCAGTCCCGCCTCCTCAGGGCTGATAAAATCCAGCCTAATGTTCCCCTAACCTGAAGGCACTACAACATGAAAAATGCTGTGACTCAAACAGTTGCAAGTTCCAGTTTGATTAAGGCCCAGCAAATTTTGAAGGAATGCAGTTCAGGTACTGTGGTGATTATTCTTGTTTTATAAGAAGCATTGTAATTGGTTGCCTGTTTTCCTGCCTTGAGATATATGCTGTAAACTTATTGGTTAGTTGATTCCATGTGACCTGTGGTGGCCATCTTAAATTCAGTTTTCTACAGCTTGGTTGAGACTGGGTGCTTAACATGTACTGCTGGTTTTTTAAGGTTAATAAAGCCTAGCTTTTGAAAGGCAAGCTACTCTTTATTTCAGGTACCCACCATTTAAACCATATGCATCTGTTTGGACAGGCTTATCGTGCCACATCCTGAGACTCTGGAAGAGGCAGGACTGGAATCTTTGTCAGAGCCAGCAGAGAAGCAGTGGAAAATAGGCATTCAGACAGCTTTTTTCCCCACTTGTAATGATTGGCATTATGCTCTTGGATTTTGGCAAATTTTGTTTGATAACGCTCCTGTGAAGCATCTTGGGATATTTTACTACTGTAATGAAATCTGTTTGTCTCGATCCTGTATTCATTTTGCACTCATGTATATTACCCTCCCCCACTGTGTGTATAGTTTCACTTCCTCTTTCCCGACTAACCTGGGAGGTTCCAGGTCTTGGCTCCGCCCCGACTTCTCTTACATAAAGATCCCAGGGTCTGTATGACTCATTCCGGTGAACCAGTCGGCATGTTGAGATGTTCGCTCTGATCTTAGTGATTAAAAGCCAACTTGTTTAAGTCTATAACTTCTAGTTTTGTGGTTATTGAAGGCCCATCAACTACGTTAAAGGCGCTATATAAATTCAAGTTGTCGTTGTTGGATTAGGGATGCATAGAGTATCACTCTCATTCAGTCCAATTTCTTTCATATTAGAAATCATGCTATTAAACCATGGATGTTAAATATGTTAAACTTATGTAGAAAATGCAAAAAAGATTTACAAGGATGATACCAGAACAGAGAGGGTATAACTATCACAAAGGACTGCACAGGGTGGGGCTCTTTTCTCTAGAAAAAAGAATGAAAGATGACCTAATCAGAGGTTTTTAAAATTCTGAAGGTTTGATAGGGTAGATGTAGAGAAAATGTTTCCACTTGTGGGGGGAGTCCAAAACTAGGGGCCATAAATATTAGTCACTAATAAATCCAATAAGGAATTCAGGAGAAACTTACTCAGAGCGGCGGGAATGTGAAACGCTCTGTCATATGGAGTGGTTGAGGCGAATAGCATAGATGCATTTAAGGGGAACCTAGATAAGTACATAAGGGAGAAAGGAATAGAGGATATGTTGATAGGGCGAGATGAAATAAGCTGGGAGGAGGCTTGTGTGGAGCATAAACACCGGCATAGACCTGTTGGGCCGAATGGTATGTATCTGTGCTGCAATTTCTATTTAACTGAGAACTGTGAGTGTTTAATGGAATTCACTTGTGTTGCTGATTGTATCTGTTGTTTACAACCAGATATAATTTAAAGCTAGTTTAAGAAAACTTAAATTTTCCCTTGAAGCTAGTCAAGTAACTATTTTAAAGAAAGCCACTTATTTTATTGGATTTTCAACAGTTAAATAAATAAAAATACACTAAGAATATGCTCAAGATCTTTGTCGATAGTAAATATAAAACTTGCATAAGGTGAAATTCCTTTCTGGTTCCCTGGGGACAAAGCTGTGGTAGTGGGTTGTGACTGAGAGACAAAAATACTCCAACTCTGAGTTTGATTACTTGTCACAAAAAAAAAAATCGCTCTCCACTGACTCAGCAGGTAAATGCCCAGCATTATTTGGCACTAAGCCACACAAGACCAGACGGTCCAAAATGTGATTTATGGTATTTGCCGTCAGCTCATCTGAGCCATGCCAGGACCTCTGGCCCTGTAACTGACCTCAGCTCCCTCCCTCCCATCACTTGGCTACAGAGGTTGCTGCTGAAAAGGGTGAACATGTGGACTTTGGGTAAGGACAGGACTCCGCTTGGCTGTGAGGCTCTCCATGATGCTACCATAACTGGGTCAGTGTTAACACGCAGGAGAGAGCTGCCCAAACGCACCGGGTCCCTCAGAGATTAAGGGCTGGATTTTGTGAATGGAGACGTGCTGGAGGTGGGACTGCTGCTTGTCGGGTCTCAGTCCCGCCTCCATCATGTTCTGGCCAACTAGCAGGATTTTCCCGATTGACCTTGTTAAGCCCGCCCTGCGGGCTCAGCAGGCCAATTAGGGGGAAGTCACTGACAGAGCATGTCAACGTCTGACGTGCCATCTGTCAATACTTCTTGAAGCTCAGCAGGCCAATTAGGGGGAAGTCACTGACAGAGCATGTCAACGTCTGACGTGCCATCTGTCAATACTTCTTGAAAGAAGAAATGTCAGCGTTTGACAGCTCTGTGAAGCTGTCAAACACTGACATTCTGTGTAGTTTGGTGAGTTCTTGTGTTCAGGACTCATCAAACCTTTCAACTTTGTAGAAAGCAGATGATTGTTGGCTCGGAGGATCCAACAGCCAGTCTGTGAAATCTACAATGAAGATGTCAGGGTTCCTGAACCACTGCGGCTGAAGGCTGTCGGCAGAAACAAAGGTAAGTGAACATTTTCTAACACTTAACCCTCACATGCTTACCACTCCACACTTGCACCCACCACTCACCTCTACATCTCTCTTTCAGGCCCCTCCAACCCCCGCAGACCTCATACTTGACTCCTCCAACCCAGCGGGGTTCTCCGAGGTCGGGAAGCCTTCACCTGAAAAGGTAAAATGGGACTAATCCTTTTTTCTGCCTGTTAACTACCTGTTAACAGACAGTTAAAAGGATTTAATCCCTTTCCCACCTCGAGGAGACGGGGTCCGGGGCAGGACGGCTTCCCGCCTCCTGGCAAAAGGGCACGGAGGTGGAATGGGGGGTGGGTTTGCCATCCGTCCCCACTTTTTGCAACTTTACCGGCAGTCCCGCCTCCATACCCGCCTCCTCGGGGCTGACAAAATCCAGCCCGATGCGTCAGCCTCACAAATTAACATCAGGAATTTTAAACCGTTCCCTCTGCTGTGCTCACCATCACGTCAATCTGCTGAGCAGCGGCAACTCAGGAGCATTTTAAATAAACAAATCACTTTTAAAACCACAATGCACTACTTGCTTGGCTGTATATTTCATTCTCCACCCTCGGTAAACAAAAAAATCTTACCTGTAATGATTTATTAAAACATTAAATCTATGAAGACTAAAGCAAAGCAAGAAATCAATTAAAATATAATTTCAAAACAAACTAGACAACCAGAAAAGGCACACAATATTTAAAACCTGAATTGTCGTACTCTGATTTGGAAACCCTGAGGTCGATTACACATGTGACAATAAATACTTTCTTTCCAGTGCCATAGGACTATAAATTAGTCATTCAAAATCCTGAAATAGCTGTGCCAATATATCATTCTGAATTTCCTCAGTTTCTGTTATCTGGAGCGGGACCAACATTCTTGATCATTGCTTGACTTGTTACAAAAGCACACGAGAGTGGTGAAATGAGCATTAGTGCAAGTGAGTTTGAAATGGGCAGGTTCCTGTCATTATCGCTTTTTAAAAAAAAAAGGATAAAATCACCCAGCAAACACAAAAATGGCAAGATCAACACTGTTTCAAGTGAAAAAATATCCCCTCCATAAGGCTTCAAATACAGAAGTGGTTTATAGAACTGCCACACCCAGCAGGACAGAATATAGGAATGGGAAAGGCGTAATTTTTCCAAAAAGAAAAACAGAACCAAAAGAGGGAAAGACAAATATACCAGAAATAAACAAATAAATCTATCATCCAAAATTCTAAATAGAATATATATTAAAAATGATAGCTGGGTTACAGAGTTCTATGCCTTACTGTTATGCCTATAGGCATTGCTGTGAGGTTTGTCGTACATAAGCTTAAATATCCTAAGGCACCAACTGCAGCCTCATGTTTCCATGCATCACCACTGGGTGGCTCTGCAACAATTGTCATATCCTCCAAGCAAAACACACTGAATACAATTCAATCTTTAATACGGTCTGTGAGATACAATGAACATGGTTTGCTTATTATCTTTCAATAATCACCCCCTTTGCCTAGAGATCAAAATATAACATCCTCCCACCCAAAGGAGAATGAAAATGCCTCCCCTCCCCAGAAGGGGAGCTCACCAGCACTCCGCACCCACTGAGATGATATTCCAGACCCTCCCCATTCAGACTTTGCAAGCATCACCCCGCCCCTGCCTTTGTTCCCCTCAGTCCCCCACCCCACTGACCTACTCCACTCCTCCTCCTCCTCCTCCTCCTCCTGCACCTGCTCTGCCTACCCTTCCCCTCTCTCCCACTTCTCCATCCTCCACTTCATACCCTCTCACTAGCCCCTCAACGCCACTCCACTTCCCCATATCAGTTCTTCTCTTACTCTGATTTCCTGGCAATTATTATAAATATAATTAATGAAAAGGGATAGAAAAAAATAAAAAGGGCACTGCAGTACAACCCAATTCAGACTCAACCGGAAATTCCCAAGCTACCATCTGCACAAATGATTTAAATACTAAACATTGCTGGCAAGAAAGCATGAAAAGAATGCCAATTCAGTGAAAATCTAGTAAACCCATCTTCAATTTCTCCAAATAAAAATGAAGAGTTAATCTAGGTAAGGACTGGATGTTGACAGCACTGAAAATGTAAGAGTCTGACACTAAAATGCTGGTCTAAACTAGGTGATCCAATCAGGATTGATCACAACTGGACTCCATCATTCAAGTCAAGAGCATGGTGGATGAGGTGTGATTTTCATTAGAAGGATGGTGAGCCAAAGCTGCAATGGACTGGGGGATAGAATTATTAAACAAAATATTTGTTGACAAGGCCAAGTGAACTAAAGTCCAGACAGTAAACCAACCAAGAGTATCCTAATGGGATTTACCGCACCTCCAGAAAAGTCAGACTTGCATTCTGCCCGAGACTGTGAAACAAAATAGAAGAATGTCAAGCATAAATATCCAAAGTACCTACTTCAAATCTTTCAAGGTATGGAGAGCTGACCAGGATCACTCGAGCGCCAATTATTTTCAGTGATTTGTTAGTGCATATATTTTTTGTGACTGCCCCTTTATTCTCCAACCTTCTTATTTTTGTTACATTATTAAACATTTCACATTTCCCTATTACCTGTCCCATATTTGTGACACCTTCGCTAATTCAGGATTAAAATTTCTACCTTTTGTTGTAGAAAGTTTCTTGAGAAAAAAAGTTGATTTTTGGAAAATGTTTTTGAGGATTCAGATCTGATGAGATCCCATGCACTTTAATCCTAGATTGTAACTGAAGTTTCATTCTAGTTCAAATTTTGTCTAAGCAAATATATTTGATGAGAAAATTAGAAATTCTGTTTTCAAAATAATGTTACACGTTTCTTAGATTCTGGTGCATATCTCTGTGCAGTTAGGTGATCTCCATTGAGTATTGTGTGCAGTTTTGGTCGCCTTATCTGAGGAAGGATGTTCTTGCCATGGAGGGAGTGCAGCGAAGATTCACCAGGCTGATACCTGGGATGGCAGGAATGACGTATGAAGAGAGATTGGGTCGATTAGGCTTATATTCGCTAGAGTTTAGGAGAATGAGAGGGGATCTCATTGAAACTTATAAAATTCTAACAGGACTAGACAGACTAGATGCAGGGAGGATGTTCCCGATGGCGGGGGAGTCCAGACCAGGGGTCACAGTCTAAGGATAAAGGGTAAGCCATTTGGGACTGAGATGAGGAGGAATTTCTTCACCCAGAGAGTGGTGAACCTGTGGAATTCTCTGCCACACAGGGCAGTTGAGGCCAATTCATTAAATATATTCAAGAATATAATAGGAGTTGGATATATTTCTTGAGGCTAAAGGGATCAAGAGATATGGGGAGAAAGCAGGGACAGGGTAATGAATTTGGATGATCAGCCATGATCTCATTAAATGGTGGAGCGGGCTCGAGGGGCCGAATGACCTACTCCTGCTCCTATCTTCTATGTTTCTATGGCAAAATTCAGGGTGAATTGGTTGTTTTATAAGAACAGTAATATCAGGGACAATGACCGATCAAAAATAGGAGTTGTCTTAGGATGTGGGAACACTGGGACGAGTTCCCAGGATTGCAGGAAGAACTAGAGGGAGGTTCTGGGAACATTTCCGGAGGGGGTGTTGGGATCTGGGAGCAGTGGGAATAATGACAGTATCTGGAATCATTGGGGCTAGTTCTGAGATTAGGGAGTACTGGGAATGCAGTCTAGCTTGCCACACTATTAGCTAGTTTCTGTCATTACAGTCCTGCCTTAAAAGCATTCAAGGGTAAATTTTCTGCTTCTTATAATAAATGGGCAGAAAATCAGTGTGCATTATATTCATTAAATATCTTGTGTTTGAATATACTTATTGTCTGCGTCACTTGACTTCCTGTTATCATGTTTTTGTCACACTTTGGATGTCAACATTTTTGTGTTATAATTTTATGATGTGTTTTGGCTACATAACTTGCCACACTGACTACACAATTGTGGGTGACGGTGAAACAGATTTCTGTACCAGCTCGGTTGCCATCTTGGTTTGTCACTTGAGCTTCTAGAACTAAAACTACTCACTCCTTATTGGGGAGGCGAGGGTGGAGGAGATGGGTGGAATGGGAGGGGAGGCTGGGGATGGAGTAGGAGGGGAGGAGGTGGGGGATGAAGTAGGAGGGGAGGAGGTGACGGGGAAAAGGAGGGGGAATATTAAAATGACCCTGTCCCCAAGGTAGTTCATCCCCTTGAACTACCTACTCAACTTCTGCGTTCTCCCCTTCCCGTCTCTATCCTCTCTCCTTCCTACTCCCCTTTCCCCTCTCCTCCCGTCACCAAAGCCACTTCCAGGAACGTGTAATTACAAGTTTACATAGGTAGTTTCCATTATAATTATAGACACAGCAATTTAGAAAGGAAATTTAAACACAAGGACAAAATGTACTGCTATAAAATGGTGAATGAATTTTGTTTGTGCACCCTAGTCCAATTAGCCCCTGACCTCTGAACTGCTTTTTAAAAAAATATATGAACACAGCCAATCTCTCCCTCAGAAATATTTGACTTGACCTTGTACTCTTTCCTGTCCAGACTAGGACAAGACTCACTCCAGCTGGAGGAAACACACCAATATCAACTTGATCACTTCGTGAATGTGAGGAAGTTTGTTTAAATTCCATTTCCTTGGTTATAAAAAAAGGTTTTAAAAACAGTGGAAACTGGTAAGAATATGAATATAATTTTAGCACCTTGATTAAAGAAAACTGAATAACATCCATTGTGTGAGTTCTGAATGAAGAAAATGAATTACACAAAATAATTTAAAAAACATGGTCTAAGGTGACTTCTCAAAGTACTCGGATTCTGCAAGACTTGCTTTGGTTTAAAATTAAGTCAATTTTAGGTAACTCAAACAAAAGCAGTAGAGTACTCACTTGCCAAAGATGGTTGTGGAGATGGTTGTGAATCACACAACATCCAAGAATTACTTATCTAGTACAGCTTAGTTTGGGAATGTCATTAGTTTGCCACTGGATTTCTATTTGGAAGTTGAAACAAGGCATTTTAAGATGGGCGAGGGGAGGGAGTTGAAGTAGATGAGGGCAATATACAATGCCTGGCTTTAAATATGCCTCTTTCCAGGAATGACGTATGAGGAGAGATTGGGTCGATTGGGCTTATACTCGCTGGAGTTTAGAAGAATGAGAGGGGATCTCATTGAAACTTATAAAATTCTAACAGGGCTAGACAGACTATATGCAGGAAGGATGTTCCCGATGGCTGGGGAGTCTAGAACCAGGGGTCACAGTCTAAAGATAAAGGGTAAGCCATTTAGGACAGAGATGAGGAGGAATTTCTTCATCCAGAGAGAGTGGTGAACCTGTGGAATTCTCTACCACAGAAGGCAATGGAGGCCAATTCATTAAATATATTCAAGAAGGAGTTAGATATATTTCTTAAGGCTAAAGGGATCAAGGGATATGGGGAGAAAGCAGGGACAGGGTACTGAATTTGGATGATCAGCCATGATCTCATTGAATGGCGGAGCAGGCTCGAGGGGCCGAATGGCCTACTCCTGCTCCTATCTTCTATGTTTCTATGTTTAATTATGGATCAGCAGAAGAACAATATTTGGAGGCAAGCTGTCTACGTTGTCCATGGAATGAAAATGCATAATTGAGCATAATGATATGCAGAAAAATGGGGAACAACCTTGAGGGCTCTAATATATCTTGAATTATGCCAAGTATTAGTCATAATGTAACCCCACTATTATTTCACTGCCACAATTTTTTTTCCCCCCAAGTTCAAACTTGTACAATCCATATCTGCATAACACATTTTTCAGAACCTTGTTGCATAAAAATTATGTTAGGTGTATCACTATATGTCCACAGTCAGTGATATATCCATTGTAACACTTGTGACTGTCGATCATGTCACCAGCTGTGATCATATAGTAACACACCAACACCTGCTATCCATCCTCCATTTCTTGCAGATCACTCCCTGCACAAGATTTGAAAATCACTCATTTAACATACTAGGCTTGTGCAAAAACAAAATTTAAAAACGGCATACAAGCACAACTTGCACCAAAAATGAAGAGCCACACATGCTGCTATGTGCCTACATTTGCAGGGGGAAAAAAAGGATCAGTGCCAAAACAACAAAAAAAATTCCCTCAGTCCTGTGTAAAGCTCCAATATGATATAGCCCTAAAACATACTATTTGAAACAAACAGTTTGATCCAAAGACTACTCATCGTTGTGCCAAGAACCTTTCTGGAGAAATCACTTTGAAACGGTTTCAGCCAAAATTTCATGGCATTGTAAATTTAACTTGTCAGCACAAAAGCCTGCTGTCAGTTGTTTAATTTCCTTAAGAACTTGCCACATTCTGTTTAACATATAGGAATTTGTATTTAAGAGTAATTTTTATTGCACTTGGAGTTTATTAAGTCTCATTATTTGAATATATAGTTGCAGGAAGGTGTTTTGGAATGCAGTGAAGATGGGATTTTAGGGCCGAGCACAGCAAGCTTCTTCCGCAATCTGCTCAAGATCCAAAACATTACTCGTCATTTTTGGAATACATCTGGCTTTTGTTTTTGCAAACAGCACAAACTTTTATTGTATGAAAATAAATTGTACTTGTGCAAACAAAGAAGTCCATCTGAAATACAATTCATAGGCTCTACAATTGGTAAGCTCATAAAACCCGAGCTTGACATTGTTTAACCAGCACTTCTTGATTCTTATCGTCTCCCTGACCCTTTTCAACTTTCAAACACTGAAATTGTTAGCTTGGCTTAGTAGTAGCACTCCTGCCTTGAGCGCATAATCTAGTGCAGTACGGGGTGCTGCATTTTTGGAGGTGCCATCTTTCAGATACGATGTTAAACTGAGGCCTCATCTGATCCTACGGCACTATCTGAAGAACAGCAAGGAGTTATCCTGGTGTCCTGGCCATTATTTATCCCACAGTCAGTACTGGCTAGACTTATTAACTGGCAATTTATCGTATTACTGTTTGTGGGACCTTGCTGTGCACAAAATGGCTGCTGTGTTTGCCGACATAATGACAGCGACGACACTTCAAAACGAATTAATTGGCTGTAATTTGTTGCCTGGGGATATAAAGGACGCAATCTAAATGCAAGTTCTTTCTTTGTGCTGCACATTGACCTTTCATCCTTCACCAAAGTTTCTCCTACATTTGGTCCTAAATCTGCAATTTTTCCACCTTCCCAAAATATTGTGCAGTCTATGATTCTACACCTCTAATAAATACAAGCAGTAGTTTGTTAATGGGCTGTTCATTCTGGCCAATAAAAGTTGTCCATTCATTTCAGAGGAATATATTAAAATTAACTAGATTTTAGTGGAACGAAGGACAATGTAAGTTTACAGCAGCAATTTTAATGGTGTGAAATTTGAATTACCCACATCTGCCTAAATACCCATTTAACTCACCAACCATTGTTTTAGTCGTCAGTTTAATAACGCCAAACACAAAGCATGTACATCAAATATTTTCCAAGTACAGTATTGATATCAAGGACAGAAATAAACACCTTCCCTGTCTGGCCAGGACTGATTAAAAAAAAATAACTTCAAATGAATAGAAATGCATTTCTAAACTAGTCACTGAAATAGGTGTTCATGAAAAATGGATTCAACCTACAATGAAGATTACCACTGCAATATCCTGCCACCTCTAGTGACAATCCAGAAAGACAGTCTGATTTGATATGTTCGTCACATCAATTGTAGCAGGAACACACAAGATGGACTTACGTGGCATCGAGTCATTTGCAGACTTCTCATCAAAATACTTTCCCAGCAGAGACTTTCTTATAAAGGCAGTAATGGAACTCAATAACAGAAGATCTAGCCTGGCCCCCTCAAGTTTGGAAACAACGAAGCTTGACAGTTATTTTTCCAGTACTTCATCTAACCCAAGGGCAGTTATGATTTCCACAATTATTTCTGAATTCGTCTCGTAAGGAATATGTCTGCATTTTGTTTGAAAACTATGCATATCAAGTAACTACAGAAAAGTACACAGTTGCTTAGACAACTTACTATATTTTGAAATTCTTATACTTTCCAGATGCATTCTACATACCTCTTAAGATAAATTTAATAACCTAAACTATAAAGTTTACTTGTTATACAGGCAAAACATGTCTTGCCAAAACTGAAGTTCATTTGCCAATAATAAATTACATTTGAATGTAGACACAGAGTTCACACGCAAATCCTTACTCCTGCTGTTAGATCTCGTCTGCTATAAATGGATTTTAAGGGGGGGGGAGGAAGTGGAGTTGTGTTTCAAAGCCCATTATTTAAATGGCTTGTACCCTGTAAATTCCAACACAATGTGGTCTCTACACATATGGAATCCATTGCGAGCAGACGGTCCACCAGCTGCCGTGGCGACTGTGGACCACATACAAGTAGAGTTGGTGCCAGTTTCACAAAAATGGTGTTAATAAGCCACAGACAAAACCAAACACAAGATAAATATCACCATCATGTGTAGGTCTTCTGTCACAGACACGAAGGCCAGATGTGTCATTATAAAGCACTACAAAATAATACCGCTGGGTTACAGGATAATTTTGAATCTAAGTTTGTGTGTGTATGTAGCTTCCCCTATAGCTCAAGTAAATGCACCATCAAGAAATGGGCCATACAGATGGAGAGCATTCTAGATTTGATCAATGGTTTGAACTGACCCAACTAATCTCAGCCAGGGCAGTGGTCACACCATTCCAAATGGCTTCAGGACCCCTGGCCCAGTCATTGCTCTCAGTTTTTGCTGGAAAATATGCTCTGCTGAACACTGTTGGGCCAAGTTACAACGCCCCCTATGGTTAAATAACCTTCCAACACTCACTGAGGGCTCACAGGTGAAGATTGGCACTTAAGCAAGGCACAAGGCTGGTGCCTTTGGAATCACAGCTATGCAAGCGTCAGTGCTTTCTGGACAGCAGAGAGAAAATCAGTGTGCAAAAAAAGAAAACAAAAGAATATATGTATTCAAGCAGATCTACTATGGTGTTACTCATAGCAAGTCAGATGATAAGCTATTTTATAAGGAGTGTTAAACCATGTACAGTACACAATGTATTATTTTGGTACTGTGGAAGTGTATCCCTTTACAGCCATGAAGTCAAGTTGTAAAGAAAACAGAGGGCCAGGTCAATCAGAGTTAAATTGTTGTTTGGTCAGGGAATTTCCACAGATTGCAATGCATCATTAGTTTCAGGCTACAGCTCTCAAGTAAACAGCATTTTAAGTTTGTATTGCACCTGTAACAAAATATGCACTGGACAGGGTTAGACTTGGTTTTAATCCCCATGGTTGACAATATGTTCATAGGGGATCTCCCTTAGTGTTGTTAAAAGTTAATCAGATGAATTGCTGTTTTATTATGACAAGAGTACAGGAAACTCTCGTTTAAATGGCACCTAAATATCCGGAATACTCTATTAACCGGCAAAATTCATACTCTGAAAACAACACCTCAATAACCGGAAATGTTGCCGAGTCCGAGTCTCCCACGGTGGCCGAGTTAGTCAGTGGGTGTAGTTCTTCAAACTGCCACTGCTCCGCTTCTTGGCGCTGTCAGAAGTCCGAACACCTCAATAACAGGAGTCTGACTCTTCCGCGCTGTATACAGTCGTTTACTGTATAAGTTTTGTTTTACTGTTAAGTAATTAAAGAGTTATGGATTACCCTCAACTAGCAGTACTGTATCTTCCACCATCCATTTAACACAACATTCTGTAGGTGAGTACCCAATTACTGTATACTGCACATTTCTTGATTTTTTTATTTTTGTTTGTTAAAAATAGCCTCGGTAGATAACCCTCGCCGTCATCTGGAATTTTTAATCAACCGGCACCATCCCGGTCTCGTCAGTGCCGGATACCAAAGAGTTTCCTGTATTATAAAGTGTAGTGCACAATGTATTATTCTGCTATGGTGAAGCTGCATTTAAGATAGCTTGGGGGAAAAATTCAGTATCGCCCCGTTTGGGGCGCCATTATCGGCTGTGCGCAAAGTTTAGCGCCTGGTGCTAATTATCGCCTCCGACGGCAAACTTGGCTTTTATCGCCCCCTGGAGGTGATTGGAGCACTAAATCAGGTGCTTCACACCTGTCTTAAAGCGCAAAGGCCGAGGAGCGAGGCACTACCTCAGAGCGCTGGCGAAGCAAGGAAGGGCAAATCAAAATGAACCTGCAAAGTGCTGCTCAGTACCCAAAACTCCTTCACACAGCGTTGAAGCTCTCCAGAAGTCTCTCTCTCTCTCAGAATGCGTGGTGCAAAAATGTCACCAACCAAAAAAGGCAGGAAGCGGTCGCCTTTAAATAGCGCTCCCCCAGTCCCTTTCTGACTGCAAAACGCTCCCCTCAACCTGTCGTTGCTAGCGGCAGGTGGTGCCACTCAATATCCGGTCCGGGGCGCTACCAGGGCGTTGCGCACTCGACTGACGTCACAATCTGCCGGCGCAGGAGATCGTGGTGGTAGCGTTTAGCGCTGCCACAAAATGTCTAGTTAATTTTGCGAGCGGCGCAAACATCACCGCGCCCGAGCGCTAGTTGCTTTGCGCCCCATTAACGCCCTCTTAAGGTGCTAACGGGAGGCACAAACCAACTGAATTTTCCCCCCTTATCTCTTTAAGGCCATAAAGTCCAATTTCTATAAGTAAACACAGTCTGAGGTCAATCAGAATGTAATTGTTTGCTGAGTGTACTTTGCACACTGGAATATGCTCATCAGTTTCAGGTTGTAGCTCAGAAGCACCCAGGATTTTAAGACTGTTTTGTATCAATAAAATATGGCATTCTGGCATTGAACATGTGTGTGCACTGGACATACTGGTCCTGAAATTCCATAGGGCTATCACTATGCCCCCTTTTTCTGGATTCTCTGACCAGAGGAAATAATTTCTTTGTATCTACCCTATCCTTTATCCCATTTTAAACACCTCAATTAGATCACCCCTCAACCGTCTAAACTCAGGGAATACAAACCAAGTTTATGCAACCCGTCCTTATAATTTAATCCTTTAAGTCCTGGTATAATTCTGGTGAACTTGTGCTGTATCCTTTCCAAGGCCAAGTGAACAAGAATCCATTGTACTTTGGCAAATTCAAATGAGCAGGAATTCAAAAATTACATCTTATTTTGACATTTTTGGAACAGGAAAGTGTGATTGATCATAGCATCAAAATTCAGTCTGCACTGTAAAGAGAATTCTATCATTGATCATCTAGTTCTGCAGAGGCAGTGTCAACCAAATACACATTAAGGCAAAGACAGAAAATATCAGTGTAAGTACTCTTCTCTATCTGTTGTAAGAATACCCAACCCATGGCAGTTGAGAAAGGAGGGGGGAGGGGAGAAAAGCAAAGAACCTTAAAAAAAACACTAGCGAACACTTCAAGGTCTGAACCACTCACAGCATTTTTCAATAACAGAGATGACAGGATGAAAAAAAAAGTGAAAAATCTGTCATATATTAAACAGAAAATACTGGCAATACAGTCTTTCCAGCATCTTGTGTTTACAGTATTTTGATTCAAACTAATATGTATTTGAACTTGTTTTTCTTTAATCATTAGGATATGAATCGTTAGTATATTACCGACCCTACACAAATTCCCCTTTCCAAGAAGAGGTGGGTTGAAGCCACTTCACTGACATCCAATATTTCAAGCCACGATTTGGCAGGACTATGCATCCAGTGATCACCTTTCTATGCTACCCTATTATGTTTCACAGCATTTATCAGGTGGCTGCAGGCAAAAGCAGTAATTATTAACATTACTCAGTTAGACCTTTTGCTAATTAAACATTACTACAAAAGAAAACCTCATGGAAATCAGCCTGAGGGGAGATGGTGCATCTTACGTGTTGATTCTGCTAATATTGCATAAATTTTGAGGTATGTTGCGCTGCAAATTGAGCTTCAGTTCAAAGCAGATATAGCAATCTGATTAGAGTATACAAAGCTAATTAGAAACACTAGCAGAGCTCCAATGCCCTTGCTCATAATGAGTCAGAGGTTATGTTGTTGCATGCCGAGGGGGTTTGGGGTGGGGGGGGGGGGCGGGGGTGGGGGCCGTGAGAAGAGAGGGGTTTTGCACATTGTCACTAAAAGGATTTGTAATGAGATCCCCCAGAGATTTTTTTATTATCATTAATTTTCCAGTAACTAAAGTGTTTTCTTTAGGCACTGCAGGTACATACACAATTTCTTCCCCTCATATAACACACTTGCATTATAAATCTCTTCATGTATTGTGGGGGGTAGCTCTTTACAGTTACAGTCCATCAGTTTAGGATGTGTTTTTTTAAACTACAAATTGCCAAAATATGTATAAAATGTAAGGAAATGTTATATTAATTTGCTTCTTTCCTTCCTTACGAAATACTACTGCAACAGGACTTAGTGTTACTAAAAAAGTTCTGTTCAAATAAATATGTTTACATTCAGGACTTTTATTTACAACCTCCTTTCAAATTTGAATACATTCCAGTACACTGTTTACATGAATATTTTTTATTTCCTCATTATTTTTGAATCTTAAGACAAACAGAGATAAAAGGGTTGCAACTGATCTAAACATTTTCAATATATTACAGAATTTAATGGCTGTTTCTGCTGGGTCTTTCCCCATTCTCTAGTTTTCTTCCCAGCTGTACCTGTGTTCGTCTCTCTTACTTGTCGACTGTAGCTGTGGGTGATTACCTGGTATACAGTATGCATAGTTTTGCTTTACAGTTGCTGAGTTAAGAGTGGAACCAAGCAAGGGCAGTCCCACTGAGCTGGACAATGGAGAAGAGGTGTTGGAGGAGGATGGTGTGGTCCTCTGTGTCAAAGTCTTCAGAGAGGTTGAGAATGGTGAGGAGGGATATTTCACTACAGTCAGTCACAGAGGATGTCATTTGTGACTTTGATTTGTGCTGTAGTGTTTAATAAAAAGTTCAAATCAAAGAGGTCAAAAGCAAATATATTTGAATACATCACAGCATTTGATGATTAA
The DNA here is from genome assembly GCF_052327205.1 of Somniosus microcephalus. Classification (NCBI taxonomy): domain Eukaryota; kingdom Metazoa; phylum Chordata; class Chondrichthyes; order Squaliformes; family Somniosidae; genus Somniosus; species Somniosus microcephalus. Next base: position 70,849,527 of record NC_141001.1, read on the forward strand.
AAAAAATAGATGCTTCAAAATGCTTGCCAGTCCATAAACTGAGTTGTTGATCTCAGCTGTTCTGTTGTGGTGGTGTATTGAGCAAAAAACAGATGGTTTCCGTATGGGGATGGGGAGTGGTAGGGCAGACCAAAGCACGACTTACCATATGCATTTTTGAGAGTTTCCAATGTTATGAATTAGATTGCTTTTAGTTTTAAGCATGAAGCTTATATTTAAACCTTTAAATATACAGTTTAAAATACAATGCTAAATGTACAGTTAAGTTTGAATTTGCAATTATAAGAAAAGTAATGCAATGTCCTGGTCACGACCAAATTGTTACTCACTCTTAATTTGTTCCTCATTTCTACAAATCACATTTTTCCTGATATATACAGCTTTGTCTAATCTAGGTCATTGCACAGAAAAGAACTCTACTGTACTTAAATATGCATCCCAATCCATGCCCATACCATGAAAAGAGACTCCAAAATATCTGATTTTAGGGTCATGTGAAAAAGTGATACTGCACGCAGCTTGAATGTTGATATGAAAATTGCTATTTTAGTCGCCCCAGGCAAGCAGTAGGGCTTCATTAAAGTAAGGGCCATGCACCTGTTGAGGACTCATTTCACAAACTGAACTGTAGGAGCACCAAATTAGCTGGATCGGAAGCCCGCCCAGTAATTCTTGGCGGCAACGGTTGGGAAGCAGGCTGCAGCAGCGTTATTGAAAGGGATCCCCAGCTGCATTCGGCTAAGTCTCTGGTTAGTCTTTCTTTGTTGCTAATGAGCTTGTAGGCCTTTTTAGACTGGGTTTGTTGTTATAGCTCTGTGCAAAATTTTTGGAGAGTGACATTTTGGAGGAGCAGGACGATAGCACATAACCTCTGAAATGATGGGTGTGCTGCGTGGTTTGGCACAGCCAGGAAAAGATCAGGCCTGCAGCTTCTGGGAGAAGAGGGGATAGGGGGAGGGCACAGGAGGCCTTACACCATGTGGGTCATCCGGAATCGAACATCCTACCTTGACTTAAGTGAAGAGCGGTATGTCAGATGGCTTGGCGTCACAAGGGTGGCTGTGACCGAGCTGCTTCATCTATTGCAGCACCAACTGCAGCCCAGACATCACTGCCTGTGGCTATAAAGCTAACTGTGGCCCCGAATTTCTACGCCTCAGCGTCATGCCAGGCCGCAACAGGTGACATCAGCAAGAGTAGCTTACTTGCTGTCCATTGCTGCATCAAGCCGGTCACAGATGCACTCCTCGCTAGGTGGAGCAAGGTCAGCCACGATCTCATTGAACCTGAGCAGGGAGACAGAGGAAAGGGAAACAAGGATAGAAGCAAAAGACAGGAAGGAGAAAAACAAAGGTGGCAGTCAGAGAAATCAAGGGTTTAAATCAAACATGGCCACAGTAAATAATAATTCTAAAAGGTGTAAGAGTGTTAAAAAAACAAGCCTGAAGGCCTTGTGTCTTAATGCGAGGAGCATTTGTAATAAGATGGATGAATTAGTTGCGCAAATAGAGGTAAACGGATATGATATGATTGGGATTACGGAAACATGGCTCCAGGGTGACCAAGGCTGGGAACTCAACATCCAGGGGGATTCAATATTCAGGAATGATAGGCAAAAAGGAAAAGGAGGTGGGGTAGCATTGCTGGTTAAAGAGGGGATTAACACAATTGAAAGGAAGGCTATTAGCTCTGATGATGTGGAATCTGTATGGGTAGAACTGAGAAATACCAAGGGGCAGAAAACGTTAGTGGGAATGGTATACAGACCTCCAAACAGTAATACGGAGGTTGGGGATGGCATTAAACGGGAAATTAGAGACGCGTGCAATAAGGGCACAGCAGTTATCATGGGTGACTTTAATCTACATATAGATTGGGCTAACCAAATTACTAACAATACTGTGGAGGAGGAATTCCTGGAGTGTATACAAGATGGTTTCCTGGACCACTATGTCGAGGAACCAACTAGAGATCAGGCCATCTTAGACTGGGTATTATGTAATGAGAAAGGATTAATTAGCAATCTTGTTGTGCGAGGCCCCTTGGGGAGGAGCGAGCATAATAGGATAGAATTCTTCATTAGGTGGAGAGTGAAGTAGTTGACTCAGAGACTAGGGTCCTGAATTTAAATAAAAGGAAACTACGATGGTATGAGGCGTGAGTTGGGTAGGATTGATTGGGGAATGTTACTCAAAGGGTTGACGGTGGATAGGCAATGGCAAACATTCAAAGATCGCATGGATGAACTACAGAATTTGTTTGGCATAAAAATAAAACAAAAAAGGTGAATCATTCGTGGCTAACAAGGGAAATTAGGGATAGCATAAGATCCAAGGAGAGGACATATAAATTGGCCAGAAAAAGCAGCAAACCTGAGGATCGCGAGCAGTTTACGATTCAACAAAGGAGGACAAAGGGATTAATTAAGAGGGGGAAAACAGAGTATGAGAGTAAGCTTGCAGGGAACATAAAAACTGAGTGTAAAAGCTTCTATAGATATGTGAAGAGAAAAAGATTGGTGCAGTCAAGCGTAGGTCCCTTGCAGTCAGAATCAGGGGAATTTATAATGGGGAACAAAGAAATGGCTGACCAATTAAATACATACTTTGGTTCTGTCTTCACAGAGGAGGACACAAATAACCTCCCAGAGGTGTCGGGGAACATAGGGTCTAATGAGAGGGAGGAACTGAAAGAAATCAGTATTTGTAGGGAAATTGATGGGGTTGAAGGCCGATAAATCCCCAAGGCCTGATAATCTACATCCTAGGGTACTTAAGGAAGTGGCCCTAGAAATAGTAGATGCATTGTTGGTCATCTTCCAAATTTCAATAGACTCTGGAACAGTTCCCATGGATTGGAGGGCAGCTAATGTTAGCCCACTATTCAAAAAAGGTGGTAGAGAGAAAACGGGGAATTATAGACCGGTAAGCCTGACATCGGTAGTGGGGAAAATGCTAGAGTCCATTATAAAAGATGCAATAGCAGAGCACTTGGAAAACAGTGACAGGATCGGACAAAGTCAACATGGATTTACAAAAGGTAAATCGTGCTCGACTAATCTACTGGAATTTTTTGAGGATATAACTGGTAGAATAGATAAGGGAGAACCAGTGGATGTGGTGTATTTGGACTTTCAGAAGGCTTTCGATAAGGTCCCGCATTAAGAGATTAGCGTGTAAAGTTAAGGCACATGGGATTCGGGGCAAGGTACTGACTTGGATAAAGAACTGGTTGGCAGACAGGAAGCAAAGAGTTGGAATGAACGAGTCTTTTTCCGAATGGAAGGCAGTGACTAGTGGGGTACTGCCGGGATCGGTCCTAGGACCCCAGCTATTCACAATATATATAAATGATCTAGGCGAGGGAATTAGACGTAATATCTCCAAGTTTGGAGACGACACAAAGCTGGGTGGGCGTGTGTGCTGTGAGGAGGATGCCGAGAAAATCCAGTATGATTTGGACAGGTTGGGTGATTGGGCAGAAGCATGGCAGATGCAGTATAATGTGGATAAATGCGAGGCTATCCACTTTTGTGGCAAAAACAGGAAGGCAGATTATTATCTGAACGGCAATAGATTGGGAGAAGGGGAAGTGCAACGAGACCTGGGTGTCCTTGTGCACCAGTCGCTGAAGGTAAGCATGCAGGTGTAGCAGGCGGTTAAGAAGGCAAATGGTATGTTGGCCTTCGTAGCGAGAGGGTTCGAGTACAAGAACAAGGATGCCTTGCTGCAGTTATACAGGGCCTTGGTGAGACCACACCTTGAGTATTGTGTGCAGTTTTGGTCGCCTTATCTGAGGAAGGATGTTCTTGCCATGGAGGGAGTGCAGTGAAGATTCACCAGACTGATACCTGGGATGGCAGGAATGACGTATGAAGAGAGATTGGGGTCGATTGGGCTTATACTCGCTGGAGTTTAGAAGAATGAGAGGGGATCTCATCGAAACTTATAGGCCTAGAAATTCGGTATAGCCGCGTTTGGGGCGCTAGTCCTGGCGATGCGCAAAGTTTAGCGCCAGGCACAATTTAGCGTCACCTAGCGCGATATTGGGTTGCAGCGCACCTAAAGGTGATTGCGGCGCTAAATCAGGTGCTGCACGCTACTCTTAAGGCGCTAACCCAGCGGCGAAACCCAATTTCGCGGCGGCGGGGCGCAGCGACGGTGCTGTCAATAATCACTTTCCCTGAGACACACTGGCGCCGGCCAGCTCTTAAAGGGGCAGGTCAATTGGCATCACTGGACACACTCACTGCCTTGTAGGCCTTCAAAGCGGTGGGAGCCTACCTGTGGCGCACCAGCCTAGCAAGACATGGAAAGGGTGAGGCAGAGGGTGGAACGCCTCACTGATGGGGCATTGGATGCTTTGGTTGGCGCAGTGGAATCAAGGCCAAGGAAGATGGTCGGAATGTGATTTATGTTTTGTACAGTCTCCTGGGTGTGAGAGGCAGTTATGTGTCAGTGTATTAGTTTTGCTTTCTGTTGCCATAGCTTTCTCATGTTTGAAGGAACCACATTTTGTGTAATGAAACACTTTCTTCATTTACAATGGCCATGCCTGCTATTTACATGCATCTTGCCCTTCACAGGCTTGGGGGTATCAGACCGGTTCCATTTCTGTTCTTGGAATGGCAGCAAGCATTCCGTCAGAGGGGCCTAGAAGCTACTTTTGATCAGCCTCTGACGCGCAGCCCGAGAAGAGCCGCTCGCGTAGAAGTTCAGGCCAGCAGCCATCTTCTCAGCCACCGACAGAGATGTCCTGCACCTTATCTGAGGCTGCAGATCTGGCTGAAGCAGCTGGCACAGCTCAGGCACCACCTCCTTTCTAAATTGCAGCCTTCTGACACACTGCTCCTCCGGCATGTTCATGTAGGAAAACTGCTGTCGGAAAACCCTGCCAGCATAAGGTCTGCTGTGGCGACGTCTGTTCACCCTCCTCCGTCTGGCCATGCCTGCCCCCCTCTCCCAGCGTCTCAGTGCCCTTTCCAGATCATTCAGCAGCAGGTCGTTCCCCTCCAATGCAGCCCCCATAATAAGTGCCCACAGGAAGGTTCCCCGTTGTCAAGGCTCACCAACAGCAAGGTGATGGTCAGAAGGCTGAAGATCGTCTACCTGCGCTGGCTCAGTGGTCAAATGGCTCTCAGTGTGCAGCTCAGCAACTCTTTGTAGCTCTCGAGGAAGTTGTGCTCCAAAAATGGCTGCCGCTTTTAAACCACATCAGTCCCTTTTAAATAACGCTCCTCCAGCCCGAGAGCAACTTCGTAAGGCCCAGGTAAGCTGTCACTATTAGCGCTAGGTGCTATGGAGGGGGGCGCCACTGAATTTCCGGTCCGGGGCGCCCAAAAGGCGTTGCACACTCAAATGACATCATAATCAGCCTGTGCCCATGAGCGGGCGCTAAAATTTAGCGCCGGCGCTAACTGCATGCTCAATATGGGGCGAGGCGTTAGGCGCCTTGCGCCCGCCCGGAAATTGGCTAGCGCCCCACTTCTCGGCTTCTTTAGGCGTTAATCGGTGGCGCTAACAACCGAATTTCTCCCCCATAAAATTCTAATAGGACTAGACAGACTGGATGCAGGAAGGATGTTCCCGATGGCGGGGGAGTCCAGAACCAGGGGTCACAGTCTAAGGATAAGGGGTAAGCCATTTAGGACTGAGATGAGGAGGAATTTCTTCACCCAGAGAGTGGTGAACCTGTGGAATTCTCTACCACAGAAGGCAGTGGAGGCCAATTCATTAAATATATTCAAGAAGGAGTTGGATATATTTCTTAAGGCTAAAGGGATCAAGGGATATGTGGAGAAGGCAGGGACATTGTATTGAATTTGGATGATCAGCCATGATCTCATTGAATGGCGGAGCAGGCTCGAGCGGCCGAATGGCCTACTCCTGCTCCTATCTTCTATGTTTCTATGAATGGTGGAACAGGCTCGAGGGGCTGAATGGCCTCCTCCTGCTCCTACATATCTATAACAAATTCATACTTCCCCAATGGAGGCAGCAAAACCAGAGGAGCAGTCTCGCCAGTCGCAACACTCCCAACACCCCACCTGCCCACTTCTGCTAATGGGGATAGGACATGGATGCTTGCTGGCCCCACCCTCTTGTCCATGCCTGTCCCCTGCTGCTGGCTGCCAGCTTGTCCTGCAAGAAGAAAGGGAGTGTGTTAGTCTGTGGCTTGCTGAAAGGTTGATTATGAAGGTGTGCCCGTCAGGGTAGAAGAGTGCTGCTTGTGTGTGAAAGGCGGCACGGGTCTGAGGAAATGAAGGAAGTAATTGTGAGGACAACAGCAGCAGAAGGAGGTTCGGTGAAGTATACTGCGGTGATTGGAAGAGAGTGATGGGAAGCGGGGGGTAAGGCCAATGAGTGCTGGGGTTACAGGTGGTGCCCTTTTTTCTTGCATGAACCAGCTGGCCATTTAAAAAATCTTAGGTGCACGTGCAAATATGATACGTAGAAACTATCCGCAAGATTCTCTGCATCACACCAAATAGCTACTGTAAACATGTACAGATGTTGCTAATTGTTCCAGTATTATTTTCATTATTTGCCATTACAGGTCTGGTATAAATACTTTTAAGGCTTTCATGAAACCAGGAATTGTGGCTCTTGGCAAATGGTTGAAATAATTTATGCTACACAAGTAAGTTGTAATGAATGGTCCTTTTCAAATAAAAACCACCACCTCTTTCTATTTATTTCACAGACGAACAAGCCCAGTACGGGACAACTGTAAATCTGAACATTGTTTTTAAAAAAAGACCTGATATCTGGTCTTTATAAAAAGAACTTTTGCAACATAGTGCCCGTCATACGACACTATCTCACTTTATTTGGTTAAACCACAATGCTCATCAGATGACGCAGCCACAATATCAAAGGTGTCTGTTTGGCATAACCACCAGTGGTAAAAGAAGATACAAACATTTAAACAAAAAGCTGTTGAAGCCATATAGCAAAAAAATATAGTGAAATCTTGAGAAACTAATGGAAGCCAACAAACTCATTCTCATCAGGGATTCATCTCATCAGGTTTCAGCTTCTATACTGACCATAATGGAGTTTTAGCTTAAATTTTTTAAATAACGAGAAATTTATAATAAAGAAAATTCGACTTCTATTGCATAAAATAACAGCTTGTTGATAATGAAATCTAGAAGCTGTAACACACAGTCGCTGGGTTGTGATGACTTTCTAAACCATTCAAGCTTCACTTTACAAGTTTGTCATCAGTTCCCCAAGACCAACACATTCTTTATGCACACTCCCAGCTAACTGTTTTGCTAGATTTTCTCCAACTTATTCCCCCAGCACCATTCCCTGATCATGAGCAAGCTAGCATTGTCGAGAAAGAGAGCGAAAGCAGTAATGCTGGAAGTCTAAGTAACGATAGAAAATGCTGGAAATACGCAGAAAGAGAAATAATTTGGATGGAACCCTTTATCTGAAATCAGTCTTTCTTCTTCAGATAGATTGACCTGATGCATGTTTACAGCATTTTCCATTTTTAGTTCAGTACATTGGTATAGATTGAACAAAATAGCATAAAGAAAAACAATGAAAGACCAATAATTATGTTTAGAAGAAAAAAATGTTCAGTTTTACTTCTGGAATCTTCATGTTAAAACTGGTTTATGAAATTATTTCAGTAATTGTATTTTGCCAACAGGCCCCTGCACTGATCGTTGTAGCACCCATTTAGTTACAGCCTGCCAACCCGAAAATGACCCGTTAATTCCTACTCTCTGTTTTCTGTCCATTAAACAATCCTCAATCCATGCTAATATATTACCTCCAATCCCGTGAGCCCTAATTTTGACTAATAACAACTTGTGTGGTACGTTATTCGAATGCTTTTTGAAAATCCAAATACACTACATCCACTAGTTGCCCCTTTATCTTCCCTGCTAGTTACATCCTCAAGAAACTCTAACAGTGTTGTCTCTGCCCAATCATATTATGATTTTCTAAGTGCCCTGTTACCATGTCCATAATAATAGATCCTAGCATTTTCCCAACTACTGAGGTCAGGCTAACTGGTCTATAGTTGCCTGTTTTCTTTCTCCCTCCTTTCTTGAATAGCGGGGTTACCTTCCAATCCGCGGGGACTATTCTCGAATCTAGGGATAAGAATAGAACCAGGTCTCCTTTAACTTCGAGCTTTCTCGAGGGTCAGGTGCGATGCAGCTGCGCGAAGGGCGGGAGCTGGTCACTCCAGGACTTGTGTTGTTCTCTGACATCAGAGAGCGTTCTCTGAGGAAATCGGAAAACCAAATAAGTCACTGTAATAAAGCTTGTTGTTATAAAAACCAATCGTGCGCAAATCATAAGCGGAATTATTGTCGTCGGACTAACACCCTTTATTGCGACGGTAACCATTAAGAAATCTGCTAACATACATATACCACACATACTTGGTTCATCAACTGGTTACTTCCACTCAATACAAGCAATGAATTTTAGAGTCAACAAAACCAATTCAAATGACAATAGAGGGCGAATTGAATAAAGGTAAAAGCAGCTTTTGTTTAATACCATTTTAGCCCAACCTGCTGAACAAAACACAAACTGATCCCACCCAAATGGATCCCTGCACAAACCAAGAGTAATTTTCCAAACCCAAATGTCCCAAGTGCACTTTTACTTGTACACGAGCAAACATTGTTTCTATTTCAGCTTCTCATGGCCATAGAAGATAGGAGCAGGAGTGGGCCATTCGGCCCCTTGAGCCTGCTCCACCATTCAATGCGAACATGGCTGATCATCCAAATTCAGTACCCTGTCCCTGCTTTCTCCCCATAGCCTTAAGAAATATATCTAACCCCTTCTCAAATATATTTAATGAATTGGCCTCAACTGTCTTCTGTGGTAGAGAATTCCACAGGTTCACCACTCTCTGGGTGAAGAAATTCCTCCTCATCTCAGTCCTAAATGGCTTACCCCTTATCCTTAGACTGTGACCTCTGGTTCTGGACTCCCCCGCCATCGGAAACATCCTTCCTGCATCTAGTCTGTCTAGTCCTGTTAGAATTTTATAAGTTTCAATGAGATCCCCTCTCATTCTTCTAAACTCTAGCGAATACAAGCCTAATGGACCCAATCTCTCTTCATACGTCATTCTGTCATCCCAGGTATACGCCTGGTGAATCTTTGCTGCACTCCTTCCATGGCAAGAACATCCTTCCTCAGATAAGGCGACCAAAACTGCACACAATACTCAAGGTGTGGTCTCACCAAGGCCCTGTACAACTGCAGCAAGACATCCTTGTTCTTGTACTCGAATCATCTCGCTATGAAGGCCAGCATACCATTTGCCTTCTTAACCACCTGCTGCACCTGCACGCTTACCTTCAGCGACTGGTGCACAAGGACACCCAGGTCTCGTTGCACTTCCCCTTTTCCCAATCTATTGCCGTTCAGATAATAATCTGCCTTCCTGTTTTTGCCACCGAAGTGGATAACCTCGCATTTATCCACATTATACTGCATGTGCAATGCATCAGCCCAATCGCCCAACCTGTCCAAATCGTACTGGAGTTTCTCTGTATCCTCCTCACAGCACACATGCCCACCCAGCTTTGTGTCGTCTGCAAACTTGGAGATATTACATCTAGTTCCCTCGTCTAGATCATTAATATATATTGTGAATAAATGGGGTCCTAGCACCGATCCCTGCGGTACCCCACTAGTCACTGCCTTCCACTCGGAAATAGACCCGTTTATTCCAACTCTTTGCTTCCTGTCTGCCAACCAGTTTTCTATCCAAGTCAGTACCTTACCCCCAATCCCATGTACTTTAACTTTGCACGCTCGTCTCTTATGCGAGACCTTATCGAAAGCCTTCTGAAAGTCCAAATACACCACATCCACTGGTTCTCCCTTATCTATTCTACCAGTTACATCCTCAAAAAATTCCAGTAGATTAGTCAAGCATGATTTACCTTTTGTAAATCCATGTTGACTGTCCAATCCTGTCACTGTTTTCCAAGTGCTCTGCTATTACATCTTTTATAATGGACTCTAGCATTTTCCCCACTACCGATGTCAGGCTTACCGGTCTATAATTCCCCATTTTTTCTCCACCACCTTTTTTAAATAGTGGGGTTACATTAGCTACCCTCCAATCCATGGGAACTGTTCGAGTCTATAGAATTTTGGAAGATGACCAGCAATGCATCTACTATTTCTAGGGCCACTTCCTTAAGTACCCAAGGATGTAGATGATCAGGCCCTGGGGATTTATCGGCCTTCAATCCCGTCAATTTCCCTAACACCATTTCCCTACAAATACTGATTTCATTCAGTTCCTCCCTCTCATTAGACCCTATGTTCCCCGACATCTCTGGGAGTTTATTTGTGTTCTCCTTTGTGAAGACAGAACCAAAGTATGTATTTAATTGGTCTGCCATGTCTTTGTTCCCCATTATAAATTCCCCTGATTCTGACTGCAGGGGACCTACTCTTGACTTTACCAATCTTTTTCTCTTCAAATATCTATAGAAGCTTTTACAGTCAGTTTTTATGTTCCCTGCAAGCTTACTCTCATACTTTATTTTCCCCCTCTTAATTAATCCCTTTGTCCTCCTTTTCTGAATCCTAAACTGCTCCCAATCCTCAGGTTTGCTGCTTTTTCTGGCCAATTTATATGCCCTCTCCTTGGATCTTATGCTATCCCTAATTTCCCTTGTTAGCCAATGTTGAGTCACCTTTTTTGTTTTATTTTTATGCCAAACAGGGATGAACAAATTCTGTAGTTCAGCCATGCGATCTTTAAATGTTTGCCATTGCCTATTCACCGTCAACCCTTTAAGTAACATTCCCCAATCCATCCGAGCCAACTCACGCCTCATACCATCGTAGTTTCCTTTATTTAAATTCAGTACCCAAGTCTCTGAATCAACTACTTCACTCTCCTTCTTAATGAAGAATTCTATCATATTATGATCATTCCTCCCCAAGGGGCCTCGCACAACAAAATTGCTAATTAATCCTTTCTCATTACATAATACCCAGTCTAAGATGGCCTGATCTCTAGTTGGTTCCTCGACATATTGGTCCAGGAAACCATCCCGTATACACTCTAGGAATTCCTCTTCCACAGTATTGTTACTAATTTGGTTTGACCAATCTATATGTAGATTAAAGTCACCCATGATAACTGCTGTGCCCTTATTGCATGCATCTATAATTTCCTGTTTAATGCCATCCCCAACCTCAGTATTACCATTTGGGGGTCTGTATACAACTCGCACTAACGTTTCCTGCCCCATGGTATTTCTCAGCTCTACCCATACAGATTCCACATCATCAGAGCTAATATCCTTCCTTACTATTGTGTTAATCTCCTCTTTAACCAGCAATGCTACCCCACCGCCTTTTCCTTTTTGCCTGTCCTTCCTGAATATTGAATACCCCTGGATGTTGAATTCCCAGCTTTGGTCACCCTGGAGCCATGTCTCCGTAATCCCAATTATATCATATCCATTTACATCTATTTGTGCAGCTAATTCATCCACCTTATTACGAATGCTCCTCGCATTAAGACACAAAGCCTTCAGGCTTGTTTTTTTTTTTTTAACACTCTTAGACCTTTTAGAATTATTGTTTACTGCGGCCACGTTTGATTTACACCCTTGATTTCTCTGACTTCTACTTTTGCTTTTCTCCTTCCTGTCTTTTGCTTCTATCGTTGTTTCCCTTTCCTCTGTCTCCCTGCAGAGGTTCCCAACCCCCTGCCATTTTAGTTTAAACCCTCCCCAACAGCACTAGCAAACACTCCCCCTAGGACATCGGTCCCAGTCCTGCCCAGGTGCAAACCGTCCAGTTTGTACTGGTCCCACCTCCCACAGAACCGGTTCCAATGTCCCAGGAATTTGAATCCCTCCCCCTTGCACCATTCTTCTAGCCATGTATTCATCTGAAATGTCCTTCTATTTCTACTCTGACTAGCACGTGACTGAATATCAAGAGGCTGAAGACTGGATGGCTGCCGGGCAGGAAAGCCTGCGCTAGAAGGCCACAGCTGGGAACTGCTCAGGACAGTCCTCGGCAATCGGGGGAGATTGTGGGTTGGTGGGGAGGCTCAGAGCGCAGCCGAGAGATCGCAGGTTTTGGGCAGGGGAGGGAAGAGAGATCATGGGGGCGGTGGGGGGGTGGTGAGGGGCAGAAAAGAGCTCACGCCAGGTTTTCTTGAGGGGCCGGGGTGGGGTGGGGGAGAATACTCCTGCTTCTCTTGGCCCACAAGCAGTGCTAGAAAAGCTCTTACCTGCTGGATCTGGCAGCTCCCACCTCCCTTCAGCTGCCGGGTTTCCCGGGTCCTTAGCAACCCGGCCCGCAGCTGTTAAATTTAAATGGCTTTCAGAACTGGAAGAACGGAACCTCATTTAAATATTATAATCACTGACCTGCCTCTCCAGAGCAGGTTACTCAGCCAACTCCAAACCTGCTGCGATTAAACCAGAAATAGGCGTGTTCGTGGTGGGTTTCACATTTTTACCAATTTAATCCCCCTCCTGAACCTCTCCCTTCTGTCAGGGGGTGAAGGGGGGGGGGGGGGGCGTTAAAATTACCCCCATTGTGTGGGGAATTATGGAAATAAACAGTCACCCAGCCATACACTACATTGGTGCTCCAACTAATTGCACCACTTCTCTTAGTGACATGTTCTAATTTGTTTTTCATCGCTAGCAAAACTCCATACTATAAGCTGACACTTAAATTACAATGTACAAACTACAAGTTATGCAGACACCATTTACACAGTAGACTGTGCCAAACCCAATCCTAGTATGCCAAGAGATTGATTTAAAAAAAATTATATAAACTATTTTAGGGACTTTCATTGCTTTCAGCTAAACACGTAAGCCTGATTTTGCCATGACAAGAGATTCTTATTCATCTGCTAAGTCAACCTATCACTTGAGCTCTTTCATTGCACGGATAAAAATTAGGTCACCTCAGCAGTCAATCTGTTTCACAGCTCTTGGCTGACAACATTGATTTTACATATTATTTACACAAAGCTTGATTTTGCTATACAAGAAATGTTCTTTCTGCACCGCAGTCACTGCAAGAGTTGCCATATAAATGGATCTTAATAGGACTTCAGATACTAACCCCACTTTATCACTGCCAAAGCAAATTTTGTTCAATTAAATAACCACTAAGCCATGCACAAAAAATCTGTACATCAAGTATTGACAAAGCACTCTGACATATTTTTTATAAAGAATAAAAGATAGTTGGCAGGGAAATGCTACAACAGAACTACTGCAATTACATAAAACCTGAGAGTGAAGCTCCTGTGATGTATTTGAGGTACCTAAACCTAGATTATGTTTGAAGCTTTTCATTACATTCTTTGCTATATTTCATAGATGCACACAAATATAATCCGAGTTATGAAACTACACATGGGAGTGATCAGGTCACTGATGGTGCACCTCGGGCACTGTTCATTACAGACAACAGACTCAGTGTTGACAGCAAATATATTTTAGAAACTATGATGAAGCGAACTGTACTACCAGAACCACCACATTTATGGCCGAACATTCCTCCTTCCTTTCTAGGTCTCCATTTAAAATGTGCATAATAATCACACCAACTCAGCAATGGGGTGGTCTTGTTTCCATTTGCAGCGTTTATTAGAAGTAAACAGTAACGCCAACAATTATTATAGATTATTTACCTTTCAATGAGGCTCAACCTTAACATATAATAGGAACTTCCTTCATATTGCACAGAGGGGGAAATATTCACCTAAGAGCTCATACCATGTGCAGCCCTCTTGATTAAGTGCTGATATGGCTTTGGAAAGTGCTCATTGGACACCAAAGTAGCTATCGGCTGTACATATCTGCTTGCATAAAATAGCTTTCTGCTTGGAACTGTGGAGATTTAGATTAACAGGTAGGAGTTAATAAACAAATCAACTATATGTGAGATATCAGGAAGAGAGCACTTAAAAGGAAGTGCACCCCCCACCTAGCCTACATTTATCTTCCCCTTGAAGTTCTGGATTGATAGAGAATAAAAAGTGAAAAAATAAATTAATCCAGGACATTAATCTACTGTAGCATTAAAATATTGATCTCAAAAAAGAGTGACATTTCCACATAAAATATCTGAAAAATTGCAGTAATAACAACTGTTGACAGACAGGATCAGAGGGTTTTTGAAAATAGTTATATTTGACAAAAAGCAGCACACACATACACATATAACTACAATCCTTGTTCTTTTTTGAAACCCCTTAAGAATTAAGTGCCAACAATTTGGTCTGATTTCGAAAATACGGTCGGAAAGATGAAAGGTACTATCTTTGGATACAGGCCAGAAACAAGCTCTCAATGGAAAACATGGAGCGTTCTGCTGAAGCTGTTCTGTACGTACCTTTTCGGACATTAAATTACGCGAAACGCATATCTGGCTATTTCCTCACACGCGCCGGTTGGCACAAGAATCTACAAACTCAGAAATAAGGAGGCGCACAGCTTGAAAAGAAATTTAAGACCACAGCCCTTTCTCAAGACTGAAAGAAAAAAAATGTAAGAGGAATAATTCAGTTTGCCAGGAGGTACAAGGTTCTTTTCAGAAATCAGCTTTCAGAGGCACAGGGATTTCTACACAGGGAGCCTGAGCACAGAGCTACACAACTCAAAATCTTCCGTTTATAGTCATTCAGGCAGTGAATAGGCACATTCCAAATGCCACAAGGCATATTCAGGTCCCTTCAATCAACAGACCTGATGTTTATTTTATCTCTGACACTGACCACTATAATGATATATAGCATTGTATAGCCACAGAACAGAAATATGCATAATATATATTTTTATATATTCAATCGCATTATTAGTCACAATGTTTATCCAGGTAGCCTAATAGAAAACTAATTGCCTTTAATTGTCCAAGATTAGTGCTTAACCTTATTAAAAATATATATATTATTTACTTGCGTGGATTTTGAATAAAAGCAGCACAATTTAACTGCTCTGCAGAACATTTATGAAAAGGAATGGTGAATGAAAGATTGTCAAATGGAAGTCTGAGTGTGAGACACTTCTGCTAAAAGGAGTGTGTGGCAGACTGTGGGGGTTCTCATACGTCCCAATCAGGCCCCCATTATGTCTTCATTGTTGGAGTAGAAGGTGAGGGTCACCTCCCGTCAAGAAAAGGACAGCTTCCTTTCCCACAGAACCAAGCCGGTCAATCAAAAGCTCTGAAAGACGAGCCTCATTCTGCGGCCATGATTGAGTACTAATGTCATTTGGATTCAACAAAGCCCAAAAGAGAAAAAAGGAATGTGCATTACTAACATCACTAAGAAAGACAGTTAAACAGAAAGTGCTACTTTGTAAAGAAAAGGAGGGTGGGGGGGGGGAGAGCAATAAAAGCAGATTTGTCACCACTTTAAATTTTTTTAACAAATTGTCCATAAATTACAAAAATTCTAAATTTAATATGGCACTTTCTGTATTTTTAAATCGTGAATGTTTGGAAAAGTATGACTTGGCTGGTTTACCAATGTTTTTCTTCAGTACAAACAGCCATTGTGGAGTATTGTTTTAAAGCTCTCAAATATGGGGTGTTAAAAGTCAGACGTCTATACAAATCCATAAGCACACAGACGCTAAAACCAAAGCAATTTCCTTTTGATTAAGTCATTCAGCAGCTATAATCCCTGGAGTGCCGCATTTCCTTAGCATTCTGAAAAATGCTCTAAACCTTTGCTGTTGCCTTACCCTACACAAAGTCAATCTGTAGGTTCCTGCCCAGTACTTTTAACTAAGGAGAAAGATACAGAAACCAGAAGCACATAAAAGAAATAAAATATCATTCAAACAAAACTGCAGAGAGTTTAATACAGCAGAACATTTCTATTATTCCATTTATAATACACCCAAAATGCCATTTTATGCAAAATTCTAAGATAAAAGGAAAACAGTTCAGCAGCAATTGAAGCTTGTGGACAAGGTTCCCAAATGCCTCCGATCAACAGGAAGAAAATGTGACGATAAAATGCACACATTCAAACTTCATTGCAAGTTAAAAATGTTAATTACTGCAAAACATACTGAAGAGAGAAGGTAGCTTTAGGTATGTGTCATCACTCATACAAAGAGTTCTTTCCTAGCCTACCATATTTTTTCTTACTTATTATCTTCATTTACAAGGCAATCTCTGTAAAACAGGATAGCCCCTTCAGCACAGGCCTTACACAGAACACGATCTCTCTTTCCAATCTTGTAGAGTCCATTATGCAGGGTGTTTATGTTTTCTTTTTGCAAATCTAAATATAAAAGCTTTTGACAAATGAAAACTTGAAAAAAATAGGCACAGCTAATCTCGAAGACTGACAAAAGAGATAGCCCTATTCTGTGGAGGGTAGCTTCTTCTTCTTAGGCAGTCCCTCAGAGCCGAGGATGACTTGCTTTCACATTAAAAATGAGTTTGCAGGTGACTGATGAGTCCAATGCGGGACCTACAGTCTCTGTCACAGGTGGGGCAGACGGTGGTTGAAGGGGCGGGTGGGTGGGGTGCTTAGGTTGATGTGCGCTCCTTGAGCTGCCTGCGCTTGGCTTCCGCTTGCTCCCGGCGAAGAGACTTGGGCCTAGAAATTCAGTTTGGGCCCGCCAGCTCGCTTGTGCCCAGAAGTTACCGCTGCGCGCGGAGCCACTTGCGCCCGCTGGAAATTCAGTTTCAGCGCCCCACGTCGAAGACGGCCGCTATTCAAGGGTTTCGGCGCCCCCGCTTGGGGCGCTGAAACTGAATATTGGCGCGCTAGGTGCCGCAGCGCCACCCGCTGCAGAGCGGCAGGCTGCGGTACTGCAGGCCTTCCTCCCTCTCTTAAGGGGGAGGTGCCTGCAACAGCGAGATCGCCGCTCGCTAGTGCCGGCAAATGAGCCCGGCACCACGGAGAAGTGTCGGGCTCCCGGAAAACAGCCGGCAATGCCGCGGGGGGGGGGAGGGGGTGGAGGAGGCCGGGGAAGGAGGTGCGGGCAGGCGGCCGCCGAAAAAGCGGCCGGCTGCACATCCGCCTTAACTCGCCCCACTAACGCTACAGTACGGCCCCATTTTCTGATCGCTGTTTGCGGCCGCTGCGGAAGAGGCAGCCGCAACTCAATATGGCGGTCGGGCCGGTAGCGGGGCACTGTGCACACCGATGACGTCATCGGTGGCGGCGCAGCGCTACTGGCTAACGCCGCCATTACTGCAGCGCTGAATATCGGCGAAAGCTCAGCAAGTGGCGCAAAAGCCCTCTTTGGGCGAAAACTGGGCGCAAAGCCTACTGAATTTCTAGCCCTTGGTGTTCGGCGCCTTCCCAGATGCTTCTCCTCCACTTTGTGCGGTCTTGGGCCAGGGATTCCCAGTGTCGATGGGGATGTTACACTTTTTCAAGGAGGTTTGAGGGTGTCCTTGAAGCGTTTCCTCTGCCCACCTGGGGCTCTCTTGCTGTGCCGGAGCTTCGAGTAGAGCGCTTGTTTTGGGAGTCTCGTATCGGGCATGTGGACAATGTGACCCGTCCATCGGAGCTGATCGAGCGTGGTCAAAGCTTCGATGCTGGAGACGTTGGCCTGAGCAAGAACACTGACGTTGGTGCGCCTATCCTGCCAATGGATTTGCAGGATCTTACGGAGGCAGCATTGGTGGTACCTCTCCAGTGCTTGGAGGTGCCTGCTGTACATGGTCCATGTCTCTGAGGCATACAGCAGGGCGGGTATCACTGCTGCTCTGTAGACCATGAGCTTAGTGCTAGGTTTGAGGTCCTGGTCTTCAAACACTCTCTTCCTCAGACGACCGAATGCTGCACTGGCACAGGGTAGGTGAACCCCTGATTGATGTCACCCCAATATCCACTGGATATTTTGAAACAAACTTCTTCCTCGGCACACCTGTCTGAGAAAGGCCAATGCCAGGATTGTAGCAGAAAGACCTAGAAGACTAACAATGACAGACCGCTCCACAAACTTCCAGAGGAAAGAGAAGAATGGTGATATAATGTGGAGGTCAAAGGTAGTCTGGCTAAAATAAAATAAATAACCAACTGATCTGGCTCTTTGAAATCCATTTTTAGAGCAGCAGAAAACCACAGCAGTTTGTTTTTTCCCCTCACTCAAAGCTGAAAACCCTACTCCCTAATATGTACATGTTTTTCCATATGTAGTCTTTCCTGTCATTCCACACCATCATTTCTTTAGGTCTCCATGTACCATAACTCTGATCGAAAGCAAGCAACTTTCTTCTCAGATATCAGTCAATGCTGCATGGTAACAGAATACTAGGAAATGAGCATGGATAAAAACAGCAATTCATTGTGTGGGAAACCCACGTCCATCACCATGTGACACACAGGAGCAAATAATGTGGCCCCAGTGCTCATCAGTTAACAATAATGTGAAATTAGCTTATTTGAATATTTTAATGTTGCTCTGAGTGTTGCTCATGATGCACGCAAAGAGCACGGAGATTGTGGGGGAAGGATTTCAAGCATAGACAGCTGCTGGCACATTAAAGGCAGTAGTACTTTTTGGGTGGGTAGGGAAGGGAATGTATGAAGCCCATCTTCGAGCTACAGGTAAGCTGAGTGGAAGATCAGGGCCATCCAGAGAAACAAAATCTCTGCAGGCCTCACTTACAACACCCATTTGTTTGCAACAGATTCTAAGTGACTGATTTGCTCCTCAGGCTTTCCTTATAGGGCGCAGGCCTCATTTGCATTGCATTTGTCTGGATTCAGTGCATCGGGTACAGAGTTGGCCTCAAGCCTCCATGCCCAACCATACGGAACCCCTCTAACCTTGGTGCTCTCCTTATGCCCTAGGCGCTTCCTGTCACAATTTCCCTACATATACCACATCAAGCATGCAGTAGGTTTCATGCCTCTATACCCAATAATATATGGCCTTGACATCTGAAGTGCTACAGCATATCAGGCACTGCCGGACACATTGGCCCCGATATTTACGGGGGTCAGGGTCAATTTTACGTTCAGGAAACCCGGAAGAATGTATTTCCCTCAGGTCCTGTCAAATTTAACAGCAGGACCTGATTAGCATTATTTGTCTCGGTTTCCCGGCTGCAGCCAGCCAGACTGAGACACTGGCTGGCGGCAGGTAGGCCGGTAGGCCTTTGGCACCAGGCCGCAGCCGGGGAGTGGAGAGGAGGGAGGGATCGGAAGCTGGAGAGGGGTGAAATTGGAAAGGCCGAGGGGAGATTGGAAAGGCGCCAGGGGAGATCGGAAGGATCCTGCTCCTCCTAGCTCACAAGCAGCGCTTGATCCACCAGTCCTTGCCTCTCTTTAGCTGCCGGGTTTCCAAGGGGCAGGAAACCCGGCCGGCCAGCGTGAAATTTTAAATGGAAATAAAATCTGAGGCACGCAGCCTAATTAAAATATTTAAATGAGCCTCACGCTTTCCAGGAGAGGGCTGGTCGCCCACACCCCTGCCCCGCCTCTGTTAAAACGGAAGTGGGTGGGTTCGAGGCAGGTTGGGGTTTCAGATTTTTAACACTAACGTTCCACCCGACCCAAACCCACCTATTTTGGGGGTTAAAATCCCCATTAACTACCAGAGAAAGTGTTGGAACAAAATGCTGTCCAATCATAACCATCAGTAAACACATCTCAGGATCATGCTGGAAACATGGTAATATGGAACTCAGCTAGTAAATTATAGACGGACAGTTCCCACTAATGTCACAGCTTGATATGGGTTTTATTTCTTCTTTCCTTTTTCGGTCAGTTTTCCCACGTCTCCCCTACCTCTCTTGAAGGCAGTGACTCCAAGGTGGGGTACAATTCCATGAGACCTCTCTGGTACCCTGCTTAAATGACCACCTTCAAATGTGGGCCCAGACAAATGAGTCTTGGTGGACTACTCATTACAGAGGCACACCGCCAAGCTCAACCCTGCCATCATTTGAAGTCCACATACATACGCCCAGCAATGCTCACTGGATAATGTTCATTAGGGGGGAACTCTGGTCGATTTTCTGCTCCCTAACCAATCTTGGTACTGCCTTCATGGCCAAGATCAACTAACTGAGCACAGACCATGGATCTAGCTGGAGACCAGACTGGTCTTTAAAACTCAGCTACTTATTTCCATAACAAACTGGTCCATTGGGGGGAAGCCTTGATGTGGGTTTTCGTGTGGAAATAGAATTCCAGAGAACGATGAGTAACACTCATCTTCACTGGCTAATTCCTAAGTAACCTAATTTTCATTGGCTAAATCCTGCTACTGTTTTCTACAAATCACTCTCAGCTTTGTTAGTTTTGACCTGATCACAATGAAACGTTCTGGGTGAACTGACTTTAAACAAGGTAGTCTTCACAGGAGACATTCTAGCAGAGGCCTAACAACTATGCTTTTCACAACACAAGATAACTCATTCTGTATCTCCAGAGAGTTGAAGTTTTTGTTTTCTTTTTTAAAGGGTTACAGACGATGCAGGCACAACAGGAACATGAACAAGCCCACAGTAAAGTAGAGACATTACGTGGTGTTGCATATTTTTGCTTTGTGTACACATGGCACTAGTGTTAAATTGCAATGAAACTGCTGTTAGAAGGGAAAAAGGGTTTGCTAGTAATGAGCTATGCAGAGTCAGTAAGGATACAAAAAACTTTCTCTTTATCCCTGCTGCTGTATCTTAATCCATGTAAAACAAATCCAAATCTACTATAAAAGTATCCATTTTGCATACAAATTCCAATTTAAATTTTTTTGTCTCAACTTGTAAATCGTTCCACACACACACACAAACCATGCAAAATTTTAATACACTTCCATTTATAACATTTTTTTTTTCAGTCTCTGCCAACTCAAAGGTTTTTTTTAGTTGCAAACAATGTTACCACAGGGTGCCAAAGCTTTAGGGAAAGCCCTATAGTCTGTTGTCACGAAAGGTTTGACAAGCTGTGCCAAATGGCTTCTTCAGAATACAAGATTTTAATGAAGTGACTGGGTTCTTTGTGCTGCAACTGAACAGCACAGATGCAAAGGTTTCTGCCAGGAAAAATAACTGCTGGCTTCACTGCATGAAATTTCAAACATACTCATGCCTGCTACATAGCCATGGCACTTAATCTGTAATTCGTATCACAATTCTTCCAACTATTAGCTTTAATACATTAAAATATATATTAAAAAGTTTACCAAGTAACATTTGAAGAAAGTGCCACTGCTGCAGTCACAAAGACTGAAAACCTATACAAGTCACTACAGCTGTCAACATTCCTCCCACCTCCCAAATTAAATTACATGGATGAAATGCAAGTAGAATTTTAAGAGGTTAAGCATGCCACACGATTCAGTTATAGAGGGCAGAAGTACCACAAGACCATAAAAAGATTTTTTCTTTTTAATTGTATGGTGCACAATTATGCCGGCTGTGCAGCATGCTGGGTAAGCGGGGGAGATCACTGAATGCTCCTACTATTTCCCATGTTCGCACAGACTGCCATTCTCATCAAGACACTTTCTAGATGAGGCATGACACTTCGGATAGAGAAAGATTTGGCTGCAATTCACATATGATTTCTCAGCCACGTTTAAAAAAAATTTCCGCCCTGTACGTATATTAAAGAGCACTTTGATTGTACGTTTCTATTTCATGTTGAGGTTATGCAGTACAAAGTTCCTTTTCATCTCAATGGCCCCATACAAGGCTAGAGGCAGAGGAAGCAGAATAAAACAAATGCTCTGAGACTCCAGGAAGCGATGAACAGGTTTTATATATATTCTGGCTACATCGTTTGGACCAATATGTTTTACCATACACTTTTCAATATTAAATTCCATTTATAATTCACATCAGGCCTTTAAAATAACAAGAGGAAATTTATAATGTGAATATGGAAAGATAGTTTTCATTAAACTAAAATAGGAAAACCTGAGGATACGCTCTTAAGCTCTCGGAGCCACAAGCTTAACTTGAATAGTTTCTTCATGCTTGGCGCTGTCCACGTATAAAACATATACTACCCATCAGCCCTGGGCTAATAAATTTTATGTGGATACATTTAAAATAGTTAGTATGGGAATATGGCACAAGGTATAAGCAGGAGCATGTGTTAAACAGAGCAGTGGTATAGTGCATTGATTGGGAGAAAGATCTTCAGGTTAGAGTAGATAAATCTATGAAACTGTCAGCAGGGATCAGCTGCAGTGAAAAAGACAAATAAGGTGCTTCAATGCAAGGGGAACACGTGCAAAATTAGGAAGTTAGAAATAAAAATATAAGTCAAGCGTAACTTTTTCCACCTGAAAGGTAATTAATCTGTGCAATAAGTTACCAGGAAAGGGCACTGAAGCAGACGGTATAAATGGATTCAAGAGACAATTCTGAAGAGAAAGGGTTGAATGGTAAAAAGGTGTCATGGGGTCAATCTATGAAAAAGCAATGGGTTTGTTGGGCCCAACAGCCTGGTGTTTCTAAAATATTTTAATGTAACATACCTTATGCATGAAATGCTCATGCAGCTGAAGTATTCATAAAGGAATTAGATCAATCACTTCATTCAGTAAAGAAAACAATAAGAATGTGGGGTAGAAAACAAGCAAGAATGGTTCGGTTAGGTTCTGAAACTGGTCCAGATCAAGGAGTAACATGGATCTGCTGAATGACTATTTTTCATTCCTGTAACGTTAAGTTACTAGGTTTTACAGTCTACCGTTAATTCAATGTATTTTTGCATTAAAAAGTTGAGATATCCAATAATTTAAATTAAGCAACTTTGAATTAAGAGGTCATATAGAGAAGACATCGCAATTGGCATTCTGCCAAAAACTCAAATAAGTGAAATGCGGAAATCACTTTTCTAGTTCAAATTTTAATTGTGTAGTTGGTATAAGCCACATAAGAATGCCCCACCTCTACAGCTCATACTGAATACTGATACTTCTCCTTAAGAGAACATTTTAATCCAGGATTTCTTCTCTTGTCTGTTGGATGAAAAACATTTCATGGCATTAAACACAATATTTTGTCCACTATTCCCTTCCAGTACCATTGCTTCACTCAGGGCTCTAAATGTATTCTAATCTCCGTGTGTTAATTTGTGCTAACAGTGCCATATCACCAGCTCAAGTTTCCTTTCAGAACTTACCTCAATTTTGTCTGTTTTGGCATCACCCCAATAAAGTTTGTCTTCAGCGTAGTCCAATGCCAAGCCATTGGGCCAACCCAGAGAGGCGTTTACCAAAATTATTCGATCAGAGCCATCTAGGTTTGCACGTTCTATCTTCGGGTTTTCACCCCAATCCGTCCAGTACATATAGCTGTAAAAATGTTCATAAAATTAATTCTTGTGCTTGATTTCTTTTAAAATAAACTCAAAAACAACAATACAAAGCACTACTTTCTTTACAATAATGTTACAGAAATTCTGTTGACAACTTTTAGTCAATAGACCAATTCCTCAATATTTGCACTTAAAATCAGCAAACAATCTTACCGCCAGTACGCTCTAAAACATAGTATGCAAAAGAAAATAAATTTTATATTTTTTATGATGATTTAATATTTAAATAAATAGCGTGTTCACACTAAAAACCTTTGCGCACATACCCAGTTACTGGATTAAGGACAATTGCACGAGGCTCATCAAGACCTTCTGCTATCAGTATTTTTCTAGCCGTCCCATTAAGCCGGGTCACTTCAATGCGATCAGTTCCTGTATCAGTCCAATAAAGATTTCGCGCTATCCAATCGACAGCTATTCCATCTGGATGGTTAACTTCTGTGGTCACCAATGTCTGGGCCCCTGAGCCATCCAGAAATGCACGACGAATAGCTCTAACTTCATCATCAGTCCAGTAAATATATCCCTCCACTGGATCATAGTCTATTGCTATTGCATGTCGAATATCATCAAGCTGAAGAATAACATCTGTGAAATCTGGCATGTCTAAGGAGATGCGTCGTAGGTCTGTTCTTCTTGCAAGCAGTAAGACCTCTTCAGCGCCTATTGTAGGGCAGAGTAAATGTTAATTCCAGGGCTGCCTCTAAACATTACAACATTTAGCAGGCAAAATATATTCAACTCTGCATTTTGACCATTTATGCAGTCAAAACCAAATAAGATTAACTACATGTTGTGTCCTCCACTCCAAACAAAACAGAACAAAAAAAAACCACCAGACACATTCATCCTAGGATGAAAGGCAATGAATATAAACAGAGGAAGGCATCTTGAAATGGAGCATCTTACAGCGAGAGAGACTGTAAGAGATTCCATGTCAGCATCTCTTTTAAAAACCATAATCAAAAAGAATTTTGAACATCAACCTTTATTTATTTTGGTCTTTTTGATTGAGTGTATATGTATATTATTGTTTAAAAGTGAGTATCTATCACCTAATTACATTGATTGAGGGGACCTGCTGGACCTGAATTAGCACAAAAAGCTGAACTGAAAAATTCACTGAAGCACACTGTCAGTTTTCGTAAGTTTGCCCAGATAAGTCCGTCAGCATTTATTGTTTAAAATAAATATATTCAGACCAATGAACCAAACAGAAATCCTAATTATTTTCAATCGCTTAGTTTCTAAAAGGGGTACAGAGGATGAGATTTCCTCATTAACAGCTTTAAGGTTATAGTTTTTGATTTATTACGCCAAAGCTTATTCAGTAGATTGCAATTTCATTACCTTGACATTGTTTATCTGCCTTTTATATATTCTGAACCGCCTTTCACAAATGAAGCTCAACTGATTTAAAGTTTTATTTGAATATATTATTCCAATAACAAATTTTGATCAAAAGGTTTTCACAAAAGAGTGAATCACCTACATTTTAAACCTGTAATACTCTAAGCCTGAGCATTTCACAAATCAGCATGAACATATATTCTCCACACTCACACCTAGCTCTCTTTCATCAGGACAACTATTTATTTTATGACAAGAGTGTGCTGGAAAAAGATTAAAGTGATTTTTTTTCAGGCAATAATTATTCAGTTAAATGCTCTACCAGCTAGCTGGAGGCATTGAGGTGATTTTGAAAATCGCAAAACACAAAACCATACAGAAAGCAAGATAGTAATGCAGAATACTTAGTATGGTGTAAAACAGTAATAATTCCCTCATGTTTATTATTATTAACTGACTCAAATGCAGCCAATTGCCTGCTCAAGCGAGTATGCCTTCTGGGTAAGAACGAACAAACCTGCATTTATATAGCACCTTTCAAGATCTCAGGATGTCCCAATTCCTGTTATTCAAAGCGCTTTACAATCAAAAAGTACTTATTTGAATTGTAGTCACTGTTGCAATGTAGGGAAACACAGCAGCCAATTTGCACTCAACAAGTCCCACAAACAGCAATGAGATAAATGACCCAATAATCTGTTTTGTGAGAGTGCTATCACGGAGATATGGCTGCCAAGTTATCTAGGGTTTTCCCAATTGAACTACTGTCTTTACTGGTTAAAATGCGCATATATTGAAAAAATTCCGATTTTGATTAACTGTTAAACTAAAATGCAACACTTTTCCCCCTGGCTGCTGAATCCTCCATTAACAATTACATGGTTATAAACATGAAAGTCTATTTTCTTAGACAATAACCAGAAAAAGCATTTATCACTTTAGGACAGTGTTGAGAAATTGAACATTCCAGGCAGGGGCAGTGATATGCAGTTTAATAGATGGTCATGAAGATATGGCTGCAACCCAATCATGGACTTCCAATTTGGTCAAACCAGGAAAAAGAAGCTCATGTTTATAATCAGAACCCAGAAATGATGTCACTGCCTTTGTGCATTCTATCCTTGTATATATTTCCATGTATGGAATTTGACATGAAAACGTTTGTTTTGTTTTAAGGTGCAGTTAAGGATACGCAGATGAGTTTTACATAAACTCTTGTGTGAAGAGATTTCTGCAGGTTTGAACAGAAAATAACTTGCCATACCTAATCAGAAAATTTCAGGCACAGCACAAATATTATGTTTCAATCATACAAGCAAAAATAAAAAGCTACCTGCCTTAATCTATGGTTGCAGGAGGCACTTACACTGCAGCTACCAAGCCGAGACTGGTAGCTGAAGTTCACTTTCCAGCCTGTCAAACTGTGTTTATATTGCTTGGCTCCTGACTGGCTGGAAATCTAATTGTCCTGCTTAGGAGAGAGATCTGTGGCGCTGCTACAAAGATGCACAACTCTCTCCCAAAAGTTAGAAATGTAAATGGAGCGGGAAGAGCAGAGCTCTGCTGTGCACTTTAAATATTTTAATTGAGGTCACGCAGGTTTAAAAGGTACCAGAACATTCACTTTTAGTGGCTATTTGTCTACAGACATTGCTAAGAATTCCAAAACCTTCCAATTCATAGTACACCCATTTTTTTTTAATATAAAAAGGAACATTCTTACACTCTTACTATTGATCCAAAAAAGCAAAACAAAACACTAAAGATCTTTATAGGGTTTTCCTCTCAACACTAAATTCTTGATGTTTATATATGCATACTTTCAACTTCTATTTAAAACATTTCTCTCATTACTATCTCTCCTTGGTAGGTGATATTAATAACATATTAATGCACTTGTTCTCCGAGTGTTATTTTTAACAAAGGTGTTACCGATTCATATTTAAAGGGTTAATGCCTTTCATACAGCACTTTCATGTGAACGTGTTCTTTACTAATGACGCACAGCATGAATTCAACCCCACATTCTTCCTATGACATTGGTTTTCTCTAGGTAAGAGGAAGGCTTGGCAAATTGCTTCCAAGCCCCTGACAAAGGCTCTCCTTAGGTGGGTACAAGAAAAAGCACGAGAGAAGCCTGTGAAATTAGGTTTCCAAATTCCCCTCTTCCCCTCTGGGGAAGCACTTGGCCTCTGTTCAGCATCATCCTGTGATGATGCAGTTTAATCAGGAGCTTGCCATGTGAGGAGATCATAGGTGTAAATCTATATCCTATCACCCACCCCATTACTCAGTGAGTTAGAGCTGCAATCTGCTGTGCCACCAAACTATCCCTTTATTTAAAACAGATTTAATTAACGCGATGCAATTGTTGACATTCCTCACAATGAGCTAATTATTCTCATCGTGCAACCTATCCCAACAAACTTTAGCTAAGAAATTAATAGCAGCAACTACCAGGGGAGCATGGGTGCCTGTCCAGATGCTGGTATATGGGAGTACTCTATGGCAGTAAAATAGTGAAAAGGGGAGTTGGTGGGGTTTTGGTGGGGGGGGCAGAGGATAAAAATTGTTATTCTCCAACAGAAATAAAATTCCTGTTATTCAATCTTGGAATTGCAGTGATAGATCATAATGAACTGCAACCTTGGCTGTTTCACTCTCCACCTGAAGAAAGGGAGTATTGTAAGCTGAAGATCTACGAGAGGCCACAATCTATGCCTACTAATAAAAATGTTACATGATATTTAAAAAAAACTTTGGACAGGAACAGAAATTCAAATTTCCAAAATGAATAGTTTGAACAAGCCCATGAATCACCAACACAAATGGTAAATTCTTGCATAATATTTAGATTTTAATCACAACCAGCATGTTTTATACTTTGGAAAGAAATTCAAACATTTACAATTTGTTAGCTTTTTTATTTAATACTCCAATGGGCCCTTATGTAGCAGGATGATTGCAGCTGTCAACCCATTCCCATGCAATGGCATGTGAGTGCTGGATACAAGATCTAAAAGTCCAGATTTCAGTGCTGCATCATGCACGAGCTTCAAATTGAATTTTATTGCAAGATTAATTATACTGCCTACGCAGGTCAATGACAACTTGCATTTATATAGCGCCTATCGAAAGGTGTCCTAAGGTGCTTCATAGAGGCTTACAGCTGTAAATGAGCAAAAACATGAATGTACACAAACAACACTTTACTCTTTATTATACTCAGATAATTTTACAAATTCAAAAGATATATGACTCCTTACATAGTACGGTTTCTTCGAATCTAAAATTATCCAGCATTTAAAACTGATAAAGAGAATAGGTCACCAGTGCAGTAAAACATACTGTTTCAAATGCTATGAAAGATAATATTCAAGGAAATAAGAGATCTGTTTAGAATTCCTAACATTTTGAAAGAGACACTGAACCTATTTTTTGCTATTATATTTCACTGATTTTAGAAGAGAATTTTACATGACAGGCAGCAGTGTACAATGTAAATCAATCCAAGCTGTTAACCTTACTTTAATTATTTTTAAATGGAGCATGTGCACGCCATTTAAATGGTTATTGTTTAAGGCTGCATTATTAATAGTCATGTTTTAGTGCTGAAAATTCCAGTTAAATTACATTTGTAAAATTTCAATCAGGAGTGACAAGAAAAATGTGAGAACATCCCACAAGTTGACAAAGATGCTTTTTCATCCTTCTCTGCACCACTTCACATTTGACAGGTGACAAGACCGTTTATAATATAGTAACAAATGTGCCAATTTATCAGCCTAATGCAAACAAATGTAAAGAGCAGTCTCAGTTCCCCCAAGCCCTGCCACAGCTCCTTGCTATTCCTTTCCCATTTGTCTATCTGCTAATCAGATTAGTACAATGTGTCATTGTTTCATCCAAATTCTCGGTCAACACCGCTGGGAACTCTTGTCCTTTCCACTCACTAACTGTGTAATGAAACAGGCCGTGAACAACATGGTTCCAAAGCTATTCTTCCTGTCCTTTAAATACAGGAAAGAATGTCAACATTGTAATACTTACTGCCTGAATGGAACTATTTTCCAGCATTCATATATGCTATGCTTAGACCCGATGCGATGCGTGCGTTGAGAAGGGTTGTTTATTTTACAATCTGTGCCTTAGTTTTAACTTACAACTAATGTGCCAGGAAGCTGTTAAGGTTACAGAGTAAATGCACAATGTTGGCACTTTTCATTAGGCAGGCTAAGTGTTTCAAGACTGTGGATGCATCAATGAGTTTGAGTCTCAACAACCACCATTCATTACAATGAATGCCTGTTTTCAAACAATGTTGATCTTTTGTTAGGATTTTTAAACTCACAAATAGAAAGAACATGCAACATTTTGAACTTAAAGCATCGCAAAGACACAAGAATTATAATTAACACAAGATTTTTAAAAACACAACAACATAGAAAGAAAGTTGAGGACAATACTATCCCTTTGAAACTATTCTCAATGTATTTTTCCCTTCCTCTCTGTTTCTGTTTAACTCAAGCATTCTGCATGAAACACTGGCAGTCGAACCGCTTCCAGATTTTCACCAATGCTGGTTTATAACTAATTGCATGAAGGTATAGGGTGGCTTAGGGTGATTCTTCAATATTCTTTGTGGGAAGGTGTTTGACCTCCATTTAGTACAGTCCCATGACCAAGATTAATAACATGCAGATTTCTGGTCTGTGAATCCAATCTCATCACTTTATTACCGTGCCCACACAAAAAAATCTTAATGAATCCAAATTTAGCATATTATGTGGCATTTTTTCTCATAGTTGAGTCTATTCTCTACCATAATTTGCTTAATTTCATAAATGGAGTTTTATATGAGAAAAATAATGTTTTCTTACCCCACGTTGGCAGAAATGCAGGGTATAGAATAAAGAATCTAGGCTTACTTTCCAAAGTACTCATATAATAATATATACTTGTATTCAAGGCAAACCCCTAAAAACGCGTGACACAAGGCAACAACCAACCTTTCAAAGTTTCGAGTCACCGAAACTCTCAGCTGGCATTTACAAATTCATTTTCTCCCTGTTCTTTCTCATTTCAGCCACCACATTATCAGCAGTTGATCCTGCTTTACTTCAGTCCAGGCTCCCGCTATTGATTTTAAATCTCCTGTTGTATCTCTTACTGGGTTGTCTCCAATTTTAAATCTGCAGTGGGAGTCTGGACTGAAGTTGAGAGTCAGGCGTTAAGTTAGAATTTAAATATCACCATGCTGGAGTAGCAGAGTGCAGCTACCGCTGACAGCAACAGATGATAGGAATGCATTGGTATGGTGGTGGTACTGTACTGAGTCTTTGCCAATTGTGGTGCTGGGAAGAAAATCAGCAAGGAGATTAACCTGGAGGGAAGATATGGCCTGTGTCTTCTCATCACTTACTCCTTCCACGCCACCACTTGCAACTGATTGTTCAGCCACTATGGTCCTACCATCTGGAAATCTACATGCAGTTCCCTTCACTTTCCACCCTGCCTCCAAAATCCTCCTCAACCCCTCCTCATTACGGCAGTTGTCCATCAAAGCATCTCCCCCTTTTCCCATACTCTGTGTCCACTGTATCCTTATTTATTGTAAAGTACTCGGAGGAGCAATGCAAGTAGGCGTTGATGTGTAAGATGATTCACCCTATTTTTAACTCCAAAACAGAAACATAAATGTATTGCCTTGTATGCAACTATGCAGTATTTTTGTTAATGGTACATCCTTTCTCCATTTCTAAGCTCCAATATACAAAAATAAAATTGCCATTCCAGAAAACCCCGCCCAGAAGCTTTCTTTGTCATTATTAATGCAAGCTTTTAAGAGGCGATTTAGTTTAACAACTGCCTAATTAATTCTCGTACTATAACACAGGAAGGGATGACTTAAAAAAAAAAGTTGCAAACACCCATGTGCATGCCAGCCTGGCAATGCTACTCATATATTCCACATGCAAACTGGAGTGCAATTTTCATTCAAAATGTATAGCACCAAGGGTGAAAATTCAAAATGGGAAGCCTAAAATAATGAGGGCGTAAACAAAATATGCAATATATATATTTTAAGCATGTTAAAGGTATCAATTTGAACACGTTTATAGAAAAAAATATATTAAAATTTTACATTCAAACATGAAAAATTAGCGGATTGAAACTTTACAAAACACTACAATCAGAATAAAGTTAGATCACGCCTGTAAATAAAACTGCAGAACACCACAATTTGCAGTCAGTGGAGAAGCAAAGGTATTTAACAGCAATATTAGCATGAAATGCCAAGGTTTTCGTCAGTTTCACTGATTACACTGATTGCTGGCTATGGTGGGGGTTTCCACAGTGCAGCCAGTGTCGGAGCAGTGAATGACTGACCACAACTTCAGGATATCCGCGTTAGGATGCGCATGCGCTAAATCCTGAAGTTGCGGTAAGTTTCAAAGGGGTAATAATGGCGAACGCTGTTAATTCGCTGGTATTACCCGCCACAAATTCTGGGCCCATAAATATTTGATGAATTTGTTAAATCATATCTGTTAATTAACACATTAATATTTTGAAGTTACGTTTTCCAATTGCAAAGACACGAAACAAGAAAGGTATGTAAAAATAAACTATATCATTATGCAGAGAGTACTGAGGAGTGTTGAGTGCTGGACAACTATGACAGTGCAAAATATGAGGACTAAAGTACGGGCATGAAAAATCTCATTGCAAACTGAAACTCTATTTGAGATTAGAGAAATTATTTTACAGAAGTTGTGTTTTATTTTTAGAATGCTCACTTAAAAAGTAAATTTGTTTGGAATTACTAGCTTTGTTGAAATGTTGTGCTAAATAGCCATCATTGAAAAACTTCACTTTTTCCCTTTTAGAAATGAGGTCCCATGCCTAACTGTTTGGTGTGAAAGGTCTCAGAAGAGTGGAAGTAATAAAACTAAACAAATCTTAAGTGAAGGCCACTTAATTTCTGAAGACTTGTTTCATCCAAGCATAATTTAAACCAGTGAAAAATATGCTCTCCCCTTTTCTCCTAAACTACAAAAATAAAGTTGGGCATATCAATAGGATTTCTTACCTTCCTTACAAATTTTTCCATCTTTTTCCAGCTGGACACCAGTTGGGCAGGCACATTTGAAGAATGGTTCTTTTGGGGACAGCAGGCATAAGTGGGAACATCCTCCGTTAATTTCATCACATGGGATGGGAACTGCAAAGGATGGGTGAAAGGGAAAAAAATGAACATCTTTTCCAGTGATGGAATCAAATCCAACAAACTGCCTTAACACCCAAGTTGAAATGAATCAAGTATGCATCTCCTGAACAAAATGTGACTAATTTCCCCCTCTCCTTTTTCTACCAATTTCTCCTCATCTCTCCTTTTCTAAAGTCACTGGGGGAAAAATTGGGTGAGTAGCGCCACCTGTTAGCGCCTAAAGAGGCAGTCAGTGGCTGTAGCGCCACTGGCTGCGCCTCCCGCGATATTCAGCAGGGGCGCTAATGGTGGCGTTAGCCTTTTGCGCTGCGCCGCCACCGATGACGTCATCGGTGTGTGCAGCGCCCCATTCGCGATATTTGGTAGCGAACGCCGCTGTAGCGCCGTTCGCTACCCGCGCCCGGTTCACGGGGCCTTGCTGCGCCGGCAGAGGCGCAAGTTAAGGTGGAGGTGCGGGGCGGCCGCTTTTTCGGTGGCCGCCTGCCAGCACCTCCGTCCCCGGCCTCCTGGTCCCCCCCCCACCGCGGCATTGCCGGCTGTTTCCCGAGAGCCCGGCACTTCTTGGTGCCGGGCTCTTTTCCCGGCACTCGCGATCGGGGCTCGCGCTGTTGCAGGCCCCTCCCCCTTAACAGTGGGAGGAAGGCCTGCAGTACCGCAACGTGCCGTGCCGCAACGTGTGGCGCTGCGGCACGTAGCACTGCAAAATTCACTTTCAGCGCCCTAAGAGGGACGCGGAGCGCCTCGAGCCGCGCCCCGTCTCCCTCTAGGGGCACTTCAACTGAATTTGCGGCGATCGCGGCGCAAATTCAAGCGCCCAGGCGAACTTTGCGCCGCTTGGGCGCCTCAGGCCAATTTCTAGGCCACTAACTCTTTGCTGATGTATGACAGTGACAAGGCACTGTAATTGGCTTTGGGGCCCTGGGGGTTACAGAAAGAATTTTTTTTTTTTAAATCAGCCAAGCTTTTCATTCCTGATCACTGTCCATTGACTCCCTCCAGTACCGTATACAAATGGCTGTTCTTTAAGTGCGAGCCTTGCGAATAAGTGTAAATGGATTATTCAACTGTGCAGTGCAACATACCAAACCCCATCCTATCCATATACTGTACATGCACATTCCAGAGTTTGTTAGCCAGGGATCAGCAATGAGAATTTTGGCTGATTTCTCACTCCCCCTTATCTGGAGTTCTGAGGCCAACTGTAACAACCTTATCACTGTCTAACTCAGTACAGATTTACCACAACAAATTTGGAACCTTTTCACTTTGACAGGCTCAGCACCTCATTAACTTAACTGGTCCCATTTTTTGATGTAACCCTCTTCTTTCCTCTACTCTCCCTGTTCAGGTCATATTCATGTATTGATCTTCCAGTGGAATGTCTTCCATTCCCACTTCTACTAACAACAAGGGTACGGTAGCATAGTAGTTATGTTCCTGGACTAGTAATCCAGATCCCTGGACTAATGATACCACAGCAGCTGGGGAATTTAAATTCAGTTAATTAAATCTAGAATAAAAAAAGCTAGTGTCAGTAATGGTAACCATGAAATTACCGGATTGTCGTAAAAACTCATCTGATTCATTAATGTCCTTAGGCAAGGAAACCGGCTGTCCTTACCTGGTCTGGCCTATATGTGACTCCAGACCCACAGCAATGTGGTTGACTCT
The DNA here is from genome assembly GCF_052327205.1 of Somniosus microcephalus. Classification (NCBI taxonomy): domain Eukaryota; kingdom Metazoa; phylum Chordata; class Chondrichthyes; order Squaliformes; family Somniosidae; genus Somniosus; species Somniosus microcephalus. The sequence goes on from NC_141001.1 coordinate 70,883,086, forward strand.
TAATTGCCTCTGAAATCACTTCATTGTACCAAACCACTACAAAGAAGTATAACAACACTGTGGGAGTGCCTTCACCACATGGACTATAGCGGTTCAAGGAGGCAGCTCACCACCACCTTCTCGAGGGCAATTAAGGAATGGGCAATAAATGCTGGTCTTGTCAGCGACACTCACATCCCGTGAACGAATAAAAAAAAACACAACATGCATTTATACAGCACCTTTAACGTAGAAAAATGCATGATCAATAAAAAACATTTTTGATACCGAGCCACAGATGACCAAAAGCTTGGTCAAAGAGCTGGGTTTTAAGGAGCATCTTAACGGAGGAGAGAGAGGTGGAGAGGCGGAGAGGTTTAGGGAGGGAATTCCAGAGCTTAGAGCCAAGGCAGCTGAAAGCATGGCTGCCAATGGTGGAGTGATTAAAATGGGGATGCGCAGGAGGCCAGAATTGGAGGAACACAAAGGCTTGTAGGGCTGGAGGAGGTTAAAGAGCTAGGGAGGGGGGAGGCTATGGAAGGATTTGAAAACAAGGATAAGGATTTTAAAATTGAGGCATTGTTGGACCGGGAACCAGTTTAGGTCAGCAAGCACAGGGGTGATGGGTGAACGAGACTTGGTGCGGATTAAGATACAGGCAGCAGAGTTTTGGACGGCCACAAGTTATGTAGGGTGGAAGATGGGAGGCTGGCCAGGAGAGCATTGGAATAGTCAAGTCTCGAGGTAACACAGGCATGGATGAGGGTTTCAGCAGCGGAAGAGCTGAGGCAAGGTTGGAGTCGGGCAATGTAACAGAAGTGGGCAGTCTTGGTGCTGGAGCGGATATGTGGTCGGAAGCTCACCCCAGGGTCAAACACAACACCAAGGTTGTGAACAGTCTGGCTCAGCTTCAGACAGTTGCCAGGGATGAAAACGGTGGTCAGGGAACCGAATTTGTGGTGTGGACCAAAGACAATGGCTTCAGTCTTCCCAAGATTTAGTTGGAATATTTATCAAGAACGCAAATAAAACACGATTAGTTAGATGCAATTTTTTTCTTTGATTTAAAAAACACCTTTGTCCGCACTCAAACTGCAGACTTTGATTTTCTACTGCATTATTCCTGACTTTCCTAACTAAGATCCAAATATCTTTGGAACAGGAAGGCTGGAAGTGACTCATAAAACTGAAAATTTGCATGGCTGGCATGATGAAAGAGATTAGCTTTATGTGGCATGACAAAGAACAATTTTATTTAATTGCTGTGTTACGAAATTAAACATTTTTCAAATAATGTTGCTTTTTTTGGACGGGCTTTTCTCAATGTCAGATTTGGATAGTGTTGATGTTGACTTGTTCACTTCGGCGTGAATGTTTTTTAAATGTGAATCTACCCGATGTACACAAAAGCTTAAGGGAGATGAAAATGTCACCACATCATAACTAATCCTACTTTGAAGGGACCTGAAATGAATCCTTAAAAGAAACATGTCCCAATGATCCCCCTAACACAATAGGGGATGCTTGTTTTTCTCCTTAATTAACAGTACACTTATGAAACATGAATATGTATGATTCTTGAGAATTAATTTTCATTGGCAGGTCATTAATTATAGAGCGTTCTCCAGTTATTTCATTAAAAGAGGAATTTGAATTTCACCACCAAAGTGTTTTGCTATACAATATAAGGGGATTTTTCTGGGTTGATCTACCTAGGCTTTCACTGAAAGCAAGAGTCTTGGCACAGTTCTTAGTTTTTAATTAGCTTTTTGCACAGGCTATCATACAGACATTGAGAGACTGGAATGCAAATGGTTGGGGGAGGGTGGAAGTGGAAACATGAAGCAAAGAAAACCTTTAACAGGTTACTGATTACTGTTCCGTAATTGTTCTTAATGACTAATCTGAAAATTTAAGCCAGTATTCTTCGAAAAATGACAATTTTTCTTTTTTTAAATTTACTGGAAATCAAGCAATCTTGATTACATCAACTAAATTAAATCGGCTGGCTAAAAAATACTAAAAGGACACTGGATAATTTCGTTTTTGAGCAGCGCCTAGCTAGTTTATATATTCTATATATATCTTAGAGAGGTTGCACTGGTTCCTAATGTTCTGTTAATTACTGAATAGGACAGGAGAAAATATATGCCAAATTTGGATGAAGTTTTCAAGCTCAGATGTTTACATTTCAGATAGTTATTTTGTTTCATTACCACCACAGCTGTAGAAGTCAGACTTGCTACAAAAATAGAGAATATTTTAGCAGCCAAGAACAGTTACATTTACAATGGGCTAGAAATTCAATTCATGGCCGCCTATTGTCTGGTGTAAAATCAGCGTTAGACCTCCAACTTTTGTGTTGTGCCCTGCTGCGTCCGAACTGTAATGGAGGTGCTGTGGATGTCATATTGGCTTGGCCTGAAACAGGCAAATCAGGGTCTTACACTGGATGTCGGACCAGCATGAAATTTAGGTACTAATGGGCAGAGTGTGCATCACGCATACGCCACCTAGATTTACTAGGCGATGAGTTGGCTAATCAACCATCATCCTTAAAGGGACCACTGGAGACTGTTCAAAAAAAAAAAAGGCCCAGAAATGTTTTTGTTTCTATTTCTGTGCTTTTCTTGCGCCCATAAAAAAAACTCTGGCCTGATGCTGGCCTGTTCAAGGCCCTCCCCAGGATCGGCGCACACCCCCACCCCGAGCCAACCTGCCGGCCAGCCAGCTCAGCACAAAAGCCGGCCGATTTCACGCCATTCTCCAACCGGCAAGCTGTTTGAGACCTAAAGGTGTTGAATTTCTCCCTCCATGTCTAGCAAATATTTGTTCTATGGATGAGTTTGCCAGTAACTAAGAGACCTTTGCTCATATTAAAATTATTTTCCCTACTTCCTAGCAATTGATTCCCAATATATAGATTTTAAAATGAAACCCACAAAAAATGCAAATCTGTACGTCTTCGCAATGTCAAAACTTTGCGAATATACTTTATAGCTTGTTCTTTTTTGAAAAGAAACATTCTTTGTTGTTTGTTTTTAAGTTTAAAGTTAAGATATGGAAAGAGGTTTTTCTTAACCAGTACCTCAGTTTTATATGACAATTAATGCCTTGCATGAAAACAAAAACACTTTACAACAAAGCTAACCAAATAGTTCACTGCCGGTGGAAAGTTTTCTCACCATGCACCCATTCAAAGTCACAAACATAGCATAAAGTTGGATAAAACTGACCTTTACAAGCATTACTCAAACATTATTGTTCAATTTTAAATTTGCTCGAAGAGTCCATTTAATACTCGGAAAAAGTAAAATATCGATATGCATGGTGATCTTCTCCATTTGAGAGGATACGGAGGTGTTGGTAGCCTGATTAAAAGCTACATATCACCCTTCAAGGATGGTCAGACTGCACAACATGGTAGGGCTGCAGGATCTTTCAATGTTATTTTGAAGAACTTGCTTTACTTCAGGTAAGTATAGAATAAAGGAGGACACAAATAACCTCCCAAAGATGTTGGGGAACAATGAAAGGGAGGAACTGATAGAAATCAGTATTTGTAGGGAAATAGTGTTAGGGAAATTGATGGGATTGAGGGCCGATAAATCCCCAGGGCCTGATAATCGACATCCTAGGGTACTTAAGGAAGTGGCCCTAGAAATAGTAGATGCATTGCTGGTCATCTTCCAAAATTCGATAGACTCTGGAACAGTACCCATGGATTGGCGGGTAGCTAATGTTACCCCACTGTTCAAAAAGGGTGGTAGAGAGAAAACGGGGAATTACAGACCGGTAAGCCTGACATCGGTAGTGGGGAAAATGCTAAGAGTCCATTATAAAGGATGTAATAGCAGAGCACTTGGAAAAAAGTGACTGGATCGGACAAAGTCAACATGGCTTTACAAAAGGTAAATCGTGCTTGACTAATCTACTGGAACTTTTTGAGGATGTAACTGGTAAAATAGATAAGGGAGAACCAGTGGATGTGGTGTATTTAGATTTTCAAAAGGCTTTCGATAATGTCCCGCATAAGAGATTAGCGTGTAAAATTAAGGCACATGGGATTGGGGGCAAGGTATTGGCTTGGTTAGAGAACTGGTTGGCAGACAGAAAGCAAAGAGTTGGAATAAACGGCTCTTTTTCCGAGTGGCAGGCAGTGACTAGTGGGGTACCACAGGGATCGGTCCTTGGACCCCAGCTATTCACAATATATATTAATGATCTGGACGAGGGAACTAGATGTAATATCTCCAAGTTTGCAGACGACACAAAGCTGGGTGGGCGTGTGTGCTGTGAGGAGGATGCCGAGTAACTCCAGTATGATTTGGACAGGTTGGGTAATTGGGCAGAAGCATGGCAGATGCAATATAACGTGGATAAATGCGAGGTTATCCACTTTGGTGTCAAAAACAGGAAGGCAGATTATTATCTAAATCGCAATAGATTGGGAGAAGGGGAAGTGCAACGAGACCTGGGCGTCCTTGTGCACAGTCGCTGAAAGTAAGCATGCAGGTGCAGCAGGCGGTTAAGAAGGCAAATGGTATGTTGGCCTTCGTAGCGAGAGGGTTTGAGCACAGGAACAAGGATGTCTTGCTGCAGTTGCACAGGGCCTTGGTGAGGCCACATCTTGAGTATTGTGTGCAGTTTTGGTCACCTTATCTGAGGAAGGATGTTCTTGCCATGGAAGGAGTGCAGCGAAGATTCACCAGGCTGATACCTGGGATGGCAGGAATGACGTATGAGGAGAGATTGGGTCGATTGGGCTTGTACTCGCTGGAGTTTAGAAGAATGAGAGGGGATCTCATCGAAACTTATAAAATTCTAACAGGACTAGGCAGACTAGATGCAGGAAGGATGTTCCCGATGGCGGGGCGTCCAGAACCAGGGGTCACAGTCTAAGGATAAGGGGTAAGCCATTTAGGACAGAGATGAGGAGGAATGTCTTCACCCAGAGAGTGGTGAACCTGTGGAATTCTCTGCCAAAGAAGGCAGTAGAGGCCAATTCATTAAATATATTTCTTAAGGCTAAAGGGATCAAGGGATATGGAGCGAAGGCAGGAACAGTGTACTGAATTTGGACGATCAGCCATGATCTCATTGAATGGCGGAGTAGGCTCGAGGGGCCGAATGGCCTACTCCTGCTCCTATCTTCTATGTTTCTATGTAATATATAATAGACTTCTATTAAACTTCCGAGCAGCATTTCTCTCAAGAGTAAAGCTCTGTTACTGCTTCAATTCCCTTTCCAAGCCAACTTTTTTCCCCCACTTAGTCTCTTGGGACTGTTTAATCCTGCAGCATCTGAATCCTAAATTCTGCATTTCCTTTACATACAGATTGCAAGCCAATAAGATACAAATTGAAGGGATCACATATAGTAAATGCAGAGTGGCACTAACAAAGCCATATTCCAGTCAGATAGACATTGCACCACAATCATAAACATTGAGGATCAAATTGCAAAGAGTAAAAGCATCACACAACATCTGCTCCCCTTTTCTTCAGTCAATGAGACTTATACAAGTTTCTCAATTTTATCCTAACCCACCAATATGGGAACAGCACTTCATACCTTCCTAAGTCACATGAACAAGATTTTCAAGCTGGTGCTGCTTCTTCTACCAAATGTTAGTGCAGTCAGCTGGCAAGAACTGAAATAAAATGGGCTCAAAATTCTGATGGCACAATTCAGGTCATGGCACTTACCTCACTCTAAATTGCAGGACCAGCTAATTTAAATAGAGAGAGGCATGGAGACTGTCTGTGGCCTTAGAGGATCCTGCTCTAAAAAGAGGAATGCTCGATGAGCATCACTCACATGGAGGTACTGACAACAATCTCAAAAGGACCCAAGTGAAGATCCATACCATCCTTAGTGCCAACATCCAAGAAGGATTTAATACCATGTAGCACTACTTGGTGCAAGTGATGGCACCAGAAACACCTGCATCCGCTCCACCCAGTAGTGATGTGCCCAGGCCAGTCACTGCATCCAAAAAGGATGCTTTGATCAGTGGCCTTCAGGCCTTGGGGGGATCATCTGGCGAGAATGATGGCAACTGGCTTCTAAGAAATTCAGGGTGCCATCTGTCAGGACGTGCGGGATCCAACTAATACCATCAGGTCTGCCCTTCTGCTGATCAGTGGGCACTCAGATCCAAGGCCCAGCACAAGTGGTATGTCTAGAAACTGGCTTCACGCTGACAGCCCTATTCCTGGTGACAATCATGTGACCTTTCCAGCCAGCTCCCTCAGACACCTGCACATGTGCGACCGGATATTGGACCAGGCTGCGCGTGTCACTGCAGCGGCAAAGCAGCCTGCTGAAGAGTCCTCCCTGCGACGAGGGATACCTTCATCCCTAGAGGCTCATGATACCACAGTACAGCCGAGCATCACTGGCCACCAGACTTGAGCAGCTGCAATCCTGGTGTAAATGGCAGAATTTCTGGGACGCAGCTTTCCCCACATTATCGTGTCAGTTACATACATGGAACACGTTGGGGTGGGCGCATCTTCTGCCAGCAGCTGATTCAACCACAATTCAGTGTGTATTTCAGACCAGGCGTAATTCTGGTGTATCTGACTTACACCGCAAATTCCGGTCCACTACTCCAGAACGACACCACTTTACCACCCTCAAAAAATTGAATTTTGAGCCTATTTCAACTGTTACTACTACTAAAGGCAGAGTAATGTGCTCCAAAACAACATCAGTGAAATAAAATGACAGTTATTCAGTCTCCATTCAAATTGAACAATTTATCCTCACTGCAAAATTGTTAGTACAGTACCAGATTTATATAAAAATCATACTCTTTACATAAGAACATAAGAAATAGGAGCAGGAGTCAGCCATTCGGCCCCTTGAGCCTGCTCCGCCATTCAATAAGATCATGGCTGATCTTCTGCCTCATCTCCACTTTCCTGCACTATCTCCATATCCCTCGATTCCCTTAATATTCAAAAATCTATCAATTTCTGTCTTGAATATACTCAACGACTGAGCCTCCACAGCCCTCTGGGGTAGAGAATTCCAAAGATTCATCACCCTCTGAGTGAAGAAACTTCTCCTCATCTCAGTCCTAAATGCCTGATCCCTTATTCTGAGACTGTGACCCCTGGTTCTAGAATCCCCAGCCAGGGGAAACATCTTCCCTGCATCTACCCTGTTAAGCCCTGTAAGAATTTTGTATGTTTCAATGAGATTACCTCTCATTCTTCTAAACTCTAGAGAATATAGGCCTAGTCTACTCAATCTCTCCTCATAGACAATCCCCCCATCCCAGGAACCAGTCTGGTGAACCTTCGTTGCACTCCCTCTATGGCAAGTATATCCTTCCTTAGGTAAGGAGACCAAAACTGTACACAATACTCCAGGTGTGGTCTCACCAGGGCCCTATATAATTGCAGTAAGACGTCTTCACTCTTATACTCAAATCCTCTTTTCAAATCAGGAAGAAATTAAAGTGATATGAATCTCCTAACATTTAGATTTGCCTGATCACAATTCAATTTGTGCACCAGCCAATACTGAAATTATTCGGCCAACATGTGTGCTGAGCACTTGCTTGCTATAAAACCACAGGCAGAGATTTGCACGAGACAGTTATACTGACCACATGCTTTTTAGCTTTGCCGAAAACCACAAGCTGAGGTAGGGAGCATTTTCTTCAAGCTATGATTACAGTAAGTAACTCTTCAGTGTTTATATACTTGGACCTGTACTGTGAACTAGCTCTAAATCCACAGCAACTTTACTGATCTACTGCACACACAGCTTAAAATAATACACAAGTTATAACTGTACAGCTCAACCCCAAAAGGTAATTTAACTTTCCAGGAATTGGAGTGACACTATACAATGCACTCATGCAAATCTCCTCCTGTGGTTTTACATGAGATTCCCATGAGAATCAAAGATTACGGAGAGGAATGTAAAATAAGAAAGCACCATATAACGCGGGTATAGTAGTGTAGTGGTTATGTTACTGGATTAGCAAACCAAGGGCCTACCACTGGACAGTCGAAGTGCCTGGTGATGGTAGGCCCCTTTTAATGTCCAAATTGGGGTCCTATGACATAAATTTAGGGTAGAACTGGTTGGAGCATGCGCCATGCACACTCCAACCAATTTCACTGGCGATACATAATAGAAACTGCCTACTTAAACTAGTCATACTATAATTGCACTCTCCTGCCAGTGGTGGTATAGCACCTTAGTTTTGCGTCTCCCAGCTCCTCAGCCTGTACTAGAGAAACCTCTTTCCTCCAACCAACTCTACTTCTCTGCTTCCCAAATTTCCCCAAGTTTAACTGTAATAATATAAAATCCAAGTATTATATTAAAATAAAGACAGAATGCATGACTTTAAAATGGGAACTGAATTACATTTCCATACTCTGGCCCAATTATCTCCCACCCTCTAACCCTGCTTCACCTGAAGTCTACACTTAGTCTCGACCCCGCCTGTGCAATACCGCAGGAGGTTGAGGTGTGCACACATCCTGTAATACTTTCCGTCACAATTTTCTGTCATGCTATTTCCATTATGCTAGATTTTTTTCATTTAGCTTGAAATTTCCTATTTACTGCAAAATTCTAGGATTTAGTCCTCCGGCATGTGCTTCCAAACTAGGTAGCACTGTGACACGAATCTATTCCTTATACTCGGCTGTGATTGGATCATTCTGTCCATGTGACCTACTCCCAGACTGGTCCTTACCTGTGCTCACCAACTTAGAATCTTGGTTCTTGGGTCAGGATTTTAGTGCGCACATTGTGGATGACTTGTCTTTTTGGAAGGCAACACTCCCTCTATTTGTTTTAGTTAATCCACAACCCCACACAGCATTCCTTCTCGCTATGGCTTCTCCCCCTGTACCACAAAGCATCAAGAGAGCCACATGCTACAAGGCCACTGCCGGGGCTAAACTGACAAAGGCACGATGAGGTGCCCAAGAACTGCCACCTCATATTGGGGAAGCATCCTCACAGAGCATCAGATTAGGAACTCGATGATTTGAGGGAAACAGAGGCACTAACTCACATTTTACCTATGCTATATCATGCTGCGCCATCTAGCATTTGCAAACAACCATAATGTCATATAAAAACAAATGCCAAAAGAAAACACTAGAGTCTATGCAGCTTCCCGCCAATAACCTCCACTCCAGTTGGACAGTAAACAATGCTACTTTTGCGGTCAGAAATCCAAATTAGGTGTTGGTTGTGGGTCAGTAGTTGTGGGTCAGTAGTAGCACACTCGCTTCTGCGTCAGTAGGTTGTGGGTTCAAGTCCCAATCCAGGGACTGGAGTACAAAATCTAGGCAGACATTCAGTGCAGTACTGAGGGAATGCTGCACTGTTGGAAGTGCAGTCTTTCGGATGAGACATTAAACCGAGGCCCCATCTGCCCTCTCAGGTGGATGTAAAAGATCCCATGGCACTATTTCTAAAAACAACAGGGGGGGTTTCCCGGGTGTCCTGGCTAATATTTATCCCTCAACCAACATCAAACAGATTATCTGGTCATTATCACATTGCTGTTTGTGGGACCTTGCTGTGCACAAATTGGCTGCTGCATTCCCCACATTCCAACAGTGATTACACTTCAAATAATACTTCATTGGCTGTAAAGTGCTTTGGGACATCCTGAGGTTGTGAAAGGCGCTATATAAATGCAAGTTCTTTCTTTCAAATACGCTATATCTAAAAACTGACTTATTAATAAGTTAAACTAGATTTTATGAATTAAATAAATGTACTTAATAATACTGCACTAAGCTTTCCAAAACATTTTCAGAATTATTATTAACATTTGCTGCTTAAGTTGAGTTCATTTATTTTAACAATTAGAAATGTAGTAAAATCTAATTCAGTCATTTTGTTTTGGAGGTGGAAGAGGAGGTAAACGATTGTGGTGGAGGAAATTAGCAATGCTGTTCTAGGAAAAGGAAAGGCATTTAAGCTGGTGCCAGTAGGTCTCGTTATGTTATGTGCTTTCATTGCTACTGGCCTATAAACTGCTAGCTAGAGAAGGCATTTTGTAAGCTCAAAGGAATGCTGGGAACGTAACCAATACAAAGCATGTTCTTGAAATGCAGGACTACTGGTAACTCATGTACCTGACAGTCCATTGTGATTCCTTGCATCTGCTTCTCTGTGCATTGGTCACATTGTGCTCCTTCCCTCTTCTTCACAGGTTTACAGACCTGACCTCTGAGGGGCATACCTGCGCACTCAAGGCAGCTGATTAAAGTTCATTTGAGCCACACCATTTATCTCTCGAGTCATTCTTAAATCAACAAGCTAGCTTTCAGGAATCATAGGGCCTTGATGAATGAGGCCAACAGCAATTCTGCCATGCTGATGGATACACTAGTCATGCTGTCATTTACCTTCTGCTCGGAGGCTGACTTATTCTTTAGCATACTATAAAAACTGAATTCCTGGTTAGCAACATTAAAAAAAGCAATCTTTTGTACAGGGAATTTTTTTTCTGAAATCATATTCAAATATTTCTGTACTGGATCACTGACAGTGAAAGCCATAAAGAAAACAATTTATACCCTCTAGCATGTCTTTGAAAATACCACAAACAAACAAGTACAGTACTTGCAAATTTGTGCCACTACTCGCTTACCTTGCATTACCTTTACCCCAGTGTTGTACCTATGAATGCACATTACTAGCCTAGCTAAAGGATCAAAATGGACAGGCAAATTTGCAAAGTAACGAGTAATGAAAACACATACAGTTAGAGTAGATTTTTCCACAAGAGGCTAAAAATTCTAAAAGCTTCCAAGCTCATATACTACTATTTCTGAAACGACAGTATGATGTTTAGATTCAGCTACTGTTTATCTCCACTTCACAGAAAAATGTGCCCCGTCATTTCAGTTACACTTTTAATCTTGCTTTGATTTTTTTTTAAAAAGCATGCTACAATTTCACTTTAGATTGGAAAAGCCAGAAGGGAATGAACAAAGTGCCCACTTACTGCCCCAGAATCAACATAAATGTTTATTATATGACCTTTCTCTCAACTGACTAAATAGTTTTCACTGGTTCAACCTTTTAATACTTTTTTTTGGCGGGGGAGGGCGGTGGTGGGGTACAGTATCCTTTAACAATTCCAGGCTCTTTTTATCTTTTGCGTGTTGTGGTGAAATAAGCAAAAATTTAAGGTCTGATATACTCTCAACTTATGCTCAGCATGTTTTATGATTCGCAAATCTCATTCTTTTCAATCTTATTCACCTGCAGTTCTGTTGTCAAGTCTACAGGTTCTAATGCTTTCCTGACCCTCTCTACACATGAAGGAAAAATACATATTAGTGGAGACAGAACGATTACAAGATAACCAATGCTACCAAGATCCTGCAGTCATGATTCCCAAACTCAAGTGTTGTACGCAATACATTTAACACAGAAAACAAGTACAGTGACTGAGCAGAGACACAGAAAATACAGCAGATGCTCTGCAGAGTGCTGGTATAAAAAGCCCTACTGAGCCTGTATACTTCCGAGTCATGGCATGCTGACATTTAACCCTATTAGCATCAGGCTTTATGGTATCTAATGGAACCTGACATTTCATAGTCAGTGCTTCACAGAGTACCAGGAAGACATCTTACAAAGACAGCAATGTTACAACACCATCAGCATTCTCAAAATCGAGACCATTACTGTGTCTATGTCTAAGGAATAAGGCTGCCAAAATTAGTTTCCCTTTGGGACTCTTTCAGCCATAACAGAAATGTTCTTCTATATTACGTCTATATCGTGGATCTGCAATGTGTTAAGGCCATTCATGTTGTGAGGCAGAATTCAGACCGCAAGAAGCAACACAAACAACTGTGCCAGCAAAACTGCTTCTAAGGCACATTCAGGAATAATTTACATTTACTGCCAGTGACATTTTGCATTCAGTGTTGCAGGGAGAGACTACATCTCGAGATGGGTCTCCAGGTCACCAGAGGCAATCTGATATGACAGTTGTGCCGCTGGAGTTTAGGCTAACTCCAGCGGTGGCACTCTGTATATACTTGCTTATTTCTACCAGAGGTAGAGAAGCAGTGATAAAGGACTCCAACTCACTGCTCTGTGTTCAAGATCGCATTAAAATTTAGGAAGTGTTAAACATTTAGATAAACTAAACACAACTTAACAAAATGTGTAATTTTGGTCACAAACTCTGAAAGTTAGAATTGATGACACTATAGCAGACATCAGATGCTGCTGTCCAGTTTCAAAGGAACAGCAGAAATAAAGTCTTTATAATGAATAGAACTTACAACAGAACTAGCTTTGAATTTTTTTTCGTACTTTTATGCAGACTTAGAAATAAATACCAACGGTTGCCAACTTCCTCCATTTGAGTTTTTGGAACTTTAATAATTTTACAGGGTAATCTTTGGAAACAGAAGACAGCAGTGTTGTAATGAAGACAGGTTCTGAACATGCAAATGCTGGTTATTAATTCAAAATGTATGATTACTGTGATGTCAGTATGCCAAGAAATGGAATCTTCCAATGAAGGCATACAAGATGCATATGAAGTGATTTACATGCAACAGTAATACCATTATTTATTATATGACAAGCAAAATTATGAGTCAATAACCATTTGCAAACTTAATTAAGACATTTTCACAGATTTGTTCGGACCAGGATTGCATAAATATGCATGCGACTATATCAGAATATCTAGGCTCTGGGTTTTGCGTCAGAATTGAATAGATCCAGTAATTAACTGCTTTGCTCATTATATCTTAAATAGTGACAGTGACAGAAACATTTTACAAAATATTTTAATTTTAGACACTGATGTTTCGCCCTTGACCCACCAATCCCCAAACTTACTGTGTGGCTGCCTCTCCTGACTGAAGACCTGGATATCCATAGGAGAGTAAATGCTGACGAGTATCTCCCGTTTGTTTGCCCCAGTCATCTTGTTACAAGCGTGGATTGAGCGGGTTTGCCAATCTGTCCAGTACAAGGTTTCCCCAAACAATGTCAGGGCAAATGGATGAGTCAAAGTGCCCTGCACAACTTTTTGCCTGTTAAAGAACAAAAGAAAACGAAGCTGTTAAAGCAAACAAGCAGCAAGAGCTAATGCACTGTCCTTCCTGTTCAACCACAAAAAATAATGCACATTTTTTTTATATCACCCATCACATAGAAGAACACCTCAGAGCACTTTACAGAGGAAGGAGGAGGACCAAGCAAGAGATGAAAAATAATTCAGGGAGGCAGGACTGAAGAGAGAGTTTTTATAAAGCCACAGTAAAGTTCAGTGATTTGGGGAGAGTGCTCCAAAGAGCAGTAACTGAAAGATCAGTCTCAGGTGAAGTTGAGGAGAGATTGGGTCGATTAGGCTTATTTTCACTAGAGTTTAGAAGAATGAGAGGGGATCTCATTGAAACTTATAAAATTCTAACAGGACTAGACAGACTAGATGCAGGATGTTCCCGATGGCGGGGGAGTCTAGAACCAGGGGTTACAGTCTAAGGATAAGGGGTAAGCCATTTAGGACAGAGATGAGGAGGAATTTCTTCACCCAGAGAGTGGTGAACCTGTGGAATTCTCTACCACACAAGGCAGTTGAGGCCAATTCATTAAATATATTCAAGAAGGAGTTAGATATATTTCTTAAGGCTAAAGGGATCAAGGGATATGGGGAGAAAGCAGGGACAGGGTACTGAATTTGGATGATCAGCCATGATCTCATTAAATGGCGGAACAGGCTCGAGGGGCTGAATGGCCTACTCCTATCTTCTATATTTCTATGATGAAGGCTTGGTCAATGAACTGTAATCTGGAGTTGGAGAAGCAGAGATGTGGGTTGGAACGGATAGCTGGTGAAAATTGCTTAGATAAAGAGAAGTGAGACCATGAAGGGATTTGAAATCTAGAATGAGGATCTTTATATTGATATGCCAGAAGAGGTGAGCAAGTGGAGCTTGAAAAGGAACAGGGATATGTGAGAAACAAACATGGGCTGCAGAGTTCCGTATTAACTGAAGTATGTGGAGGAGACAGGGCGGGAAGCAAGCAAGGAAAAGAATTGTAGAAATCAATCTTTAGGTGATAAATGCATGGATTTGGATTCCAACGGTGGAGAGAGGCAGCTAAAGATGCAAAAGAACAATCTTATGGAGGCAGAAAATTACAGTTGTGACAAATGGCCGGATATGGCTGGAGAAGTGCAGCACTGCGAAATTAGGGACATCATTTTAAAAAATAAAACCATTTTCTTAGTACAATACAAGAAATACATAAAAGAAATTAAGACAAAAACTTCCAATACAGATCACTTTAGAGTTAATGAAAATCTATATATATTATCTCCCTGGACACTTTCTGGAGGCATACTAACTGCTTCCATTTTGCAAACTAGTCATTTTAACATAAGCAAATAAAAAAACTACTCAAAAAATATATCATCTCAACTAACTTCTAAAAGAACAAATGAACCTGCATTTATATAGCACCTTTCTCGACCTCAGGACATCCCAATGAAGTATTTTTGAAATCTAGTTATTGCTGTAATAGGCAAATGCGGCAGCCAATTTGTGTTCAGCAAGGTCTCACATACAGCAATGAGATAAAAGAACAGACAATTTGTTTTAGTGATGTTGGCTGAAGGATAACTAGTGGCCAGGACACTGGGAAAACTCCCCATTTCATCTTCAAATCGTGCTATTACATCCATCGGAGAGAACAGAAGGGGCTAGGGTTTCATATCTCATCCAAAAGACAGCACCCAGTGTACTTTTTCTATTTAGGTATTGCCTTTTCTTGTCCACAACCTAGACAGTTTTCATCTACACACAAGCTCAGCCAAATGATTATCATTTTACTGAAGAATGATGTTTTAGGCAGTAGATTTTCCCTACAAAGCTCAGCACTGAATTTCATTACCCTCATTTATACACCTGTGTTCTTTACCCTGCACTCAATTCAATGGAAGCAATTTTTTTGAAGTGGTTTTAATCTATTTATGATTACCAAATTAGCCACAGTAATCTGCCTATAATTTGAGAAATATCTCCTTACGTGCTCTCAAGGGTGGTCAATGCAGCCTTTAAACAAGCAAAGTCCACACTGCAATATTTAATGAGTAATGTGTTTATGTATTAAAATAAAATTGAAGTTAAGAAGTGGGTGATTAAAAATATTAGAAATAAGGCACCACTATATTTGTTGGTGCTCAAGAGTGGAACACCTTCCATATCAAACATCATGGGGTAAATTTTACAACCTAGCACTGACAGCACAGGAGAGTCTCACGGTGGCAGTGCACATAGGGTATTTGGGTAGAGGTCAGGACACCCTGCACCGTTCTCCTTCCATAAAGAACCTCTGCACGCAAATTCCTGACACGTGCTTCCGTCGTGCAAAGCTCTATGCCAAGCGTTCATTTGTGAAGTCTATAGTCTGGCATCAGCATTAAGTATTTGATGTCAAGTACACTATGGGCCATGTGCAGAGTAAATTTCTCTGGAGTCTGTCCAATGTACCTACTCCTACACTAGTGAAACATTTTGATTTCCCATACCAGCTATCTCGGTGGTGCCCTTTCCTGACATTGCCAATTTAGGCACAGTTCTGTGCTGTAGGGTCCTCATTAGCATGGCACAAACTCATTTCATACAGACTGGCTAGCAAAAAAGGGAGAAAGAACAATAAATAAAGAAAAAAAAAGAAAAAAAGATGAAGAGAGAAAGAAAGACAGAACTTATTTATCAGAAACCTGGAACATGTCACCTGCCTCTTTCCCTACACTCACATAAGGGGTCACTGTTTACAGATCG
The DNA here is from genome assembly GCF_052327205.1 of Somniosus microcephalus. Taxonomy (NCBI): domain Eukaryota; kingdom Metazoa; phylum Chordata; class Chondrichthyes; order Squaliformes; family Somniosidae; genus Somniosus; species Somniosus microcephalus. The sequence goes on from NC_141001.1 coordinate 70,898,890, forward strand.
TGAGAAGGAATTTTGAAAATAATGGCAAATTTTGAAAAATTCATAATCAAACAACTTCGGGTCTCAGTCGTCTATTTATGAATGAGTTAAAGAGTTTGCAACACCCATTGGGTTGTAGAGACTTGTAGAAAGGGATTGAGCTTTGATTTTATGGTATGCAACATTGTTTGAACCACTCAAAGTGCTTTAACTCTTTCCTCCCAATTTACCTGATAAGTACCAAGACTCCAGATTGTCTGTCTTACAGAGCTGTATATTAATTGCACCTTGGTGGAAACTGAATCTCAAATTTCCACTACACAGCACTTGCTCCTGGCATCAACGTGTGCCAAGGGCATCATCCCGACATACAGCAAGAAGACGTGGCAGTCTGCCAGGGAACAAAACATTTGGTACAGAGCAAAGATTCATGACTTGTGCTTCGAATGAGATTCTAAAGTCAAACTATTTAATGGTACACCTCTTATGGAACAAAACATATGCACTTAATGGTCATTTATCATCTCAGCCTAAAACTAAAAATATATTCAGATCTAGGACTCAAAAATTCATCCAGATTTTTGGTTTTAAAAAAAGAACTTTCATTTATATAGCATCTTTCATGTCCTCAGAACATTCCCAAAACATTTCACAGCCAATGAATTATTTTTGAACTGTAGTTACTGTTGTCTTGTAGGGAAATGCAGCAGCCAATTTGTGCACAAGATCCCACAAACAGCAATGAGATTAATGACCCGATTATCTGTTTTGGTGTTAGTTGAGGGATAAATGTTGGTCAGAACACTGGGAGAACTCCCCTGCTCTTCTTTGAATAGTGCCATAGGATCTTTTACATCCACTGAGCAGACAGAACATTTGAAAGCCTGCACCTCCGAGAGTGCAGCACTTCCTCAGTACTACACTGAAGTGTCAAACCTCGATAACGTGCTTGTTATAAATCTCATCATTATAAAGAAACTACTCATGAAATAACGCTGGATGGCCAGCTGGTGGCGCCGTCCAAGGAGTATAAATACGCGGGCGTGGGCCCAGCTTTCCAGGGACATTTTGTAAGACAGGAACTAGTGAAGTACAACTAGACCTCCATGTTCTGAAACAAGTTGATTAAAGCCTTGCTTTATGCTCAAACCAAGTGCGTAGTGAGTTTTATTACGTCAGTGCTCAAGTCCTCGAGTGAGGTTTGTACCTGCGACTTTCCAAGTCAGAGGTAAGAGTGCTGCCACTGAGGCAAGGCTAAGCTTTAAATAAACATACAAAGAAGTTGTTTTGCACCCTTAACAACACCTAGGCCCTGAAACATAGTTTAACGTGTACATTTTTATCTAATGGATAAAAAAACAAATTTTTTCAACAGCTGCTGGGAATGTACGATCGCCAAATGTCGCAATATTTAAAAAAACAGAATTACGTCATCTGCAATTTATTGTTTTGTTGGCACTTTCTCACATAGTGTGTAGTTGTGAGGTACAGTCAGGAAGGTCCATGGAATCTGTTTAGAAGGCTCTGAAAATGGCTTATGCAGGCCAACAAAAAGTTTACTGCAGCTGCAAAAATTAAATAATTGCTGCTGAAATGAGCTATTCTACAAATAGAAGGCTGGAATTTTAATCCATAGTTTGGAGGCATTAACTTTGGAGGAATTGTAGAACACATACTTTTTTAAAATATATACACACGCACAATATATATAAGCACTGAACATGCTGTGCCATTAAATAAAACCTCAACCTTGTTGGCCATTAAGATAGGGGCAGCTGTTACATACGAAACAAAATTAATGTAATTTACGCTACATTCAAATATCTGCCAATTTTTCTTTGAACAAAGGAAGGTTATACATTCTTCCTCTTCATAATGATCTACTCAAAAGAACATATAATTCCTTTTAAAAACATTGCAAAAGGGCTGACATAAATGTTTCCATTTCAAATTCAGACAACCATTTCTTTCCTCTTTTCAGTGGCTCCTTAAAAAAAATACTCTTGACGTATAATGTTGAGAAAGGGGCATTAGTGTCCATTTCCTTTCTCCACCAATCCCACCCCCAGCCACCTTGAAGTTGTCGATTCTGGTATGTTACCAAAGTGACAATTCCACAAATGTGAGCCCAACAGTGAAAGTCAATGGGCTATTCCACCACATGGGCATCACATGAGCCAGATCCTGTTCAAATAAATTTTCCTTAATCGAACATAAATGCTGGAAATAGATAGCAGATCCATCAGTATCTGTTCTAAACATGCGACCAGGTACAGGAATCCTCCACAACACAAAAGATGCTGAAGCTAATTTTAGCACTCCTAAAGCATCCTCTGCTGAATGTTTCTGGGTTTAAAAAAATGAACTCTCAAGAGCGTACGGCAGAATGCTGAACCTAGAAAGGTTTTGATGACCCTATACACAAAAACAAATATTCAAAATGATTGCTGTGAAGCAACCTTAGTGATTTAGAGATTTTGTGAAGCTTCCTTTGAAATGTACTGCCACCCTAGGCAGTCGCCTAGAAACCAGAATGTCCTTATTTACTGCCTTTCTTCGCAATGGATTGGCACAGGCAGAACCATTGGGACAATGACAGCTAAGGTCATGCAGCATTTAAATTAAATTTACACACAGCCTTTTAGTATTTGGGCTTTTTTAGCCACTCATCTCCCTTAAAGGCAGGGATGAAAACATTCGTGGCATTGTTAATGGCAGGGAAGCAGTAGGATGGGTCACAGCTCCATTTTCCTCTTCTGGTCGTGGTGAAATCAGGCAGTAAGACAGAGAAAATTCTAGCCCTTAACTAAATTATCCTGTAGCTTATCATCTGATGGGCAAGACATTAAAGATACTGAATTTTGCCTACTTCCCGTTAGTTTGCAGATTTGTATACTTCAGCAAGAGAGATTGCCCAGCCAAGGCACAAACTTTGATGTAATTCATTTTGGAGTACAGGCAATGGCACCAAAAGAGTATTTGGATCTCACTGAAACTGTGCATGTGTTGGGACAATTTCATGAGCTGACCACAACCACCACCACTTTTCCCCATACAGATACTATAGTTAGTATGAACCAATTTTTAAAATGACACTGATCCTATCTAAAATTACTTTTTAAAAGCCTAGAAATTTTCCTTAATAAAAATATAAATGCTGGAAATACGTAGCAGATCCATCAGTACCTGTAAATAGAGAGGGTATCCACCCAAAACTTTTAACCAGTTTTTTTCTCTTGGCCGAGCTGCTGTGCTTTTCCAACATTTTCTGTTTTCATTTCAGATTTCCAAACCTCCAGTTTTTTTCTTTTTATTTGAATTTCAGAACCTTTCCCTATTTTATGCAGAATGAAAGTTTTGCTTTTGTCATACTGACCAGTAATTGAACCGGGTACCTTTTTGATCTGTATAGCTCAACAACTCACTGCTAGTAACAGGAGTAGGCCATTCAGCCCCTTGAGCCTGTTCCACCATTCAATGCGATCATGGCTAATCTGCGACCTAACTCCATATACCCGCCTTTGGCCCATATCCCTTAATATCTTTAGTTAACAAAAAAGCTATCAATCTCCGATTTAAAATTAACAATTGATCTAGCATCAATTGCTGTTTGTGGAAGAGAGTTCCAAACTTCTACTACCCTTTGTGTGTAGAAGTGTTTCCTAATTTCACTCCTGAAAGGTCTGGCTCTAATTTTTAGACTATGTCTCCCAGTCTTAGAATCCCTAATCAGCGGAAGTAGTTTCTCTCTATCTACCCTATCTGTTCCCTCAATATCTTGAAAACTTTGATCAGATCACCCCTTAACCTTCTAAATTCTAGAAAATACAACCCTAATTTGTGTAATCCCGTATCGTAACTTAACCCTTGAAGTCGGGCATCATTCTGGTAAATCTATGCTGCACTCCCTCCAAGGCCAATATATCCTTCCTAAGGTGTGATGGCCAGAACTGCTCACAGTACTCCAGGTGTGGTCTAACCAGGGATTTGTCCAGCTGTAGCATAACTTCTACCCCCTTGTATTCTAGTCCTCTAGATATAAAGGCCAGCATTCCATTAGCCTTTTAAATTATTTTCTGTACCTGTTCATGACATTTTAATGAAAGAAACATAGAAAAATAGGAGCAGGAGTAGGCCATTCTGCCCATCGAGCCTGCTCCACCATTCAATATGATCACGGCTGATCCTCTATCTCAATACCATATTCCCACTCTCTCTCCATATCCCTTGATGCCTTTTGTGTCTAGAAATCCATCTATCTCCTTCTTAAATATATTCAGTGACTTGGCCTCCACAGCCTTCTGTGGTAGAGAATTCCACAGGCTCACCACCCTCTGACTGAAGACATTTCTCCTCATCTCAGTCCTAAATGTCCTACCCCATATCCTGAGACTGTGACCCTCGTTCTAGACCCCCCCAGCCAGGGGAAACATCCTCCCTGCATTCAGTCTGTCTAGCCCTGTCAGAATTTTATACGTTTCAATGAGATCCCCTCTCATTCTTCTAAACTCTAGTGAATACAGGCCTAGTCGACCCAATCTCTCCTCATACGATAGTCCTGCCATCCCAGGAATCAGTCTGGTGAACCTTCGCTGCACTCCCTCTATGGTAAGTATATCCTTTCTTAGGTAAAGAGACCAAAACTGCACACAGTACTCCAGGTGTGGTCTCAACAAGGCCCTGTATAACTGTAGTAAGACATCTTTGCTCCTTTACTCAAATCCTCTTGCAATAAAGACCAACATACCATTTGCCTTCCTAACTGCTTGCTACACCTGCATGTTTGCTTTCAGTGACTGGCGTACAAGGACACCAGGTCCTTTTGTACATCAACATTTCCCAATCTATCACCATTTAAATAATACTCTGCCTTTCTGTTTTTCCTACCGAAGTGGATAACTTCACATTTATCCACATTATACTGCATCTGCCATGTACTTGCTCACTCACTTAACTTGTCTAAATCGCCCTGAAGCCTCCTTGCATACTCCTCACAACCCCACCTAGTTTCACGTCATCAGCAAACTTGGAAATATTACAATTGCAAAATACTGCGGATGCTGGAAATCTGAAATAACAACAGAAAATGCTGGAAATACTCAGCAGGCCAGGCAGCATCCGTGGAGAGAGAAACAGAGTTAACGTTTCAGGTCTGGGACCCTTCATCAGAACTGGAAAAAGCTGGATATGTAACAGATATTAAGCAGGTGCAGAGACGGGGGAGGGGGGGGGGGCGGTAGGATGGGAGGAAGGAGTAGAAAGAACATCCTGTACTTTTGTAAGAGGCAGGAAAGATAAAATGTTGCAAATGGGAATGGCAAAAATCATACTGCATGAAAAATGGGGGCAGGGATAATTATCTGAAATTGTTGAACTCAATGTTGAGTCCGGCAGGCTGTAAAGTGCCCAATCGAAAGATGAGGTGCTGTTCCTCGAGCTTATGTTGAGCTTCATTGGAACAATGCAATAGCCCGAGGACAGAGAGATCAGAGTGGGAGTGAAGCGGTGAATTAAAGTGACAGGCGACCGGAAGCTCAGGGTCACCCGTACGGACTGAACGGAGGTGTTCCGCAAAGCGGTCGCCCAATCTGCGTTTGATCTCCCCAATGTAGAGGAGGCCGCATCGTGAGCAGCGAATACAGTATATTAAATTGCAAGAAGTACAAGTAAATCGCTGTTTCACCTGGAAGGGGTGTTTGGGGCCCTGGACAGTGGGAAGGGAGGAGGTAAAAGGACATGTGTTGCATCTCCTGCGCTTGCACGGGAAGGTGCCAGGTGAAGGAGCAGGGCTGTTGGGGGTGATTGAGGAGTGGACCAGGGTGTCGCGGAGGGAGCGGTCACTTTGGAATGCTGAAAGGGGAGGTGAGGGGAAGATGTGTTTAGTGGTGGGATCACGTTGGAGGTGGCGGAAATGGCGGAGGATGATCCGTTGAATGTGGAGGCTGGTGGGGTGAAAGGTGAGGACAAGGGGAACCCTATCGTGGTTCTGGGAGGGAGGGGCAGGGGTGAGAGCAGAAGTGCGGGAAATAGAACGGACACGGTCAAGGGCTGTGTCAACCACGGTAGAGGGGAATCCTCGGTTGAGGAAAAAGGAAGGCATGTCAGAAGCACTAGTATGGAAGGTGGCATCATCAGAACAGACGCGGTGGAGACGGAGAAACTGGGAGAATGGAATAGAGTCCTTACAGGAGGCGGGGTGGGAGGAAGTGTAGTCCAGGTAGCTGTGGGAGTCAGTGGGCTTGTAGTGGATGTTTGTTGAAAGCCGATCGCCAGAAATGGAGACGGAGAAGTCAAGGAAAGGAAGGGAAGAGTCGGAGATGGACCATGTGAAGGTGAGGGCAGGGTGGAAATTGGAAGTAAAGTGAATGAACTTATCCAGTTCAGGGCGAGAGCAGGAAACGGCACCAATACAGTCATCGATGTACTGGAAAAAGAGGTGAGGGAGGGGACCTGAGTAGGACTGGAACAAAGAATATTCCACATATCCCATGAACAGGCAGGCATAGCTAGGGCCCATGCAGGTTCCCATAGCAACACCTTTAATTTGGAGGAAGTGAGTGGAGTCAAAGGAGAAGTTGTTCAATGTGAGAACAAGTTCAGCCAGGCGGAGGAGGGTGGTGGTGGGCCTCTGTTCAAGGAAGAAACGGAGCGCCCGAAGGCCGTCCTGGTGGGGGATGGAGGTGTAGGGGGATTGGACGTCCAATCCCTCTACACAGAGGCCCAACCAGTCCCCATCCGCCACCCAGACCTGAAACGTTAACTCTGTTTCTCTCTCCACGGATGCTGCCTGGCCTGCTGAGTATTTCCAGCATTTTCTGTTGTTATTTTGGAAATATTACATTTGGTTCCCTCATCCAAATCATTGATATATATTGTGAATAGCTGGGGCCCAAGCACTGATCCCTGCGATACCCCACTAGTCGCCACCTGCCACCCAAAAAAAGGGGGGTACCGCAGGGTCTATGTCCCTGGACCCCCAAGTCTCTTTAGACCGCCACTGTTTTTAGCTTTTCACCATTTAGAAAGTACCCTGTTCAATCCTTTTTAGGTTCAAAATGGATGACCTCACATTTGCCTACATTGAAATCCATTTGCCAGAGTTTTGCCCATTCACTTAATCTGTCGATATCCCTTTGTAATTTTATGCTTTCGTCTACACTGTCTACAATGCCACCTATCTGGTGTCATTGGCAAATTTCGATATATGACTTTCTATGCCTTCGTCTAAGTCATTAATAAATACTGTGAATAGTTGAGTACCCAACACAGATCCCTGTGGGACACCACTAGTCACATCCTGGCAATTTGAGTCCCCACCCATTATCCCTACTCACTGTCTCCTGCCGTTCAGCCAATTTCCTAACTAGGTCAATAATTTGCCCTCAATTCCGTGGGCTTCTACCTTAGTTAACAGTCTCTTATGTGGGACTTTATCAAGTGCCTTCTGGAAGTCCATATAAATAACATCCATAGACATTCCCCTGTCCACTACTTGAGTCACCTCTTCAAAAAATTCAATCAGGTTTGTCAGGCATGACCTACCTTTCACAAATCCATGCTGGCTCTCTCTGATCAACTGAAAATTTGAGGTGTTCAGTCACCCTCTGCTTAATTATAGACGTTAGCAATTTCCCGACAACAGATGTTAGGCTAACTGGTCTATAATTCCCTGGTTTCTCCCTCTCGCCATTCTTAAATAGCGGAGTGACATGCGCAATTTTCCAATATAAAGGAACTGTTCCTTAATCGAGAGAACTTGGGAAAATTATAGTTAGGGCATCTGCAATGTGCTTACCTAGTTCCTTTAAAACCCTGGGCTGGAAACCATCTGGCCCTGGGTATTTTTCACTCTTTAGTGCAATTATTTTCTTCATTACTGATATTTTACTTACGTTAATTTTATTGAGTCCCTGTCCCTGATTCAATATTAGTTTCTTTGAGATTTCCGGCATGCTATCCTCTTCCTCTACTGTAAATACTGACGTAAAGTAATTATTCAACATGTCTGCCATTTCCTTATCATCATTGACAGTATCACCGCTTTCAGTTTTTAAGGGGCCAACATTGCTCCTGACTATGCTCTTTTTCCTAATATAATTGTAAAAATTCTTTGTGTTGATTTTGATATCCATTGCAAGTTTCTTTTCGTACTCCTTTTTGTAGCTCTTACTTTCTGTTTTGTGACACTTGGCTGTTATTTGTATCTTTCCCATTCACCAGGATCTGTGCTATTTTTTGCATTTTTGTATGCCCTTTCCTTTAGTTTTATGCTGTCCCTCACCTCTTTAGTTTTATGCTGTCCTTTACCTCTTTAGTTTTATGCTGTCCCTTACCTCTTTAGTTTTATGCTGTCCCTTACCTTTAGTTTTATGCTGTCCCTCACCTCTTTAGTTTTATGCTGTCCCTTACCTCTTTTAGTTTTATGCTGTCCCTTCCCTCTTTAGTTTTATGCTGTCCCTTACCTCTACTTTTATGCTGTCCTTTTACCTCTTTAGTTTTATGCTGTCCCTTACCTTTAGTTTTATGCTGTCCTTTACCTCTTTAGTTTGATGCTGTCCCTTACCTTTAGTTTTATGCTGTCCCTTTCCTTTAGTTTTATGCTGTCCCTTACCTCTTTTAGTTTTATGCTGTCCCTTACCTCTTTAGTTTTATGCTGTCCCTTACCTCTTTAGTTTTATGCTGTCCCTTACCTTTAGTTTTATGCTGTCCCTCACCTCTTTAGTTTTATGCTGTCCCTCACCTCTTTTAGTTTTATGCTGTCCCTTCCCTCTTTAGTTTTATGCTGTCCCTTACCTCTTTAGTTTTATGCTGTCCCTTACCTTTAGTTTTATGCTGTCCTTTACCTCTTTAGTTTGATGCTGTCCCTTACCTTTAGTTTTATGCTGTCCCTCACCTCTTTAGTTTTATGCTGTCCCTTACCTCTTTTAGTTTTATGCTGTCCCTTACCTTTAGTTTTATGCTGTCCCTCACCTCTTTAGTTTTATGCTGTCCCTTACCTCTTTTAGTTTTATGCTGTCCCTTCCCTCTTTAGTTTTATGCTGTCCCTTACCTTTAGTTTTATGCTGTCCCTTACCTTTAGTTTTATGCTGTCCCTTACCTTTAGTTTTATGCTGTCCCTTACCTCTTTAGTTTTATGCTGTCCCTTACCTTTAGTTTTATGCTGTCCTTTACCTCTTTAGTTTTATGCTGTCCCTCACCTCTTTAGTTTGATGCTGTCCTTTACCTCTTTAGTTTTATGCTGTCCCTTACCTCTTTAGTTTGATGCTGTCCTTTACCTCTTTAGTTTTATGCTGTCCTTTACCTTTAGTTTTATGCTGTCCCTCACCTCTTTAGTTTGATGCTGTCCTTTACCTCTTTAGTTTTATGCTGTCCCTTACCTCTTTAGTTTGATGCTGTCCTTTACCTCTTTAGTTTTATGCTGTCCTTTACCTTTAGTTTTATTCTGTCCCTTTTACCTCTTTAGTTGTCCATGGCTGTTTATTTTGGTAAGTAGAGCTCTTGCCCCTCAGGGGTATAAACTGGTTCTGTATCACATTAAATTCATTTTTAAACATCTCCCACTGAGCTTCGGTCATTTCACCCATTAACAGATTTGCCCAGTTTACTGTGGACAGTCTCTGCCTCATCCCTCTGAAGTCGGCCTTACCTAAATCTAGAATCTTTGCTGTTTTGCATTTCTCCCTTTCAAACGCTACATTGAACTAGATCATGTTATGATCGCTATTGGATAAATGTTCACGCACAGTTAGGCTGTTAACTAAATCTGGCTCATTACTCATTATTTATTTTGATATGGCTTTTCTCCTTGTTGCCTCTCGGACATATTGCTGTAGAAAACTATCCCGGACACACTCAAGAAATTCACTACCTTTCTGACAGGTGCTAGTCTGCTTATCTCAATCTATATGAAAGTTAAAATCCCCCCAACAAAACCACTCTGCCTTTGCTACACGCTTGTCTAATTTCTGCATTTATACAATCTAGAACTTCCATAGCTCCTACCACTACAGTCTTAAATCCTTTCCTATTTCTCAATTCTACCCATAAAGTCTACACTGCTTGTTTACCTCTGTATCCTCTATCACTGAAGTGATTTCATCCTTAATCTCTATGCTATGCCTCCCCTTGCCATTTTCCATATCTTTCCTGTAGACCTTATAACCTGCTTTAGCCAATCAGGCCAGCAGAGAGTCACGGTGCATTTTTAGTAGAAATATATATTATGGCAGTGTTTTATCTATCATGTTTAATGGTTTTTCCCTCCAATGTTCTCCCTCATGCTTCCTCTCGAATGTGGAAACCCACACAGGGGCACAACTACTTTGTTGGCAATGCATACTCTCCCCGAGTACCTTACCCAAGATGCCATACTTATGCATGACTGGATAACAGCTCCCAAAGGGCTATTTGGCGACAAGAAACATTGCAGCTGAACCCAGTTCAATCCACACCCAACATCCACACGTGCATGGGCTTTTGGACAAGAACCGGTACCAGGTTGCTTCTCCTTTTTATCTTGAGAATGACCAGGCCAGTTAAGAGTATGTTCTACCCACGTGCCTCCCCAGGCGAGATCAGCTAACTCAAGATCAGGCATCAAACCGGAGATTTCCCCAATTTATATGGCTCAGTGTTACAAAATCACATAATCCATTTACCCCTTGATCCATGTGGGGTTAGAGGGGCGTTAGGTGGGCTGTAACAGAATCTGTAATTTGCAAGTGTAAAGCCAGTTCCAAGAACTTGAAAATATTAATGGTGGCAAAGGTGCTCGTATTGAATTGTATCATAAACAAAAAGTTTTTTTTGTAATTAATTCAAAGTTGAACGATAATCCTGCAATTCTACCATAGATTACATTTTAAATGCAACTGGGGTTAGTAGATAGTAGCAGTGCCTTTCCTGACTTGCTGTCTGACGCAGCTCCCCATACAGCCAGTGATACACAGTAGTGACAAATGTGATAAGTGAGCTGAATTTCATTCCACCCGATCTCAGACAGGCAGCATCGGTTGTGTTGTGGTTGCACTACATAAATTACTAGAAAAATGTTATTTCCCCCTCAGTAGAGATTCAGGCTACATTAAACTCCCAATCTGCCTTTTTTTGTTAAAATCATACTGCTCCTAGATTTCCAAAGCGAGCCTGTGTGAAGTGCAACATGTTACGTATTATTTTATTCAGCACAATCTACTCCACAAGTCTGAAATGCAAAATTTACATTTTAGTCATGTTTCTGCCGAAAATATACATGCAGTGCACCAAATCCCTCCAGCTTTCATCATCTGAACCTTCTTCTCCTCGGGTTTTGAGTGCTATTTTTACTGTTCTGCAATGTAAAATCTGTTTGATTATCTTACTGACATTGTACAGAGCAGCTAGAAAACAATTCAGGTAGATATTCCAATCAGGATCTCCATTAGTCAGTGGTGTATTATGAGCATCTGTTTGATGTTAACGTGCTGACCCCAGGCTTTTGTGGATAAGATCCCAGTCTATAAAAGGTCTAATACAAAGAAAATACTGCAGATGCTGGAAATCTGAAATAAAAACAGAAAATGCTGGAGAAACTCAGCAGGTCAGGCAGCATCTGCGAAGAGAGAAACAGAGTTAACGTTCCAGGTCGATGACCTTTCATCAGAACTGGAAAAAAGCAGGAAATGGAACAAAGTTCTTGCATCTCCTCCCACCTTTCCCAGCCACTACACTTGCTTAAAAATCTGTTCCATTTCCTGCTTTTTTCCAGTTCTGATGAAAGGTCATCGACCTGAAACGTTAACTCTGTTTCTCTCTTCACAGATGCTGCCTGACCTGCTGAGTTTCTCCAGCATTTTCTGTTTTTATTATAAAGGTCTAATGTTGGGAGTTTGCCAGAGAGCGGTGGGAAATTGTACATAAAAAGTTTGCCTACAAGGAATGATGGGTAATTTTTAAAAAAGTTTTCATTTACGGGATGTGGCAAGGCCAGCATTTATTGCCCATCGCTAATTGCCCTCGAGAAGGTGGTGGTGAGCCGCCTTCTTGAACCGCTGCAGTCCATGTGGTGAAGGTACTCCCACAGTGCTGTTAGGGAGGGACTTTGAGGATTTTGACCTAACGACGATGAAGGAATGCCGATATATTTCCAAGTCAGGGTGTGACATGCAGGGGAACTTGGAGGTGGTGGTGTTCCCATGCGCCTGCTGCCCTTGTCCTTCTAGGTGGAAGAGGTCGTGGGTTTGGGAGGTGCTGTCGAAGAAGCCTTGGCGAGTTGCTGCAGTGCATCTTCTAGATGGTACAAACTGCAGCCTCGGTGCACCGGTGGTGGAGGGAGTGAATGTTTAAGGTGGTCGACGGGATGCCGATCAAGCGGGCTGCTTTGTCCTGGATGGTGTCGAGCTTCTTGAGTGTTGTTGGAGCTGCACTCGTGCAGGCAAGTGGAGAGTATTCCATCACACTCCTTACTTGTGCCTTGTAGGTGGTGAGAAGCCTTTGGGAGTCAGGAGGTGAGACACTCGTCACAGAATACCCAGTCTCTGACCTGCTCTTGCAGCTACAGTATTTATCCAGTTAAGTTTCTGGTCAACGGTGACCCCCCAGGATATTGGAGATGCGGCCCCAATTTAAAGGGCTGCGGCCATTTGAAGGCCTACAAAAATGTTGGTAGCTTTTCAAAAGTTACTAATATTTTTTAATGTGCGCAGGTATCAGTCTTTGCAAACATTGTTTTGGTAACAAAAATGCCTGGCAAAAGCAAGAGGCTAGCACAATAAATGTTGGATCAGAAACCAAGTCTGTTGCAAGTGGCAAAACAGTAAAACATTCAAACCGCCATCCCCTGCCCCGCGCGAGGGATGTTGAAGTGAAAGTAGCGCAGAATGAGATGGTAAGGAGGAGGTTGACACGCTAGGGCAACTGGTCCAGATAACAGAGTTTCAGAATGCCAGCAAGGAGGCAAAGTAAGAGGCTGTAAGGGTGTAACTGACCGTTACTGCCACAGGCAGTCTAGTCAATGGCACACGTTAGCTGAAGGTAACCAAGCAGATGATACAGCTTTGCATCTGTTGACATGAAAAGTTGTAGTGAGTTTTGCATGGTTAAATACTGACGGGAGGGTACATACAGGTCAGATCAATTTCTCCTCCACCACCTCCTCTGTAAAGTCTGTGGGTTGTGCAGTTAATAAATACACAGACTTCAGAAGTAACAAACAAACAGGTCTTTACTATTCGAAGGTCAGGGCGAATCTGCCCTAGTTATCCTGCCACAACACTTATATACTGGTGTGGTCACTGTCGGTATTACAGTATACAGAAGCCAAACAAGTAGTGCCACACCTAAAGTAGTTCTCTTAAAGGTGAACGGTTACATTCAATAGTTCCCTTAAAGGTAGACGGGTACATACACTACATCCTCCAAAAAATACAAGGGGGATTTCCATTGGTCAACCCATTGTCCCAAAATTGAGGACGTATCAAAACAAATGGCAGTGCAAGAACACTTGGCACAATAACAACAACAACTTGTATTTATGTAGAGCCTTTAACATCGTAAAACATCCCAAGGTGCTTCACAGGAGCGTTAAAACAAAATTTGACATCGAGCCACATAAGAAGGTATTAGGGCAGATGCTTGGTCAAAGAGGTAGGTTTTAAGGAGTGTCTTAAAGGAGGAAAGAGAGGTAGAGAGGCAAAGAGGTTTAGGGAGAGAATTCTAGAGATTAGGGCCTTGGCAGCTGAAGGCAGAGCCACCAATGGTGGAGTGATTGAAATCAAGGACGCTCAAGAGGCCAGAATTTGAGAAGGGCAGATATCTCGGAGAGCTGTGGGGCTGGAGGAGGTTACAGAGATAGGGAGGGGGCAAGGCCATGGAGGAATTTGAAAACAAGGGTGAGAATTTTAAAATCGAGGCGTTGCTTAAACAGGAGCCAATGTAGGTCAGTGAGCACAGGGGCGATGGGTGAACGGGATTTGGTGCGATTTAGGACACGGGCAGCAGAGTTTTGGAAGACCTCAACTTTACGTAGAGTAGAACGTGGAAAGCCAGGCAGGAGTGCGTTGGAATAGTCAAGTCTAGAGGTAACAAAGGCATGGATGAGGGTTTCAGCAGTAGATGAGCCGAGGCAGAGGCGGAGTCAGGCAATCTTATGGAGGTGGAAATAGGCGGTCTTAGTAATGATGCGGATTTGTGATTGGAAGCTCATTTCAGGATCAATTATGACACCAGGGTTTGAAACAGTGTGGCTCAGCCTCAGACAGGTGCTAGGGAGCGGGATGGAGTCAGTGGCTAGGGAACGGAGTTTGTGGCGGAGACCGAAAACAATTGCTTCAGTTTGGCTTTAGTTGGGAGGAAATTTCTGCTCATCCAGTACTGGATATTGGTCAAGCAGTCTGACAATTTAGAGACAGTTGAGGGGGTCAACAGAAGTGGTGGTGAGGTAGAGCTGGGTGTCACCAGTGTACATGTGAAAACTGACGCTGTGTTTTCGGATGATGTCGTCGAGGTGCAGCATGTACATAGAAACATAGAAGATAGGAACAGGAGTAGGCCATTCGGCCCCTCAAGCCTGTTCTGCCATTTAATGAGGTCGTGGCTGATCATCCAAATTCAGTACCCTGTCCCTGCTTTCTCCCCCTATCCCTTGATCTCTTTAGCCTCAAGAAATTTATCTAACTCCTTCTTGAATATATTTAATGAATTGGCCTCAACTGCCTTTGTGTCGCAGAGAATTCCACAGGTTCTCCACTCTCTGGGTGAAGAAATTCCAGCTCATTTCTGTCCTAAATGGCTTACCCCTTATCCTTAGACTGTGACCCCTGGTTCTGGACTCCTCCGCCAGTGGGAACATCCTTCCTGCATCTAGTCTGTCTAGTCCTGTTAGAATTTTCTAAGTTTCAATGAGATCCCCTCTCATTCTTCTAAACTCTAGCGAATATAAGCCTAATCGACCCAATCTCTCATCATACATCATTCCTGCCATCCCAGGTATCAGTCTGGTGAATCTTCGCTGCACTCCCTCCATGGCAAGAACATCCTTCCTCAGATAAGGTGACCAAAACTGCACACAATACTCAAGGTGCGGTCTCACCAAGGCCCTGTACAACTGCAGCAAGACATCCTTGCTCCTGTACTCGAATCCTCTCGCTATGAAGGCCAACATACCATTTGCTTTCTTAACCGCCTGCTGCACCTGCATGCTTACCTTCAGCGACTGGTGCACAAGGACAGCCAGGTCTCGTTGCACTTCCTCTTTTCCCAATCTATTGCCGTTCAGATAATAATGTCTTCCTGTTTTTGCCACCGACGTGGATAACCTCGCACTTATCCACATTATACTGCATTTGCCATGCATTTGCCCAATCACCCAACCTGTCCAAATCATACTGGAGTTTCCCTGCATCCTCCTCACAGCACACATGCCCACCCAGCTTTGTGTCGTCTGCAAACTTGGAGATATTCCATCTAGTTCCCTTGTCTAGATCATTTATATATATTGTGAATAGCTCGGGTCCTAGCACCGATTCCTGCAGTACCCCACTAGTCACGGCCTACCACTCGGAAAAAGACCCGTTTATTCCAACTCTTTGCTTCCTGTCAGCCAACCAGTTCTCTATCCAAGAGAGTACCTTACCCCCAATCCCATGTGCTTTAACATTGTACGCTAATCTCTTGTGCGGGACCTTATCGAAAGCCTTCTGAAAGTCCAAATACACCACATCCACTGATTCTCCCTTATCTATTCTACCAGTTACATCCTCAAAAAATTCCAGTAGATTAGTCAAGCATGATTTACCTTTTGTAAATCCATGTTGACTTTGTCCGATCCTGTCACTGTTTTCCAAGTGCTCTGCTATTACATCTTTTATAATGGAAATCTAGCATTTTCCCCACTACCGATGTCAGGCTTGCCGGTCTATAATTCCCCGTTTTCTCTCTACCACCCTTTTTAAATAGTGGGGTTACAGTGGCTATCCTCCAATCCATGGGAACTGTTCCAGAGTCTATAGAATTTTGGAAGATGCCCAGCAATGCATCTACTATTTCTAGGGCCACTTCCTTAAGTACCCTAGGATGTAGATTATCAGGCCCTGGGGATTTATCGGCCTTCAATCCTGCCAATTTCCCTAACACCATTTCCCGACAAATACTGATTTTATTCAATTCCTCCCTCTCATTAGACCCTATGTTCCTGACATCTCTGGGAGGTTATTTGTGTCCTCCTTTGTGAAGACAGAACTAAAGTATGTATTTAATTGGTCTGCCATTTCTTTGTTCCCCATTATAAATTCCCCTGATTCTGACTGCAAGGGACTTACGCTTAACTTCACCAATCTTTTACTCTTCACATATCTATAGAAGCTTTTACAGTCAGTTTTTATGTTCCCTGAAAGCTTACTCTCATAATCTATTTTCCCCCTCTTAATTAATCCCTTTGTCCTCCTTTGCTGAATCGTAAACTGCTCCCAATCCTCAGGTTTGCTGCTTTTACTGGCCAAATTATATGTCCTCTCCTTGGATCTTATGCTATCCCTAATTTCCCTTGTTAGCCATGGTTGAGTCACCTGTTTTGTTTTATTTTTATGCCGAACAAGGATGAACAAATTCTGTATTTCATCCATGCGATCTTTAAATGTTTGCCACTGCCTATCCACCATCAACCCTTTTAACTAACGTTCCCCAATCCATTCTAGCCAACTCGTGCCTCATACCGTCGTAGTTTCCTTTATTTAAATTCAGGGCCCTAGTCTCTGAGTCAACTACTCACTCTCCATTTTAATGAAGAATTCTATCATATTATGATCGCTCCTCCCCAAGGGGCCTCGCACAACAAGATTGCTAATTAATCCTTTCTCATTACATAATACCCAGTCTAAAATGGCCTGATTTCTAGTTGGTTCCTCGACATATTGGTCCAGGAAACCATCCCATATACACTCTAGGGATTCCTCCTCCACAATATTGTTACTAATTTGGTTAGCCAAATCTACATGTAGATTAAAAGTCACCCATGATAACTGCTGTGCCCTTATTGCACGCGTCTCTAATATCCCGTTTAATGCCATCCCCAACCTCAGCATTACTGTTTGGGGGTCTGTATACAACTCCACATCATCAGGGCTAATATCCTTCCTTACTATTGTGTTAATCTCCTCTTTAACCAGCAATGCTACCCCACCTCCTTTTCCTTTTTTCCTGTCCTTCCTGAATATTGAATACCCCTGGATGTTGAATTCTCAGTCTTGGTCACCCTGGAGCCATGTCTCCGTAATCCCAATTATATCATAACCGTTTACATCTATTTGCGCAGCTAATTCATCCACCTTATTACGAATGCTCCTCACATTAAGACACAAAGCCTTCAGGCTTGATTTTTTAACACGCTTAGTCATTTTAGAATTATTATTTATTGTGGCCCTGTTTGATTTACACCCTTGATTTCTCTGCCTTCCACTTTTGCTTTTCTCCTTCCTGTCTTTTGCTTCTATCCTTGCTTCCCTTTCCTCTGACTCCCTGCACAGGTTCACAACCCCCTGCCATTTTAGTTTAAACCCTCCCCAATAGCACTAGCAAACACTCCCCATGTAGATGAGAAATAGCTGGGGGCGGGGCAAGGATAGATCCTGGGGGACACCAGAGGTAATGATGCGGGAGCAGGAAGAGAAGCCATTGCAGGTGATTCTCTGGCTACGATTAGAAAAGAATGGAACCAGGTGAGTGCAATGCCAACTAATGCCATCAATGTAGCCCAAAACAGCGGCGGCAACAGAAACAATGCCGCAGGAAAATTAATGCTGGAGCACTCAAAGACCCAGCAAAGAAAGCCCTATTCAGCCTGTGCCTCAAACAACCTGACGACTCTCAGTGATGCAGAGACACAGAGGGGGCACAGCGCCTGGTCTGCACTCAAGGCCTCTATAATCAGCACCTGTGAAGAGACGCTCGGTCACTCGACCAGGAAACACCAAGACTGGTTCGACGAGAATGACCAGGAGATCCAGGAGCTAATAAGCTGTAAGCGCAAGGCATTCCGGATCTGGAAACAGCAACAGAACTACAGACGCCTAAAGCACCCAAGGCTCTACCCCACTGTGGGCCAAGAACAGAGAGGTACTCATCAAGGACAGAGAGGCAGTCAGTGCCCGCTGGAAGGAGCACTTCGAAGATCTCCTTAACTGCGACTCTGTCTTCGATGCGAGTGTCCTCAACTCCATCCCACAGCATGCTACCCGCCACCATCTCAGCACAACCCCAGCCCGGCATGATGTTGAAAAGACCATCGGACAACTGAAGAACAACAAGGCCTCAGGAGCAGATGGAATCCCCACCGAGGCACTAAAGCATGGCGGAGAAGCACTACTGGCACAAATTCATGAACTCATTTCTCTTACCTGGAAGGAGGAGAGCATGCCAGGGGATCTCAGAGATGCCATAATTGTGACCATCTTCAAGAAAGGTGTCAAGTCCGATTGCGGTAATTACAGAGGAGTTTCCCTGCTGTCTGCCACAGGGAAAGTCATCGCAAGAATCCTCCTCAATCGCCTTCTCCCAGTGGCCGAAGAGCTCCTCCCAGAGTCGCAATGCGGATTCCGCCCACTAAGGGGCACAATGGATATGATCTTCACCGCACATCAATTACAAGAGAAATGCAGAGAACAGCACCAACCGCTGTACATGGCCTTCTTTGATCTCACAAAGGCCTTCGACACCGTCAACCGTGAGGGATTATGGAGTGTCCTCCTCAAATTCGGCTGCCCTCAAAAGTTTGTCACCATCCTCCGTCTGCTTCATGACGACATGCAAGCCGGGATCCTGACCAACGGTTCCACCACAGACCCAATTCACGTACGAACCGGGGTCAAGCAAGGCTGTGTCATCACACCAACGCTCTTCTCGATCTTCCTTGCTGCAATGCTCCATCTCACCCTCAGTAAGCTCCCCACTGGAGTGGAGCTAATTTACAGAACAAACGGGAAACTGTTCAACCTCCGTCGCCTCCAGTCCAGATCCAAGGTCGTCCCATCCTCTGTCGGCGAATTACAGTATGCAGACGACGCTTGCGTCTGCGCTCACTCGGACGTCGAACTCCAAACCATCGTCAACACCTTCACCAAAGCGTATGAGAGCATGGGCCTTACAGTAAACATCCATAAAACAAAGGTCCTCTACCAACCTGCCCCCGCCACACAGTACTGCCCCCGATGATCAAAATCCACGACAAGGCCTTGAACACCATGGACCACTTTCCATACCTCGGGAGCCTACTGTTAACAAGAGCAGAGGTCGACGACGAAGTCCAACACCGCCTTCAGTGTGCCAGTGCAGCCTTCGGTCGCCTGAGGAAGAGTGTGTTTGAAGACCAGGACCTCAAACCCGGCACTAAGCTCATGGTCTACAGAGCAGCAGTGATACCCACCCTGCTGTATGCCTCAGAGACATGGACCATGTACAGCAGGCACCTCAAAGCACTGGCGAGGTATCACCAACGCTGCCTCCGCAAGATGCTGCAACTCCATTGGCAGGATAGGCGCACCAATGTCAGTGTTCTTGCTCAGGCCAACATCCCCAGCATCGAAGCTTTGACCATGCTCAATCAGCTCCGATGGACGGGTCACATTGTCCGCATGCCCGATATGAGACTCCCAAAACGAGCGCTCTATTCGGAGCTGCGGCACGGCAAGAGCGCCCCAGGTGGGCAGAGGAAACACTTCAAGAACACCCTCAAAGCCTCCTTGAAAAAGTGTAACATCCCCACTGACACCTGTGAATCCCTGGCCCAAGACTGCACAAAGTGGAGGAGAAGCATCCGGGAAGGCGCCGAACACCTCGAGTCTCTTCGCCGGGAGCAAGCGGAAGCCAAGCGCAGGCAGCGCACGTCAACCCAAGCACCCCACCCTCCCGCCCCTTCAACCACCGTCTGCCCCACCTGTGACAGAGACTGTAGGTACCGCATTGGACTCATCAGTCACCTGCAAACTAATTTTTAATGTGGAAGCAAGTCATCCTCGGATCCGAGGGACTGCCTAAGACAGAGAGAGAGAGGGAGAGAGAGAGAAGTGGAAACAGGAAGGAAACAAAAAACAAGAGCATCAGAATAGCCTCAAAATGCTGCTACAAATCTTACTATAAAGGCTCTTTAAATGCACTTCCATAAACAATGCACCTTAGCAGTCATTTTACATGGGAAAGCAGATGACAGAGCACTATACGGACACGAGCAAATTCCATGGACAGGGCCTAATTTTAATACGAGTAACTGCAAACTGGCAGGCATTTCTGGCACCAGTCCTCATCAGCCAGTTGTGTGTGTGAGATTTGTAATCAGGTATCTGAACCAGGGAGGTCTGCAGTACTTCAGACCATTGTTGATAATTGGCCAGTCAGTTTGGCTTATTAGTGAAACCTGGAGAGGTAGACCTATCATTGGGGGAGGAGATTCTTCGCACTGGGCTGCAGACAACCCTACAAGACAATGTCCTAAAGAGTTGGGTGATCCTAGCTGGATGAGGTGTGGGAAACTTTAACAGTGCTTTGTACTGGTATGCTGTATGGTTTCAGCAGGTTTAACTCAACAGTACCCCTGCCTACACTTGGGGTCTCTCGACTCTGCCAACTTACACCTATAGTCTCTGTATTTGGAGATGTTGGGTATGTCCCTATGTGGAGAGTGTGCAATCCACACCAGACATTCTACAGGAGTAGATTTCTCAGTAGCTTGATTCTGGGACTTCAACATGGTGACGGGTTTTTGTGCGTGTCAGATACTTGGTTGACCAAAAAAGAAATCCTTTGTGTTTCTGATATGATCCATAAAGTTCAAATTCAAAGCAATTATTGCTAATGCTTTTTAATGTCTCGATAAATCCTTGTAGTTCTTTTAACATATGGGAGCAATTTGTATAAGTGTATCAGTATGTTGTTATAACTAATAGTTTTAATTGCAAGGTTTTCATGCTGTTTGCAGTCTTATGTACTTGCCTGAAGAAAACACTCTTGTGTAACTTTAGCACAGTAGACATCCAAATTGAGGAGTCACATGAAAACAGAAACTACCTCACTATGCATTTCACTAAACTATCTTTATTTCAAGTACGAGAGCGGAACTGATTTCGGGACACTTCATCCTTCAAACGCAGCAGTATACTCTAACTTCAAGTCAGTATATTCCGTGTGTTTATTCCCTTATCGAGTCACGTTTTCCCTGTAATTTGAAATAACAAGCTAATATTTACACAGGAGCTAAAAAGAAAATTCTTCCAACAATCCATTTTACAGTCGCAATTTCAAAGCCACTACTATGTAACAAAATACAGCCTTTGACAAAGCTTTCAAAGGCACTGGTTGTATACCAGAGATGATCAAAACCCTGCCCCCCCCCACCCCCGCCACCCTTGTTTGCTTGACCCCAGTGACAGCAATAAAGCATGCTGATTAGAAGATTGGTATACTTCAGCATTTACAACAGGCCTGCCAGTTTGGGGGGGAAAGAAACAGCTTTAATACTCTACTGCAAACCAATGCTTGCTTAAGACAAAGCAGACATATCCTCTCCTGCTCACTTTGACTCCAGCCAAGGTAAGCACGAAGCAACTCAATTACACTTGCCTCCGATGTAACCACTGCAATTAATACTTCGCATTTATAAAATACAACAATTAGCACAATAGGACAGCCAAATTCTTTAAGAGAATTAGTTTGGTGCATGTTTACAACAAATAACATATTTCAAAACCTTTACCACAAGATACTTAAAGAAAATCAAATTCTGTCAGGACATTGTGATCGTTTGCAGTGTAATTAATTTATAATGTTATCATAAAGAAAGAATTACCTCAATCTTTATCATCAGTTATGTGGGGGAGGGAGAGGAAATAAGCACCCGTACCCTAACCTCACCAAATGTCTGCTGCATGGCACTCATTGCTCAGTACCATGTGTCCCCTTGACTACTAAAAATATCAACTATCCCACAAGAGTAATTTAAGGATTTTCCACTCATGAATCACTAATTTATCTATGATTTTGGAATCAGTATTAGATATTCATGGTATTTACATTTCATTTTCAAATTGTACATTCGGTAAGAATTAACTAATATGTATAAATTAAAATTCCCTGTACGGGATTTTTTTTTTAAATTATGAAAAAACATTTCTTCATTTTCTCCACCAGTCAGGAAGCATCATCAGACAAGTGGGACAGGCAGGAAAGCAAGTGCCTGATCCAGGCCTTAATCAATACTAGTAAATGTCAAGATTATGTGTTCCAGGCTACGAAGAAAGTTTGCTCTTCCTTCCGGTGATAAAACACCTGGCCTTTGCTTGACACCTTGGCATGGCTGAGTCTGGGAGTTGTGGATGGAAGCACACCCACATCCTACCATTCTCTAGGTCTCCAAACCCTGCATCTCACACAATCCTGAAATTATTTTTACTGTCTGCAGACATTCAGAATTTAATTCCCCTGGCAGAGATTGCCCTTGAACAATTTGAAACATGGCTCCTGTAAAATCGAAGGTCTGGGGCTAACTCTATTTTTGTTTTTTCCTGGGATAGCAGGAGCCCAAACTGCCTGAATATGGGAGCTGTACGTTATTGTGATGAAATAACTCTGTGTTCTGGCATTTGTATTGTCTGTTGTTGTTGTACTTGCTAAAGTCTGGAATGTTCTACAGATGTAACCACTAATGGTCCTCCCTAGCCCCGCCCCTCTGGATCCTCCGGATTGGTGTGAGTCTTACTCATAAGGGCTGGGTCAGTATTGAATGATGGCTGCCTTGTGTTAACTCGATGCCATGTTCTTACTTAATAAAAGCCTTTAGTTTTAAGCTTTAACCTCACGGATTCAGACCGTTATTTGGCACATCAGTTATACAGCTTGTTGTGCTGTTTTTGTGCAAAGAAACTGGCCAGTCAATTGGCCAAGTAAGGAAACACATGGTTCTCTTCTAGTCACAAATAGACAACCACAATTGGGGTCAAATGGCACAAATCCAGACACAGTAAAAGTCCATCCTAAGAGGAGCATCTTGTACTGGTAACAATCACTTGAAACTCAGAAAATTCCTATGGTTTTCCTCAGATAGTTAAATGAAAAAAGAATATGTGGCGCCGAGTAAGCTTTCCCGGCATAATGATGTAGCTTTTGGGAGAATGTGCCTTTTAGTCCTAAAAGGAATTGGGCCAACTTGAACCTTTTTCAAAGCAGAAATGTTGCCTTACATGGCCTTTGGGGCTTACTGCAGTGTTCACCATATGTTGCCTTGACAGGAGGCTTTACTTGCAATCAGGAAAACTAGGGAGTCGGTTGGCACAATGTTTAGTAATTGGCATCGGTACATAGAGGTTATGTCCTAAAAGTGTGTGTATATATATATATATAAATAAAAAAAGCATTACCAGTCCCAATGTCTGACATTCTATAAATAGCCTATAAAATTATAATCATGATATATCTTCCAACAAATAATAATGTAGGTCAGACATGCAAGAAATGATAAACATGTAAACATTTTACCATGCTACTGATTTCATTAGTCAAGAGCACAATTCTATGTTATTCAGAGTAAAGCAATAAATCCTCAATGAGCTATCACAGTAAACCACTTGCTCTTATATTTTTCCCATGAAACAATTGGTCTGTAATCTTACCTGACAAAAGTAAAATATTTGAATGAATAATTACCTGAAAGAACCATCCAAGTTGGATCTATGAATAAAACTCAGCTTTGCATCTGCCCAGTAAAGTTTCTGCTCCTCTATGTCAATTGTGAGTCCATTTGGCCAGTAAATATCAGAGTCCACAATGACGGAACGACTGCTGCCATCCATGCCCGCTCGTTCAATTCTCGGTATTTCACCCCAGTCTGTCCAATACATGTACCTGTAAAAACATATAGAGAGCAACAGAGGTGAAATAAGAACTTGCTAACAAACATGGACTTGGTTCTCCAGTTTAAAATATTCTCAATTTACATGCGGTGCATAAGATGTAAAAACCACCATGACAAAAGACATTGCATTGTTTTACAAATACTGTAGAATCCACAGTCGTCACAAATAATTCTTATTCAGCAATTAGCCTTCTTCACCAATGCTTCATTTAACAGGATATCTCACAGAAATATTGAAAGTCTCGTCTGCTTACATACCAGACATGTTCCACCATCTGCACGGCTAGCTTTTCTAAACAGCTGTGTTTAGAGCTGTGAATACAGACAATTATTATTTGGGCAGTTTCTGTTTAAACTGCACTTTCAAAACTGTTATGCAGTTTGAGGGAAATTTATAATGGAGCACCCAATTTTTCTTTTTCAGAAAGAGTCCACACCTTGTATAAGAGAAAGGAGATTGCCAGTGGGGAAGTCAGACTTATTTCACATTCGAAAACAACACATGTGGCCTAGGTCTTTTCAGGAATTCTCTTCTTGACTTAACTGTACTTTCTTTTCCTCATAATTCTGGGGGCCCTCAAGGAACAGCATGGTATGGTATTAAGTCATACAGACTTGGAAGGGCTCAGTTACTGTTCCATGTTGTGTTAGCTGTGGCAGCACTGCAACAACTTACAATTATATCATGACTTTAACATTGTGAACATTCCAAGGTGTTTCATAAGAAATGGATGGCAAATAGATGAACAAAGACAAGGAAAAGAAGAACATAAAGAATAGGAGCAGGAGTAGGCCATATGGCCCCTCGATCCTGCTCTGCCATTCAATAAGATCATGGCTGATCTTCTACTTCAACTCCACTTTCCCGCCCAATCCCCATATCCCTTGCTTCCCTTAGTGCCCAAAAATCTATCGATCTCTGTCTTGAATATACTCAACGACTGAGCATCCACAGTTCTCTGGGGTAGAGAATTCCAAAGATTCATAACCCTCTGAGTGAAGAAATTTCTCCTCATCTCAGTCCTAAATAGCCAACCTATTATCCTGAGGCTGTGACCCCTGGTTCTAGACTCCCCAGCCAGGGGGGGGGGGGGGACAGCCTCTTAGCCTGTCAAGCCCTCTCAGAATTTTATACATTTTAATGAGACCACTTCTCCAGAGAATATAGGCCCATTCTACTCAATCTCTCCTCATAGAACAGTCCTCTCATCCCAAGAATCAATCTATAGAACCTTTGTTGCACCCCCTCTAAGGCAAGTATATCCTTCCTTAGTTAAGACGACCAAAACTGTACACAGTACTCCAGGTGTGGTCTCACCAAAGCCCTATATAATTGCAGCAAGACTTCCTGGCCTAGAAACTTGTCTTGGGGCGGTGGTTCAAACCGGCCGTATCGGATCGGCCACCTGTTATACGCAGCGCCTGCTACATTGACTGCATCTTCCTCATCTACCCTGCTAGGTACACCCTTTCATAAAACCGTGTTGATTCTGCCTAATCATACTGTAATTTTCCAAGTGCCCTGTTCCCATGGGCTAGAAATTCATCTGTTGAGCGACACTCCGTAGCGCCATGAAATAGTGATAAAATGGTGGCCCCCACTCTTTCACCAGCTGGTGGCAGGTCCCACAGCGGCTGCCATATTCCTCTCCCCCTTTGTGCTGCCGGTAGCTGGTAGCGCCCTGAAAGAAAAAATGGCGGCGTGGTGACGTCAATCGGCGTGCAATGCCGAATTAACGTCAACAATGCTAACTTCGACCCCAACAGTGCTGGGTCCTAACCACACCAGGTTAACCTGGCGTGCAAGCAGGCTGACAGTGGCGATGTCTGCACCTCTTAGAGGGTCACATACACATCGTTCAGGTAAGTTTGAATGTAAGGTTTTTGGACTGTTTTTTTTTGGTTTTGTTGAAGTGGTGGCTTGCTGAAATAGATGTGAAAAGTTTTTTGTTTTTTTAAAATTGTGTAGGGAGTGCTGCTGGACACTTGCAAGGGTTTTCTGCAAATACTCTGCCAGTCACGCAACATCCGTGGAGTGAAAAAGAGTTCATGTCTCAGGTCGAGATGCTGGCTTAGCAGCTGAGTATTTCCAGCATTTTATGCTGTCATTTCACATTTACAGCATTCGCTTGCAGAGGGAAGAGGAAGGCACAGAAGAGGAGGAAGCAGAAGAGGAAGAAGCAGATGGAAGGATGATTCCCAGACAGCCCCTTTGTGGCTGAGATATACAGGATGGAAATCAGAGGTGCATGTAACATGGGTAATGCAGTAATCATGGGGGACTTTAATCTACATATAACTGGGCAAACCTAATTTGCAGTAATAGTGTGGAGGACGAAGTCATGGAAGGTATGCAAGATAGTTTCCTGGATCAGTATGTTGAGGAACCAACTAGGGAACAGGCTATTTTAGATCTAGTATTGTGCAACGAGAAAGGGTTAATTAATAACCTTGTAGTAAAGGGGCCTTTAGGGAAGCGTGACCATAATATGATAGAATTTTATATTGCATTTGAAAGTGATTTTGTTAAATCCAAAACTAGGGTCTTAAACCTAAACAAAGCAAACTACTGTACGTAGGTATGAGGGGTGAGTTGGCTAAGGTAGATTGGGAAGCTACATTAAAAGGTATGATGGTAGACAAGCAATGGCTAGCATTTAATGAATTAATACATAATTTACAACAAATATACATTCCTTTAAGGCACAAAAACCCCACAGGAAAAGTGGTCCAACAAGGCTAACAAGAGAAGTTAAAGATAGTATTAGATCAAAGCAAGAGGCTTATAATGTTGCCAAAAAAGATTAGGACGCCTGAGGGTTGGAGGATTTTAGAATTCAGCAAAGGAGGACCAATAAATTGATAAAGAAAGGGAAAATAGAATATGAGAGTAAACTAGCGAGAGACATAAAAACAGATTGTAAAAACTTCTATAGGTATATAAAAAGGAAAAGATTTGCGAAAGTAAATGTGGGTCCTTTACAGGCTAGGAGAGGAGAAATTATAATGGAGAACAAGGAAATGGCAGAGAAATTAAACAAATACTTTGGCCGCGATTTTATCAGCGGCATCGGGATGGTGGCGGGAAAGCTGGTTTCCGGGTTCCAGTCACGATCCTGGCTGCAGCCGCTCTGTCAAAGGGATTTTCCCTTGATTGGCCTTGTTAAGCCCGCCCTGCAGGCTTCCTGGCCTATTAACAGGAAGCGTGTCTGATGACGTCATTTGATGACGCGTCATCAGCCGGTTTCCTTAAAGAGACCACGGCCACATTGAGTTTGACAGTTGTTCTGTCAGTGTTTGACAGCATTGAGGGGCTGCAAACACTGACGAGCACTGCACAAAGGTGGGCACTTGCACCCAGGCTCTCCAATGACTCCCTCCATATGCTTATGGAGGGAGTCACAACACGCAAGGAGGTTCTCTCTTCCCTTCTAAGGGCAGAAGAGACCTCCCCAGGACACCAACGCAGTGTCAACCTGGCGCATCATGTGGCAGCCAGGGTTAACAGCGTCAAGTGAAGTAAATCTGGCCATGGTGATGCCATCGCTGGCCTCCGGAACAGCAATGTTATCAGGGGCGGATGCCCTGTCTCCAGTGCAGCATCAGGTGATGGTGGAGGTTGGTGATGTTGGTGTTGGGGCTGATCATGGAAGGATTCAGAGGACCAAAGTGTGATTTTTTTCAAAGGACACTGATGTTGCTGCAATAGATGGCAGCTGCAGGTGAGATGACAGCAGCGATCTGCCAATGGTGAGAGAGATTGTTCCAATGAGGTGACACTAGACATACAGTTGCCTCTAAACACTTGCAAGCTAAAGAAATCTATATGTCTTACAAATGCAGTAACCAAAAGTTTGTGCGCTCTGAAACTGACCATCTGCAACATGGCATCCTTTACAGAACTTCTGCAGACTCAACTCATGCCAGGGTGAGCTGGCATGTTCCCCGAGCAGCGGGTAACCCATGGGGGAGAACGTAAAATTGGAAGGAAGCCTCAACATACCATTAAATTGGCTCTTAACAAGCCATTTAATTGTATCCACCACTGCTTGGTGTCGGGTCAGCTCTCTGCTGACAGACCCGACACCTGGAAGACTCGTGTGGAAGCGGGTTGACTGCGGGGTTCCTACCCGCTGTCAATGTTTGCTATTTTGACAGCGGACCCACCTCCAAACCCACCCTCTGAGTGCTGGCAAAATTCCTTTGTGTTTGTCTTCACGGAAGAAGTCGCAAAAACTTCCCGGAAATAGTGGAGAACCAAGGGTCTAGCGAGAATGAGGAAATGAAAGAAATTAGTATTAGTAAAAAATATAGTACTGGAGAAATTAATGGGACTGAAAGCCAATTAATCCCCAAGACCTGATGGCCTACATCCTAGGGTTTCGAAAGAGGTGGCTATAGAGATAGTGGATGCATTGGTTGTCATCTTCCAAAATTCCATAGATTCTAGAACGGTTCCTGCGGATTGGAAGGCAGCAAATGTAACCCCACTGTTGAAAAAAGGAGGGAGAGAAAACAGGGAACTACAGACCAGTTAGCTTGACATCAGTAATAGGGAAAATGCTAGAATCTATTATTAAGTACATGGTAACAACATAGAAACATAGAAGATAGGAGCAGGAGTAGGCCATTCGGCCCCTCGAGCCTGCTCCGCCATTCAATGCGATCATGGCCGATCGTCCAAACTCAGTACCCGGTCCCTGCTTTCTCCCCATACCCCTTGAACCCTTTAGCCTTAACAAATATATTCAATTCCTTCTTGAATATATTTAATGAACTGGCCTCCACCGCCTTCTGTAGTAAAGAGTTCCACAGGTTCACCACTCTCTGGGTAAAGAAATTCCTCCTCATTTCTGTCCTAAATGGCCTACCCTTTATCCTTAGACTGTGTCCCCTGGTTCTGGACTCCCCGACCATCGGGAACATCCTTCCTGCATCTAGTCTGTCCAGTCCTGTCAGAATTTTATTAGTTTCAATGAGATCACCTCTCATTCTTCTAAACTCTAGCGAGTACAAGCCCAATCGACCCAATCTCTCCTCATATGTCATTCCTGCCATCCCAGGTATCAGCCTGGTGAATCTTCGCTGAACTCCTTCCATGGCAAGAACATCCTTCCTCAGCTAAGGCGACCAAAACTGCACACAATACTCAAGGTGTGGTCTCACCAAGGCCCTGTACAACTGCAGCAAGACATCCTTGTTCTTGTACTCGAACCCTCTCGCTACGAAGGCCAACATACCATTTGCCTTCTTAACCGCCTGCTGCACCTGCATGCTTACCTTCAGCGACTGGTGCACAAGGACACCCAGGTCTCGTTGCACTTCCCCTTCTCCCAATCTATTGCCATTTAGATAATAATCTGCCTTCCTGTTTTTGCCACCAAAGTGGACAACCTCACATTTATCCATGTTATAGTGCATCTGCCATGTTTCTGCCTAATCGCCCATGTCCAAATCATCCTGGAGTTTCTCAACATCCTCCTCACAGCACACACGCCCACCCAGCTTTGTGTCATCTACAAATTTGGAGATATTACATCTAGTTCCTTTGTCTAGATCATTAATATATATTGTGAATAGCTGGGGTCCAAGGACCGATCCCTGCGGTGCCCGACTAGTCACTGCCTGCCACTCGGAAAAGGACCCGTTTATTCCAACTCTTTGCTTTCTGTCTGCCAACCGGTTCTCTATCCAAGTCAATACCTTGCCCCAAATCCCATGTGCCTTAACTTAACACGCTAATCTCTTATGTGGGACCTTATTGAAGGCCTTCTGAAAGTCCAGATACATCACATCCACTGGTTCTCCCTTATCTATTTTACCAGTTACATCCTCAAAAAATTCCAGTAGATTAGTCAAGCACGATTTACCTTTTGTGAATCCATGTTGACTTTGTCCGATCCCGTCACTGTTCTCCAAGTGCTCTGCTATTACATCTTTTATAATGGGCTCTAGCATTTTCCCCACTACCGATGTCAGGCTTACCGGTCTGTAATTCCCTGTTTTCTCTCTACCACCTTTTTTGAATAGTGGGGTAACATTAGCTACCCTCCAATCCATGGGTACTGTTCCAGATTCCATCGAATGTTGGAAGATGATCAGCAATGCATCTACTATTTCTAGGGCCACTTCCTTAAGTACCCTAGGATGTAGATTATCAGGCCCTGGGGATTTATCGGTCTTCAATCCCATCAATTTCCCTAACACCATTTCCCTACAAATACTGATTTCTTTCAGTTCCTCCCTTTCATCAGACCCTATGTTCCCCGGCATCTCTGGGAGGTTATTTGTGTCCTCCTTTGTGAAGACAGAACCAAAATATGTATTTAGTTGGTGTGCCATTTCTTTGTTCCCCATTATAAATTCCCCTGATTCTGACTGCAAGGGACCTACGCTTGACTTCACCAATCTTTTTCTCTTCACATATCTATAAAAGCTTTTACAGTCAGTTTTTATGTTCCCTGCAAGCTTACTCTCATTCTATTTTCCCATTCTTAATTAATCCCTTTGTCCTCCTTTGTTGAATCCTAAATTGCTCCCAATCCTCAGGATTATTGCTTTTTCTGGCCAATTTATATGTCCTCTCCTTGGAGCTTATGCTATCCTTAATTTCCCTTGTTAGCCACGGTTGAGTCACCTTTTTTGTTTTATTTTTGTGCCAAACTGGGATGAACATTTTCTGCAGTTTATCCATGCGATCTTTGAATGTTTGCCATTGCCTATCCACCGTCAACCCTTTGAGTGACATTCCCCAATTAATCCTACCCAACTCATGCCTCAGACCATCGTAGTTTCCTTTATTTAAATTGAGGACCCTAGTCTCTGAGTCAACTACTTCATTCTCCATCTTAATGAAGAATTCGATCATATTATGATCGCTCCAACCCAAGGGGCCTCGTACAACACGATTGCTAATTAATCCTTTCTCGTTACATAATACCCAGTCTAAGATGGCCTGATCTCTGGTTGGTTCCTCGACATATTGGTCCAGGAAACCACCCCGTAAACACTCCAGGAATTCCTCCTCCACAGTATTGTTACTAATTTGGTTAGCCCAATCTATATGTAGATTAAAGTCACCCATGATGACTGCAGTGCCCTTATTGCACGCTTCTTTAATTTCCCTTTTAATGCCATCCACAACCTCCGCCTTACTGTTTGGAGGTCTATATACCACTCCCACTAACGTTTTCTGCCCCTTAGTATTTCTCAATTCTATCCATACAGCTTCCACATCATCAGAGCTAATATCCTTCCTTACAATTGTGTTAATCCCTTCTTTAACCAGTAATGCTACCCCACCTCCCTTTCCTTTTTGCCTATCTTTCCTGAATATCGAATACCCCTGGATGTTGAGTTCCCAGCCTTGGCCATCCTTGAGCCACGTTTCCGTAATCCCAACCAAATCATATTTGTTTACCTCTATTTGCGCAGCCAATTCATCCACCTTATTACGAATGCTCCTCGCATTAAGACACAAAGCCTTCAGGCTTATTTTTTTAACGCTCTTAGACCTATTAGAATTATTATTTACTGTGGCCATGTTTGATTTAAACCGATGATTTCTCTGACTGCCACTTTTGTTTTTCTCCTTCCTTTTTTTTGTTTTTATCCTTGTTTCCCTTTCCTCTGTCCCCCTGCTCATGTTCCCAACCCCCTGCCATCTTAGTTTAAACCCTCCCCCAGAGCACTAGCAAACACACCCCCTAGACATTTAGAAAATAATATTAGGATTGGGCAGAGTCAACATGGATTTATGAAAGGGAAATCATATTTGACAAATCTGTTGGAGATTTTTGAGGTTATAACTAGCAGAATAGATAAGGGGGAACCAGTGGATGTGGTGTATTTGGATTTTTAGAAGGCATTCGATACGGTGCCACACAAGAGGTTATTAAACAAAATTAGGACTCATGGGATTGGGGGTAATATACTGGCATGGATTGAGGATTGGTTAATGGACAGAAAACAGAGTAGAAATAAACGGGTCATTTTCGGGTTGGCAGGCTGTAACTAGTGGGGTACCGCAAGGATCAGAGCTTGGGCCTCGGCTATTCACAATCTACATCAATGATTTGGATGAGGGGACCAAATGTAATATATCCAAGTTTGCTGATGATACAAAGCTAGGTGGGAATGTAAGTTGTGAGGAGGATGCAAGGAGGTTTCAAGGGGATATAGACAGGGTAAGTGAGTGGGCAAGAACATGGCAAATGGAATATAATGTGAAGAAATGTGGTTATCCACTTTAGGTAGGAAAAATAGAAAAGCA
Organism: Somniosus microcephalus; assembly: GCF_052327205.1. Taxonomy (NCBI): domain Eukaryota; kingdom Metazoa; phylum Chordata; class Chondrichthyes; order Squaliformes; family Somniosidae; genus Somniosus; species Somniosus microcephalus. The sequence continues at coordinate 70,931,010 of NC_141001.1, forward strand.
GACTTATTTTTTAAATGGTGAGAGATTGGGAAATGTCGTGTTCAGAGGGACCTGGGTGTTCTTGTACACGAATCACTGAAAGTTAACATGCAGGTACAGCAAGCAATTAGGAAAGCAAATGGTATGTTGGCCTTTATTACAAAATGATTTGAGTATAAGAGTAAAGATGTCTTATTGCAATTATATAGGGCCCTGGTAAGACCACACCTGGAGTATTGATCTCCTTACCTAAGGAAGGATATACTTGCCATAGAGGGAGTGCAACGAAGGTTCGCCAGACTGATTCCTGGGATGGGGGATTGTCCTATGAGGAGAGGTTGAGTGGACTAGGCCTATATTCTCTAGAGTTTAGAAGAATGAGAGGTGATCTCATTGAAACAAACAAAATTCTTACAGCGCTTGACAGGGTACATGCAAGGAGGATGTTTTCCCTGGCTGGGGAATCTAGAACCAGGGGTCACAGTCTCAGAATAAAGGGTTGGCCATTTAGGACTGAGATGAGGAGAAATTTCTTCACTCAGAGGGTGATGAATCTTTGGAATTCTCTACCCCAGAGGGCTGTGGAGGCTCAGTCATTGAGTATATTCAAGACTGAGATGGATAGATTTTTGAATATTAAGGGAATCAAGGGATATGGGGATAGTGCAGGAAAGTGGAGATGAGGTAGAAGATCAGCCATGATCTTATTGAATGCCAGAGCAGGCTTGAAGGGGCAAATGGCCTACTCCTGCTACTATTTCTTACGTTCTTATTGTTGGTAGGTGAGTGATTGGGAGTTGTGCATTGAGCAGCATATGGTGCTTGTGGTGTAGTTGGTAGGAGACGGCTTTTGAAGATGCATTCACTGATCTTGACCACGGGTCTGAGGTCATGAAGCTTCTTTGGGCACTGGAGCCAGATGGTACGGATGACACTGCTGGCAGTGACGACCTCGGTGATGTACTCCCACATCCTTCTGTCTGGAGTGCCTCCTGGCCCTTGTGGGTAGACGGCCTGTCTTGCAGTGTTGACCCCCTACACAAAGCTGGCTTGCTGAGCCATTTGTGTTAGAGCTGAGGCAGTTTTCCCATTTTTTGAGGTTAGGAAAGTAATTCAGCTTTAAGAGCTGAATATTCACATTTGGGACTTCTTTTTAATGTTAAATATTTTTTAAAAGGCAGTAAGGGCTGAAAGCTGCATTGTTTCACTTCATTTTATTTTGCGTCAGTGTGCATGGCCCCTTTAATTCTCAGACCTCTTCATTACCCACAATTCCTTGTGAGCTCCACAGCCTCGATTGCAGAGGCCGTGCAAGGCTCGAACACCGCTCTTGCACAGGAACTTTGTCCTGGATGCCTCCAGCAACGCCACGAGGAGGGCAGTGCATGGAAGGTAAGAACTGCGCCAACAATCTCCACCCCAGACCAATTTTGCCCCGTTAGTGTTGCGGCCATTTACTCCAGTTCCCAGTGACACCAGCAGCTTTGCTGGCTAAAACAAATTTTTCCACCCACGTCCTTAAATAATCATGGACAAGCGATCTGACAGTATACTGATGGTCAGGATTTCAGGGTGCTGGCAGGGAGGTAGAGCTCAGTGTTATCAGCTGAAATGTGGAAGATAATCCTATGCCATTGAGGAACATGTAGACGAGGAATAGAAGGGGTCGAAGAATGGTACTTTGCAGTATTCTGGAGGAAACAGTTTGAAGCTGATACAGGTAAGGCTGGTACCACACAGAAGAGGTATTGGAGGATGAGAGAGTAGTCAACTATCAAATGCAAAAGAGGCCGAGAAAGGCATGAAAGGATAATGCACACATGGTCCACTGGAATCCAAGAAAGGGACATAACAACCATTATTCCAACTCTTAATTGTCATCCAATGGCTCCTGATGGAAAAGAGAGATATGGAGATGTTAACTACAGGTGGATTCCCCACTCAGGCAAGAGTTAAAATTATAGTCTGGTCTCAATTAGGTCATCGGGCCGCAACATGCCGATGTAAAGAAGGATCCTGTTGGCCCCGGGTGCGTGCCTTTGTTGCCTGCTCAGGAGAGCAGGTTAAAATTACGGCTGTTGTGATCATGGCAGCTTTCGGACAGGTAAGAGCAAGGACAATTTTAACTGCCCACCCACCAGGTTTCTGCTGAGTGAGTAGGGTTAAAATCATCCCCTAGAGAGGGGGTGGGGGGGAGAGAGAGAGAGAGGCAGAGAGAGAGAGAGAGAGAGAACAGAGAGAGAGAGAGAGAGAACAGAGAGAGAGAGACAGACAGACAGAGAGGCACAGACAGAGAGAGAGAGAGAGAGAGAGAGAGACAGAGAGAGAGAGAGGCAGCGAGAGAGAGAGAGGCAGAGAGAGAGAGAGAGGCAGAGAGAGAGAGAGAGGCAGAGAGAGAGAGAGAGGCAGAGAGAGAGGCAGAGAGAGAGACAGAGAGAGAGAGAGAGGCAGAGAGAGAGACAGAGAGAGAGACAGAGAGAGAGAGAGGCAGAGAGAGAGAGAGGCAGAGAGGCATTAAAAAATGCAAAGAAACCTACCTGGAACATTGGAACAAAATAACCGAAAGCCAAAGCAGATTAGAATGTTACCGGGCCCTAAAAAGAGAATATAAACTGGCAGACTACCTCACGACCATCAGAGACACAAAACAGAGACAGACCCTCACCAGGTACAGACTAAGCGACCACCAACTGGAAATTGAAAAAGGCAGATACAAGAAATCCTGGCAGCCTAGAGAGAATAGAATATGCGATCAATGTCTGGCCGGCGAGGTTGAAACAGAGATGCATTTCCTCCTAAAATGCGAAAAATTCAACACATCAAGAAACATATTATTCAACAAGCTAAGCCAAACAACCCCAGATTTCAAGGAATTGGATGACCTGTCAAAATTGAGATTAGTCCTAGGAGAAGGAGACAGACCATACCTTGGGGCCAAATATGTAACAACATGTCACAACCTGAGGACTGTTTAAAAATTAAGACTGTTTAAAATTAATATTGAACGTACCAAATGAAGTACAAAGACTGTTTAAAATTAATATTGTTTAAAAGTAATATTGTATGTAACCAACAAATGTCAAATCGATTGACACCTACAGAATGTTGGAAAACTGTACCTTTTTGCTATGTAAGCTTTGGCAATATGGTTCTCTGTAAACTTTCATGCCAATAAAGCATTTGAATTGGAATTGGAATTGGAGAGAGAGATTTCAAAGATTTGGATGACCTGTCAAAATTAAGATTAGTCCTGGGAGAAGGAGACAGACCATACCTTGGTGCCAAATATGTAACAATATGTCACAACCTGAGGACTGTTTAAAATTAATACTGAATGTACCCAATGATGTACAAAGACTGTTTAAGTTAATATTGTTTAAAAGTAATATTGTATGTACCCAACAAGGGTCAAAATTGTTTGACACCTACAGAATGTTGGAAAACTGTACTTTTTTGTTGTGAAAGCTTTGGCAATATGGTTCTCTGTAAACTTTCATGCCAATAAAGCATTTGAATTGAATTGAATTGAATTGAATTGAGAGACAGAGAGAGAGAGAGAGAGAGAGAGAGAGAGAGAGAGAGAGAGAGAGAGAGAGAGACAGAGAGAGAGAGAGACAGAGACAGAGACAGAGAGAGAGAGACAAAGAGAGAGAGAGAGAGAGACACAGAGAGAGACAGAGAGAGAGAGAGAGAGACAGAGAGAGAGAGAGAGAGACAGAGAGAGAGAGAGACAGAGAGAGAGAGAGCGAGAGAGAGACAGAGACAGAGAGAGAGAGACAGAGAGAGACAGAGAGAGAGAGACAGAGAGAGAGACAGAGAGAGAGACAGAGAGAGAGAGAGGCAGAGAGAGAGAGAGAGACAGAGAGAGACAGAGAGAGAGAGAGAGAGACAGAGAGAGACAGAGAGACAGAGAGACAGAGAGACAGAGAGAGACAGAGAGAGAGAAATTGAAAACTCCATTAATCAAAATCAATTCTGGGATATGTGGAATAACCTGAGTACAACACAATTGCAAGCATTACCAATCCAAGATGGCGACATCTGGAGAACACATTTTGAAAACCTCTACAAAGACATCCCAATAAACGAAACAAACCCAAGTCAACATCATGTCACAGAAAAACTCCACACATTAGAAGCAACAATTAAAGACAACCAAAACCCTCTAGACTCCCCAATCACTTGGAAAGAACTGGCCACAAAAACAAAATCTCTCCACCTAAAGAAAGCCTGTGGTCCAGACAACATCAAAAATGAAATGCTCAAGTTCAGCAATATGGAGATGCAGGGTGCTGTACTCAAGTTATTCAACATCATATTACGTTCAGGCTGTTTTCCCGATATCTGGTGCCAAGGACTCATCTCTCCCATATATAAAAGTGGAAACAAATCAGACCCAAATAACTACCGTGGCATCTGTGTCAACAGTTGTCTTGGGAAGTTATTCTGCAGTATTCTAAATAGTAGATTGCTGGATTTTCTTAACATAATATCCTTAGAAAAAATCAAATAGGCTTTCTTCCAAAACACCGCACCACCGACCATATCTATAGCCTTCACACTCTCATTGAAAAACATATACACCAAACAAAAAATGGGAAAATATTCGCTTGTTTCATTGACTTCAAGAAAGCTTTTGACCCTATCTGGCACGAAGGGCTCTATTACAAACTTCTTCAGTGTGGAATAGGGGGCAAAGTCTATGACCTTATTAAATCGATGTATCTGAAAAATAAATGCGGTGTCAAAATTGGAGACAAATGCACCGGTTTCTTCACCCAGAGAAGAGGCGTCCGGCAGGGCTGCAATTTGAGCCCGACCCTGTTCAACATATACATAAATGAGTTAGCAGACATGCTGGAGCAAAGCGAGTCACCGGGTCTCTTTCTCCTAGATGGGGAAGTGAAATCCCTGTTCTATGCGGACGACCTGGTTCTGCTGTCTCCCACAGAACAAGGATTACAGCAACAATTAGACCTACTCGACAAATACTGCCAAAATTGGGCCCTGACAGTAAATCTAAAGAAAACCAACATCATGATTTTTCAAAAAAGGCCCAGATGTCAGGAAAACAAATACCAGTTTACTCTCAGTGATACCATCATAGGACACACTATGAGCTACACTTGCCTTGGTCTGACCATCACAGCATCAGGGAGCTTCAGCATAGCAGTGAATGCACTAAAAGAAAAAGCCCGAAGAGCCCTATATGCAATAAAAAGAAAATTCTACAACATCCAAATTCCAATCAAAATCTGGCTCAAAATATTTGACAGCATAATCCTGCCGGTTGCGCTGTACGGTAGTGAAGTATGGGGCCCACTCAATCACAATAGCTACACTAAATGGGAAAAACACACAATAGAAGCCCTACATGCAGAATTTTGCCGAAGCATTCTTCGCACCCAAAGGAAAACACCAACAAATGCATGTAGAGCCGAACTAGGCAGATACCCACTGATAATAAACATCCAAAAACGAGCACTAAACTTTCTAAATCACCTCAAATCTAGTTCCCCAGACACCCTTCATTTTAAAGCCCTCCAGACCCAAGAGCTGAACCCAGAAATGAGTCCCCTGAGTCAGCTGCTACTGAAATTAAGTACTCCTACTCAGCTGGACCCTGACCAGTCCCAGACCAACACTGCCTTCCAAACACCAATCCGAGTGATCCAAATCATTAAACAATGCAAAGAAACCTACCTGGAACATTGGAACATAATAACCAAAAGCCAAAGCAGATTAGAATGTTACCGGGCCCTAAAAAGAGAATATAAACTGGCAGACTATCTCTCGACCATCAGAGACACAAAACAGAGACAGACCCTCACCAGGTACAGACTAAGCGACCACCAACTGGCAATTGAAAAAGGAAGATACAAGAAATCCTGGCAGCCTAGAGAGAATAGAATATGTGATCAATGTCTGGCCGGCGAGGTTGAGACAGAGATGCACTTCCTCCTAAAATGCGAAAATTCAACAAAACAAGAAACATATATTTTGACAAGCTCAGCCAAACAACCCCAGATTTCAAAGAATTGGATGACCTGTCAAAATTAAGATTGGCCCTGGGAGAAGGAGACAGACCATACCTTGGTGCCCAATATGTAACAACATGTCACAGCCTGAGGAACAGTGAGGGACTAACGAGCACACCCATAGCATATATAAACATTAAGAATGTTTAAATCAATACCGAATGTACCCAACGACTGTTTAAAAATTAATACTGAATGTACCCAACGAGGGTCAACGACTGTTTAAATTAATATTGTCTGTACGCAACGAAGGTCAAAATTGTTTGACACCTACAGAATGTTGGAAAACTGTACTTTTTGTTATGTAAGCTTTGGCAATATGTTTCCATGTAAACTTTCATGCCAATAAAGCATTTGAATTGAAAATTGAATTGATTGACAGAGAGAGACAGAGAGAGACAGAGAGAGAGACAGAGAGAGACAGAGAGACAGAGAGACAGAGAGAGACAGAGAGAGAGAAATTGAAAACTCCATTAATCAAAATCAATTCTGGGATATGTGGAATAACCTGAGTACAACACAATTGCAAGCATTACCAATCCAAGATGGCGACATCTGGAGAACACATTTTGAAAACCTCTACAAAGACATCCCAATAAACGAAACAAACCCAAGTCAACATCATGTCACAGAAAAACTCCACACATTAGAAGCAACAATTAAAGACAACCAAAACCCTCTAGACTCCCCAATCACTTGGAAAGAACTGGCCACAAAAACAAAATCTCTCCACCTAAAGAAAGCCTGTGGTCCAGACAACATCAAAAATGAAATGCTCAAGTTCAGCAATATGGAGATGCAGGGTGCTGTACTCAAGTTATTCAACATCATATTACGTTCAGGCTGTTTTCCCGATATCTGGTGCCAAGGACTCATCTCTCCCATATATAAAAGTGGAAACAAATCAGACCCAAATAACTACCGTGGCATCTGTGTCAACAGTTGTCTTGGGAAGTTATTCTGCAGTATTCTAAATAGTAGATTGCTGGATTTTCTTAACATAATATCCTTAGAAAAAATCAAATAGGCTTTCTTCCAAAACACCGCACCACCGACCATATCTATAGCCTTCACACTCTCATTGAAAAACATATACACCAAACAAAAAATGGGAAAATATTCGCTTGTTTCATTGACTTCAAGAAAGCTTTTGACCCTATCTGGCACGAAGGGCTCTATTACAAACTTCTTCAGTGTGGAATAGGGGGCAAAGTCTATGACCTTATTAAATCGATGTATCTGAAAAATAAATGCGGTGTCAAAATTGGAGACAAATGCACCGGTTTCTTCACCCAGAGAAGAGGCGTCCGGCAGGGCTGCAATTTGAGCCCGACCCTGTTCAACATATACATAAATGAGTTAGCAGACATGCTGGAGCAAAGCGAGTCACCGGGTCTCTTTCTCCTAGATGGGGAAGTGAAATCCCTGTTCTATGCGGACGACCTGGTTCTGCTGTCTCCCACAGAACAAGGATTACAGCAACAATTAGACCTACTCGACAAATACTGCCAAAATTGGGGCCCTGACAGTAAATCTAAAGAAACCAACATCATGATTTTTCAAAAAAGGCCCAGATGTCAGGAAAACAAATACCAGTTTACTCTCAGTGATACCATCATAGGACACACTATGAGCTACACTTGCCTTGGTCTGACCATCACAGCATCAGGGAGCTTCAGCATAGCAGTGAATGCACTAAAAGAAAAAGCCGAAGAGCCCTATATGCAATAAAAAGAAAATTCTACAACATCCAAATTCCAATCAAAATCTGGCTCAAAAATATTTGACAGCATAATCCTGCCGGTTGCGCTGTACGGTAGTGAAGTATGGGGCCCACTCAATCACAATAGCTACACTAAATGGGAAAAACACACAATAGAAGCCCTACATGCAGAATTTTGCCGAAGCATTCTTCGCACCCAAAGGAAAACACCAACAAATGCATGTAGAGCCGAACTAGGCAGATACCCACTGATAATAAACATCCAAAAACGAGCACTAAACTTTCTAAATCACCTCAAATCTAGTTCCCCAGACACCCTTCATTTTAAAGCCCTCCAGACCCAAGAGCTGAACCCAGAAATGAGTCCCTGAGTCAGCTGCTACTGAAATTAAGTACTCCTACTCAGCTGGACCCTGACCAGTCCCAGACCAACACTGCCTTCCAAACACCAATCCGAGTGATCCAAATCATTAAACAATGCAAAGAAACCTACCTGGAACATTGGAACATAATAACCAAAAGCCAAAGCAGATTAGAATGTTACCGGGCCCTAAAAAGAGAATATAAACTGGCAGACTATCTCTCGACCATCAGAGACACAAAACAGAGACAGACCCTCACCAGGTACAGACTAAGCGACCACCAACTGGCAATTGAAAAAGGAAGATACAAGAAATCCTGGCACGCTAGAGAGAATAGAATATGTGATCAATGTCTGGCCGGCGAGGTTGAGACAGAGATGCACTTCCTCCTAAAATGCGAAAAATTCAACAAAACAAGAAACATATATTTTGACAAGCTCAGCCAAACAACCCCAGATTTCAAAGAATTGGATGACCTGTCAAAATTAAGATTAGCCCTGGGAGAAGGAGACAGACCATACCTTGGTGCCCAATATGTAACAACATGTCACAGCCTGAGGAACAGTGAGGGACTAACGAGCACACCCATAGCATATATAAACATTAAGAATGTTTAAATCAATACCGAATGTACCCAACGACTGTTTAAAAATTAATACTGAATGTACCCAACGAGGGTCAACGACTGTTTAAATTAATATTGTCTGTACGCAACGAAGGTCAAAATTGTTTGACACCTACAGAATGTTGGAAAACTGTACTTTTTGTTATGTAAGCTTTGGCAATATGTTTCCATGTAAACTTTCATGCCAATAAAGCATTTGAATTGAAAATTGAATTGATTGACAGAGAGAGACAGAGAGAGACAGAGAGAGAGACAGAGAGAGACAGAGAGAGAGAGAGGCAGAGAGAGAGAGGCAGAGAGAGAGAGAGGCGCAGAGAGAGAGGCGCAGAGAGAGAGAGGCGCAGAGAGAGAGAGGCGCAGAGAGAGAGAGGCAGAGAGAGAGAGGCAGAGAGAGAGGCAGAGAGAGGTGCAGAGAGAGAGAGGCAGAGAGAGAGAGAGGCAGAGAGAGAGAGAGGCGCAGAGAGAGAGGCAGAGAGAGAGAGACAGAGAGAGAGGCGCAGAGAGCGAGAGGCAGAGAGAGAGAGGCAGAGAGAGAGAGGCAGAGAGAGAGAGGCAGAGAGAGAGAGAGAGGGGCAGAGAGAGAGTAGAGAGGGGCAGAGATGAGAGAGGGGCAGAGAGAGAGAGAGAGGGGGCAGAGAGAGAGAGGGGGGCAGAGAGAGAGAGAGGGGGGCAGAGAGAGAGAGAGGGGGGCAGGAGAGAGAGAGAGGGGGGCAGAGAGAGAGAGAGGAGAGGGGCAGAGAGAGAGAGAGGGGGGGCAGAGAGAGAGAGAGAGAGGGGCAGAGAGAGAGAGGGGGCAGAGAGGAGAGGGGGCAGAGAGAGAGAGAGGGGCAGAGAGAGAGAGGGGGCAGAGAGAGAGAGGGGGGCAGAGAGAGAGAGGGGGGCAGAGAGAGAGCAGAGAGAGAGGGGCAGAGAGAGAGAGGGGGCAGAGAGAGAGAGGGGGGCAGAGAGAGAGAGAGGGGGCAGAGAGAGGGGGGGGCAAGAGAGAGAGAGAGAGGGGGCAGAGAGAGAGAGGGGGGCAGAGAAGAGA